>NW_011494606.1:1311791-1349436 GCF_000754665.1 Bison bison bison
AAGGGAGACAGGCACTGGACCGGAGAGTCTGCGGTTTTCCCACTGCCGGGGAGAGGGCACTGTTGTCAGACAGAGGCATTTCATCCTCCTTTTCTGACTCGTGTGAAATAGTCGCTCTGAGCTTTCCCACTTACTTTCCTCTCATTCCACCCTCTTCATGGGACTGAGTCTTTGTGATGACCAATTTAGTCTCGGGAGCAGATAAGATTCATTATACCCTCAGACAGTCCTCACGTTTTATTTTGCTGTCAGTATCTCACAAATGTGGTTCTTGTTGGTTTCCTCCCAAGAGACCAAGCAGCTCCAGATGCACTACCAACAATGAACTTCTGGACCTGTGAAGCTGGTGAAGAGATCTGTGGCTCTAGTAAAGTCACTTGGGACTGCCCCAGGCAAACCTGGATTGCCAGCTAGAGTCCCAAATCTTGGGTTTCCTTAGTCACAGAATTGTGTTCCCTGGTGATGTCAGCGGTCCCCAACCTTTTTGGCACCAGGGATATGTTTAATGGAAGACAATTTTCCATGGATGGGGGGTGGAGGTGGAGGGATGGTTTCAGGATGATTCAAGAGCATTACTTTTATTGTGCACTGTATTTCTAATCTAATGCCACCACTAATCTGACAGGAGGTACCAGTCTGTGGCCCGGAGGCTGGCCCTGAATAATGTCTGGTTGAGTTCACTCAGGTTCTGCCTTCACCATCGCTGTTCCCAGGAAATGTTACCTAATTCATTGGAAAATTCCCTTTCCAATTGACCCATTAACATTTAACTTTGATGATTCTGCTTTCCTTACTCACTGACCACTGACTGATAATATGGAACAAGGATGGCACATCTAAGGCAGACATATTGCCTCTATGCCCACCCATGTTCTTTGTACACATTGCTAGAATCTTGGCTTTCTTTCCCACCAAGTTGTCCTCAAATTCTTCTCAACACAGCCTCCAGAAAGACACTACCAATCAATAAAATTGATAGATGGGATGTAACTTGTTTATCATTGCTGATCTAAGTTATATATATATATTTACAAAGAAGTAGTATCTCAATTATCTCTTATTGTATAACACGCCAACCCAAAAATCAGTGGCTTAAAACTACAATTATATTTTCTTTTGATTCTGTGGGTCAGTCAGCAACTTGAACTCAGCTCAGCAGGACAAGTCTTCTTCCGACTTTGACTGCAGCCATCTGGTGGCTTGGTAGGCACAGGAGGTTCTAAAACGGCCTCACTCACATGAACAGTGGTTAGAGCTGGCTGTGGACTGTGCATCTCTAGCAGCCTGGCTCAGGCTTCTTCATGTGGTGTGCATGTTCTGATGTGCTTTTCAAGCCCGTGTTGTATCATGTTTGCTAAGGTCCCATCGGTGCCAAAGCAAATTATGTGGCCAAGCCCAGAGTCAATGTAGAAGACATACAAGGACATGGACTCGGAGAGACATGATTCATTGTGGATCATTTCTGTAACCATACACCCCAGATTGGTTGGTACTTCATTGATCAGGAACTTACTGATTGGCAGATACTATGCTTGGCACAGCGTATAAAATGACAAAGAAATCTGGAAGAACTTTAAAGACTGGAAAGGCTCTGACTAGGTGCAAAGAGGGAAGAATTCAAACTGCTGTTTTTTAAAATATTTATTTATTTGGCTGCTTTGGATCTTACTTGCAGCACTTCATTGCATCATGTGGGATCTTTCTTGCTTTGCACAGTCTTAGTTGCTCTATGGCACGTGGGATCTTAGTTCCCTGGCTAGGGATCGAACCTGAGTCCTCTGCATTGCAAGGCAGACTCTTAGCCACTGGACCACCAAGGAAGTCCCCAAACTGCTATTTGAATCATGATGGATGCATTTGCCTCTATGCCCACATGTGTGTACATACTAGAAGGAAGAAGAGTGTTGAATCATTCAGAAATTTTTTTCTATTCTCCATTTCATGTGATCTATGCAGCCTTGGTTGAATGAGTAACGCTATTGTTGTCCATTGTGATCTGTCCTCTAAAGCTTTTCTTCAGACTCTAAAACGTTCAAAACAATCACAGAAGTGTGGTCTTCATGATTACAAAGAGCTACTTCAGGTTTTTTTTTTTCCTCTAGAAACCTGGCCAAGTCCTAGGCTGAGGCCCAGGCTTGCTAACTCTGATCTCTCCTCCCTCCCCACATTCCTGCCACCCACAGCTGCTCCAGTGCAGAGTGAAAGTTCAGAGGCCAAATACTTACTGTCCAAATAGCTCTCCAGCGGTGATGGCAAAGAGACAACTCCACTTAGGAAAACAAACAATCACCCCTTCCACTTATATAGCTCTTGAGCCTGCTTTCCAATGCATATTCACATCCTTCCTCTCATTAGATCATCCCCAAAACCCTTTGAGGTGGGCAGGGCAGATAACAGATGGGGAAACTGAGGACCAGAGAGGGGAAGTGACTTTCTCAGTGAATGACAAGGCTGAAAGTAGAGCTCCAGCTTTCCCACTCTAGATCTCGGCATGCCCAATATGTTACTCAGCCATGAACTGAGCTGCATCCTCCTCCCAGGTCTAGGAACCCTGCTTTGAAATCCTGCTGGGGTTTTCTATTCCATACCTTAATAGTTCTACTGAAACGGAGAAGGGTCCTATGGTCCTTGTTCCCCACCCATGTCCTCTGCCTGCCTTTTGTCTGTGGGCAACGTTGGTCAAAAAACAAGTTTAATCAGAGCAGTGAGAAATGTAGAAACAAGGGAAAACAATCAAAGGAGACTAGATAATAAAAATGTAATCATTTAGCATAGTCAAGAACCTTTAGTTCTTTCTCAAGGGCTATAGACAATATTCTGAGCCATATCCTGTGAGCTGTCTTATACTAAAACACACAGGTGGCAAAGTTAACTACATGATGACCAGACTGTACCCAGGACATGAGGTGCCACAATTCTGAGAACTGGCCTCAAAGAACAAACGGACCCTAGAATGAACAAAAGACCCTGAAACTGAAAATTAACTACCTAAAACAATTAAGATGACTCTGGTCAGACCACCAATGACCAATCTGAAGATGACAGTCAGAGCTGATTGTGCTATTTCTCCATGTAGCCCCTTCCTTCTGTCTATAAAAGCTCTTGCCCCACTGGTTTCCCACTGGTTTCTTGGGGGCCATCAGCCTTTGGACAGACATCTGCCCTCCCCATCCCATCCCCCCCCCAGTTGCTGGCATCTGAAATAAAGCAAACTTTCCTTTCCACCAACCTAGCCTGTTTATTGACTTTTGAGTGGCAAGCAATTGGACCCTACACACTCTTTCAGTAACACTACTAATAGCCATTTATTTTTTTTTAAAAGTATTTATTAATTTATTTTTATTTTCAGCTGTGCTGGGTCTTCATTGCAGCTCAAGCTTTTCTGCAGTTGCAGCAAGCAGAGGCTACTGTTTATTTGTGGTGTGTGCCCTTCTCATCATGGTGGCTTCTCTTGTGGAGCACGGGCTCTGGGGCAGGGGCTTCAGTAGTTCCACCAGGTGAGTTCAGTAGTTGAAGCTCCCATGCTCTAGAGCACAGGCTCAACAGTTGTGGCGCACAGGCTTAGTTGCTTCACTGCAGGTGGAATCTTCCCAGATCAGGGGTCAAACCCACGGTTCCTGCATTGGCAGGCAGATTCTTCACCACTGAGCCACGAGGGAAGCCCCAATAGCCATTTAAAAGTTGCTTTACTTTCATTTCCATGGAAAGATTGAAGGGAAATATCAAACATTTCCCTGTGCACCAGTTTCTAAATCTTTTGTCACCAGAAGATAGAGGATTCTCTTTGAAGTTCCAATTTCCGAGCCATAAATGATCCAGGTAGCATCTTCCTGGTGGAAAAATAGGGACCTGGAGCCAATGGCTCTGTGATTACCCACTGAGCCTCCTCAAAACAAAATGTGATACAGAAGAAAATTTTAAATTAACATCAAGAGAAGGCTTGGAGAGGATAAGTCACATCCAAGAGTAAAAAGCGAGTTGACGAAGTCCTTGCCTCCGTGCTGCTAGAAGGCTTTGGTGCTGTGCAGGTCTGCTCCTTAGCACCAGTCAGCTCCTTCTTCCTAAACTCATTTTTCTTGAGAGAACTGGTTTTCTGTATCACCATCCTAGAGCACAGGAACCCTTTGGAAAGCTGGAACTGGAACAAATATACTGATTCTCGTACAGAAGGTCAGGGAGGGAGAGAGATCGTGGTACTGCTGCTTCCCACATTCCTTCTTTGGGGCAGACATGGCAATCTCTATGGTTGAGAATGGGAGCGGCTTAGCATCCTTCTCGGTATAACCCTTGATTAGGCTGCCATGCTGAATGAAATCCCTCTGTTAATTCCCTAGTTCCCTGTGACCCAAAGGCCTTGCAGAAAGGAAGAAGTGGGAAAGTATTCAGGTACATGTGAGGTGGACACTCCTCTCTCCTAAAGGCACCCATGTGCTAGGTTTTAAATTCAGGGGGCGTGATCAGTTAGAAAGCAGAGCTTGTGGCTATAGAAGAGGTGACTGAAGGATTTTGACACTCAACGTCAGAACATCAAAGTTTGCCTTGCAATCTCTCCATGCCATTAGTGTAGGATCAGTACTCAGCTGTAAGATTCAGAAAGCACAAAAGGTTGTGAGTAGTCACAAAAGGAGTGTTCCAAACCATGTTACTAAATAAACATCACATGAGGGAGGAAAACAGCGGAGCAGCTAAGGGAGAAAAGGATAGCAGAGCTCATTTGGTCTGGTGCCCCTCGTTAACTGATGAAGGAACGGGACCAGAGTAGGAAAGCAACTTCTTCAAAGCCACACAGCACATTGACAGAACTGGAACCCTGTCTCCTCACTCCTAGCGTAACACGCTGTGGATTCACTGCATACCCTCTCCTTTCTTCTATACCCCTCACCTTTTGTTGTTTTGTTAATAAGTCACGTCTGACTCTTTTGTGACCCTGCAGACTATAGCCTGCCAGGCTCCTCTGTCCGTGGGATTTCCTAGGCAAGAAAACTGGACTGGGTTGCCATTTCCTTCTCCAGGGGATCTTCCCATCCCAGGGGTCGAACCTGCATCTCTGGCTTGACAGGTTGATTCTTTACTACTGAGTCACCTGGGAAGCCCTCCCCACACCGGTATTCCTTTATAAAACTGTTGCCGGCACCAGCACCCATTCCCTATCCAGCCACCTCCCTCCTTGGTGGGGAAGATTATTAAAGAGTCAGCTCGATTTAAATTGTACTAGGGAAACTTCCCTGGTGGACCAGTGGTTAAGAGTCCACCTGCCAATGCAGGGAACATGGGTTCTACCCCTGGTTTGGAAGATCCCACATACCGAGGAGCATCTAAGCCCATGAGCTGCAACTACAGAGCCCACACGTCCCAGTGACTGAAGCCTGTGTGCCCTAAAGCTGGTGCTTTGCAACAGGAGAAGCCACCACATTGAGAAGCCTGGGCACTGCAACTAGAGTAGCTCTGGCTCACTACAGCTAGAGAAAGCCTGAGTGCGGCAATGAAGACCCAGCACAGCCAAAAATAAATATATTTTTTTAAATTGTGAAAAATAAATAAATTATACTAGGAAGTTGGGGTGGGGGATGGTGAGTGGGAAGAATCTTACCCTGTTGTTGTTCAGTCACTCAGTCATGTCTGACTCTTTGCAACCCCATGGACTGCAGCACGCCAGGCTTACCTGTCCATCACCAACTCCTAGAGCTTACAAAACTCATGTCCATTGAGTCGGTGATGCCATCCAACCATCTCATCCTCTGTGGTCCCCTTCTCCTCATGCCTTCAGTCTTTCCCAGCATCAGGGTCTTTTCCAATGAGTCAGCTCTTCGCATCAGATGGCCAGAGCATCAGATGGCGCTTCAGCTTCAGCATCAGTCTTTCCAATAAATATTCAAGGTTGATTTTCTTCAGGCTTGACTGGTTTGATCTCCTTGCTGTCCTGCTTTCTAACAAATCCGACAATTTGTGTTTCTGTTCTGAGCCCTCTCAGGGCAGAGGTGTGAAGTGAGAAGTAACCGAGTAGCCCAAGAGTACCCAGGACCTGGGGCTCTAGAAGGTGAGTAAGTCCCATAGATGACACGAAATTAAGAGCCTTTGCTTTTACAAGAAGCTATAGTGCAATCGTGTCCCCTGTGTGCACAGCTGGCCCCCTTCCTCTGACACTAACAGGCGGAGGAATCTGGTGCGTCCCTTCCTCATCTCACACAGCACAGACAGCACTCTACCTGAAGCCAGCAGGTCTGGGCTCGGCCTGGGCGGTCTATTCTGCCACCACCCCCCGGTTTTATTCCTTTTGTAGCACTTTTGGCCAATCTCTGGGTTTCATTTTCCCAACATATGGAGATCAAAAAGTTGCAAGCAATTTGACTTCTGGGAATGGATTCCAAAAACGCATTAAGCATTTATGCAAATATTTAGCTGCATGAATGTTCGTTACAACACTCTTATGAATAGAGAAAAAGTTGGAATAACGTAAGCGTTTAGCAATGAGGAACTGGCTAAATAAACTGAGTAATTTAGGTAGTAGGAATGTATGCAGGCATTAAAATGATGTTGAGAAATATATCTATAGCCTCATAAAATGTTAGGTAAGGGGCAGGGAAAAAAATTACAAAAACAGTATAAACAGGATGAACCCATTTTTGCTTGAAAAAAGTACATTTGGGGTGTGTGTGTATATAATTATATTATATATAATATATAGTACATTATGTATTTTATATAGTACAATATATTCCTTATATATAATAACATGTATACATATATATGGAGAAGGCAATGGCACCCCATTCCAGTACTCTTGCCTGGAAAATCCCATGGATGGAGGAGCCTGGTAGGCTGCAGTCCATGGGGTCGCTAGGAGTCAGACAAGACTGAGAGACTTCACTTTCACCTCTCACTTTCATGCATTGGAGAAGGAAATGGCAACCCACTCCAGTGTTCTTGCCTGGAGAATCCCAGGGACGGGGGAGCCTGGTGGGTTGCCATCTATGGGGTCGCACAGAGTTGGACACGACTGAAGTGACTTAGCAGCATACATATATACATATATATATTTACTGAGGAGGGTATTCTAATTATCTAACATGGTGTTAATAGTGTAAAATGTTATACCAATTATAAAAAAAATTAATATCATTATTTATATAGGGGGATATTTTAGCTATCTAACATGGTGTTACTACATGGTAATTGTTTAAAACAGGTGAGATTATGGATATTTGACCATTTCTTCTTTTCACTTGTCTGTATTTTCTCACTTATTTCTAATGAGCAGTGGTGCTGTTTAAAAAGAAAACAACAGGACGTCCCTGGTTGCTAAGGTAAGAATTCACCTTCCAAGGCAGGAGACTTGGGTTATATTCCTGGTCAGGCAACTAAGATGCTATTCATACATGCTGCGGAGCAACTAAACCCTCTCCAGACAACTGCTGGGCCACAACCAGAGAAGAGCACAAGCCGGTACGAAGACACTGCACAGCCAACAAATAAAAACCTTCAAAAAGAAAAAGCCAGTAAAAGAAATTTTATTTTGACAGAAAGGATCGCTTGACTATGACTGCTGAAGTTCAGTCATGCCCAAGAATTCTGGAAGGAAGACCCAATGCCGATAGAACGGTGGTGGGATGGCGAGAGGGAAGGATGCCTCGCCCTGGGCTGAGGCTGGGGGAGTCACCATCACCTTGACTTTGGCCTGTACTCTCCCACGTGGATATCCTCCCCACCTAGCTCATGCACCATCCTGGAGTTACTCATCCCTGGCTTTCTGCTTATTTTGCCTCACTCCTCAGACTTCATCTAAAAGGAATTTCTGTTTAACCACAGCGCCCACATGAAGAATTCTACTAAAATTTCATTTTAACTAAATTCCAGCAGACAGATGACTAAAATAAGCTGCAGTGGACTCAGAGAAAGTGATGTGCAGTTGTTGCTCATGGGCCTGATCAGCAGACGGGCAAACTCCATTTTATACACACGCCCTCGCCCCCTACATCCACAAAGTCCAGGCATCGGTTGACAACGTGCTCTTCGTTCTTGAATTCCCAGCGTGGACCGGTCGCCAGGGCTGGCTCCTGATGCGCCCCTGTCTCTACTCCAGCGGTTGAAGGGAAGCCCCTGTGGCACCAGGGGCACTTGTAGCCTTGGATCCAGAGTGACTTTGCGAGCTGTGGACGCACTGTTCCACCTCACAGGGAACCCTGCCATTTTCCCTGCATTTGGCTCGCCCGAATGCTGATTTTCCTTTCTGTTTATTTTTCCCCTCAGGCCCACCCAAGGAAGCTCTTCCATACCTCTCAGTGTGCTTCAAGAAATGTGCCTGGGCTTCAGCATTTACTTGGCTGGCTCTTTGGGAAGGCCTTGATGTGCTGTTATTTTTCCTTTAATGTTAAGGTCCCCTGGGGTCCCCTCGACTCTTGTGGGCTGGTTACACTTGGCTCAAGACTGGACCCCACTGTGTGTGTGACCAGAAGCAGTGTAGCAGGGTAGGGCTGGTGGGAAATGGGGGTGGGGGACTTTTCCACATCTTTAAAGATAATATAATAACATCATGCTTAAGACGAGAATGGAAATATGTTCAGTTCAGTTCAGTCGCTCAGTATATAAGAGAAAGCAAGATTGTGAGACAGATGGGGAAAAGCTACCTGACCCACCAGTGGTGGAGGCTCTGCAGCCCCAACTCTACCAGCTTAGGTCTTGACCTCCCCTCTGCCTGTGACAACAAAGCTCTCCTTGGGATTTCTTAAGAGTCCTGGGGCTTATTTCCCAAGATTCCTCTGCTCCCTGCATCTGCAGTCTTTCTTTCTTTTAATTTTTGTTTTCAATTTATTTTTAATTGGAGAATGATTGCTTTATAATGTGTTCGTTTCGACCATACAGCAATGTGAATCAGCCATAAGTAAACATATGCCCCCACATTCTTATGCCTCCCTCCCACCTCCACCCCATCCTAACCCTCTAGGTCATCACAGAGCACCAAGCTGAGCTCCCTGTGTTGTAGAGCAGTGTCCCACTAGCTATCTGTTTTACACATGGGGCTGCCGTCTATGGGGTCGCACAGAGTCAGACACGACTGAAGTGACTTAGCAGCAGCAGCAGCAGTGTATGTATGTATATACACACACACACACACGTATATATATACACACACACACTCTCAATGCTACTCTCTCAATTTGTCCCACCCTCTCCTTCCCCCACTGTGCCCACAAGTCCATTCTCTATGTCTGCAGTCCTTCTTGCAGCATGTCTCTGTTTAGCCCCATGACAACAACAGAGGCTCACCTCAGCCCTCCAGTGGTTTCCCAACAGCATCTCCGCACCATCTCCATCTCCCATGCCTGGACTCCTGGACAGGTGCTCCAGCTTCTCTTCCTGATCCAGCACACTCTCTTGCTGACACTTAGGGTCTCCACTCCTTGCCCCTGCATCCCTTCACTCTATCCCTGGCACTTTCTCCCTTTCTCAGCATCAGACTTACCCCTTTTCTGCCATGAGGCACCAGGTCCTCTTCCTTTAGTTCTCATTTAACTGTGAATCATTTGTCAGGCAAATCGCTTCTCTGCCAGTGTCTGTTCAAAGGTGAAGATTGGCCTCAGCCTTCCCATCCTCCTCCCCCACCCCTCCCAATTCGAGGTTTCCAGGGACTACTTGGTGCCAACTTCTGCTTTTTTTTTTTTTTAAGCTTATATTATTTTTCTTCTAAGGAACAAGTGTCTGGAAGAAAAGTTATGACCAACCTAGACAGCATATTAAAAAGCAGAGACATTACTTTGCTAACGAAGGTCCGTCTAGTCAAAGCTATAGTTTTTCCAGTAGTCATATATGGATGTGAGAGTTGGACTATAAAGACAGCTGAGCACCAAAGAATTGATGCTTTTGAACTGTGGTGTTGGAGAAGACTCTTGAGAGTCCCTTGGACTGCAAGGAGATCCAACCAGTCCATCCTAAAGGAAATCAGTCCTGAATAGTCAATGGAAGGACTGATGCTAAAAGCTGAAGCTCCAATACTTTGGCCATCTGATTTGAAGAACTGACTCATTGGAAAAGACACTGATGCTGGGAAAGATTGAAGGTAGGAGGAGAAGGGGAAGGACATTAGAGGATAAGATGGTTGGACGGCATCACCATCTCAATGGACATGAGTTTGAGCAAGCTCTGAAAGTTGATTATGGATGGGGAAGCCTGGTGTGCTGCAGTCCATGAGGTTGCAAAGAGTTGGACATGACTGAGTGACTTAACTGAACTGATTATTATTTTAAAAAGAACACTATTTTATTTATTTATTTGGCTGTGTCAAGCCATAGTTGCAGCGTGAGGGATCTTTTGTTGCAGGGCACAGGCTTCTCTCTAGTTGCATTTCTTGGGCTCTAGAGTGAGTCGGAGAAGGCAATGGCACCCCACTCCGGTACTCTTGCCTGAAAAATCCCATGGATGGAGGAGCCTGGTAGGCTGTAGTCCATGGGGTCGCTAAGAGTCGGACACGACTGAGCGACTTCCCTTTCACTTTTCACTTTCATGCATTGAGAAGGAAATGGCAACCCACTCCAGTGTTCTTGCCTGGAGAATCCCAGGGACGGGGAGCCTGGTGGTCTTCCATTTATGGGGTCACACAGACTCAGACACGACTGAAGCGACTTAGCAGCAGCAGTAGCAGCAGCAGCAGAGTGAGTGGGCTTAGATGCCCTGTGGCTTGTGGGGTCTTAGCTCCCTGACCAGGGATCAAACCCATGTCCCCTGCATTGGGAGATGTATTCTTAATCATCGAAGGAAGTCCCCAGGCTTCTGCTTTATACCTAGGATTTTGAATCATAACTAGTTTTCTCTACTTGGACTGAAAAATGAGCTTGGTAAAGACAAGGACTGGGTCTTTCATCTATGCTTCCAGCTCTGCTTATGACCGTTGCCTTTAACATGCATTTGAGCAGGTATTGAGTGAAGTTGTGCTGGTGACACTGGCGACAAGACTGAATAATGCCTACTTGTAGGCTAGGTTGTCCATTTTGTGCCCGCCCACCAAGAGGAAATCCAGAAAAGTGCCTTCATGGATGGAAGAGAACTGGTCTGCAGTAAGTGGCGTATGGGTATGGTAAGGAAGGGAGCACCAGCCCATATGCCTCTTCTCAAAGGGGAGAGGTTCCCATAGCCTTCCCCAAGGGCCTGTTGGATGAGACTACCCTACCTTACCCTTGTCATTCATTCAACACCATTTATCAAGCATCAACTACTTCCCTAGTGGCTCAGATGGTAAAGAATCTGCCTGCAATGCAGAAGACCTGGGTTTGATCCCTGGGTTGGGAAGACCCCCTGGAGAAGGGAATGGCTACCCACTCCAGTATTCTTGCCTGGAGAATTCCACGGACAGAGGAGCCTGGTGGGCTGTAGTCCATGGGGTCACAAAGAGTTAGATACAATTGATCGACTAACACTTTAACTAACTACCTGCCAGGTCCTATCTCAAGATTAAATGGGGAAACTGAGGCACCAATCAAGCCGCTTGTCTGAGGGCTCCCAGCTAGGCAATGGAAGAGCTAGAGGACAAGCGTGACTCCCATTGCAGAGCCCCTGTGTTTCGCCTCAGGGCCAGATGTTTGAGATGAAGAGCAGAAGCCTTGAGTGTTTCCTGGGTTTTGTTCAGCCTGGAATCTGCTGGGAATCTGACCTCCCTGCAGCTGGAGTCTGACAGTCTTTGGAGCAGCAGAGGGAAGGGACAATCTCTAGTGGAGTCACCTGTCCAGCTGGCAGCTGGCCTCAGCTGACTCTTGCTGGTGGTGTTTGGGCTGGGCATTTGTGGGGATCAGTGAGTCCACCTCCAGTTCTCAGGATAAACAAGCTGCACTGGTTGGCCAAGATGTTTGCAAGCGCCGTTTCCATTCAACAGCACAACCCAGATTTAGGTTTCTGAGACCTGCTAAGCAGCCACCCCCTTGGATCTTTATCCTTCCTCCTGTGTCCTTCCTGCCACCTGTAGTCTAAATTTAGAGACAAGCACAGTAGAGCACCTTCCGGCCTGGGTCACTCTGGCAGGCCCCTGAGCTGCTGATGAGCTGTACTGCACCATCTCTCAGCACCAACGGGGTGGGGAGTATGTGGGAGCCTCCTGATAATCATCCCGAGAGGGTCTCCTGAGCTAAGGGCTTTCTTGCATTGTTTTCCTTTGATTATACAAATGATATATAGCTTGGAAAATGCAGAAAAATATAAAGAAAAAAATAACAATTCATTCCCTTTGTTAGGAGGTTTTGTTGTTAATATTTTGTTCAGGTTTGCTTCTTTATATTTAAATCATATTTTTATTTTGATAATAATAAAACTTATTGATAAAAAAAGATGATTATGAGCAAGGAAGAATCCTAGCCCCCAGAAATACCACTGCTAATATTTTGACATATTAGGTTGGCAAAAAAGTTCATTTTGGTTTATGTAAAATGGTACAAAACAACTAGAATGAACATTTTGGTCAACCCGATAATTTTTTAAGGTATTTAAAAATTTTTCTTTTTTTGGCTTACAGAGTTAAAATCATACCATACAATCAATTTTGTCTCCCACCCTCTCCACTTATCACTTTGCAAAATAAGCAGTCTCCAAGTTTTTATTTCAAACTCTTTAAAATCATTTGTCAACACAGTATTTCATTGCTTCAATAAACTATGATTTCCTTAACCATCTTGACTTCCTTCCATCTCCCTCTTTTGAGGTTGTTTCTGATATTTTGCAACTATAAATTATACAAGTTGATGATGAACATCTTTATGCCTGAATGTTTAATGACATTTAGAATTACATCCTTAAGATTGGTATCTTAGGATTATAAGATAAAAGGCTATGAATATTCTTAAACATTGTGAGCCTTCCTGCCAAAAAACTTTCCAAAAGACCTGGGTCATCTTTCGTGATCTGCTCCCAGTAGTGCAGTCAGCATTTTGATGTGCGTGAAACCAAGTTCAAAGAAAAAGAAAAAGAAAAAGAAATTAAATTCTTTGGCAAATAGTAACTTAAAGGAAAAAGTCAGAAAGGGAGAAAGTGAAGCATTATCTTTGCAGTGTGTTAATTGTTCAGTTATGTCCAATTCTTTGCAACCCTTTGGACTGTGGCTCTCCGGGCTTTTCTGTCCGTGGAATTCTCCAGGCAACAATCCCGGAGAAGATCCAGGGGATCTTCCTGACCCAAGGATCAAACCTGGGTCTCCTGCACTGCAGGCAGATTTTTTACTGTCTGAGCCACCAGAAAAGCCCACAGAGAGAAGAATTTTCACAAAAAAAGTCATAGGAATGAGACTCTTGGGACTTTTTCCAGATCAGTTTGGAAAGTCATCTGCTATTCCTCCCCTCACCGTTATGGATAACGCCCTTGTCCACTTCTCTTAGGACAGTGGCACAGCAGTCAGCTCCCCTGTGGACAGATGGCTCTTCCTACCACAGTCACCTTCCAAAAGGCAGAAACTTGCCAAAAGAAAGAGATCTGAAAAATTCTTTGGTCCAATCCTTCATTTTGTCAGATCAAAGTCTAGACAAATGATGTGATTTACCCAAGAAGTGACTCACAGCTAGTTTGTTGGAAAATGTTGGACTAGTACCCATATTTCCATCCACAGTTGATGATAAATAAAAGTCATTGTGTAACAGTTCAGCACAATCTTTGTATACGTGATTCCTTGTATACATTTCCCTCATTAAGTTTTGAGGATGTATGTAGCTGTCTACAGTTCTTAGAAGGTGCACTTAAGAAAATCTGAAAGAAGTTAAATTTTAAAGCCTCCCGACTGATTGGCATACATTACTAAGGTGAATGATTTCTTATGTCTTTGCAACTTGTCTGGATGCTCTTTAAGTTACCCTGAGGTCTACATCCACCCATGCTCCAATCCACATGTGTGCTTCCTGCTCTTGAAGTATCATGACCTGTCAGGGAGGGAGTTGCAGCATGTAGGTATGGGCGCTTCTTGTGGCCTTTCTCCTTTCACATGCATTGTTGTTGTTTAGTCAGAAGTCATGTCTGACTCTTTTGTGACCCTGTGGACTATAGCTGGCCAGGTTCCTCTGTCCATGGGACTTCTCAGGCAAGAACCCTGGGATGGGTTCCAATTTCCTTCTCCAGGGGATCTTCCCCACCCAGGAATCAAACCAGTATCTCCTGAATTGGCAGGCAGATTCTTTATCACTGAGCCACCACGAAAGTCCTTCACATACACCAGGACTCCTGAAGTGGGTTGAACCTCAGATATGCTCTTGCTGTTAAAAACTTAATCATTATTCAAAGATAAATTCAAATCCTATCTCTTTCAGGTAGGAAAAAAAAAATCCTTTGACCCACCTAGGCTAACATGTTCACTTTCTTTTCTAAACTTGGTCTGTCTATACCAGTGGTTTGAACAATCCTATTTGGGTATGATCATCTCTCTTTTTTAACTTCAAAAAATCTTTGCATAACCTACATCACAATAATTGTTCTTTTAGTACCTATTATAAAAATTCATGATGACCAAAGGATAGCATGGCAAATAGCTATGTATTTCACCAATCATAATATGTATTTGAAAAGTAAATATGTGTACTTTTTGAGATGTGTCTAAGTCATCTTATAGATATGTGGATTTCTGAGGCTTCGTTCAACCCATAAATTACAAGAGATTTGAGGTCCAAAGTTTGTGAATCACTGGTCTATGGATTTATTTGCAATGAATCACAGGTCAAGGGTACTGCTTGCATTGTCGCACAGCTCTTCAGGTTGGACTGTATTCTTCATTTAGACTGAATCCTCCCTGAGGACACGAACTTCCTCTAACATGCCTTTGTACATCCACCATGCTAAATGGACCAATTAATCAAGGATCTTTAATTGAGCACTAACCATATCCAGGACACTGAACTTGATCCTGTGGGAGATACGAAGTGCAAGATCCAGTTCCTACCTGTGAGGTCTCACAGTTAGTAGAGACAGGACATATGTCTCTATAAATGGATTAATGAATGAAGGCTCTAAGAGAAAGGCTTGAGATATAAAGTAACAATTGGATTGCTAAACTCCACAGGCCTATAGGACGAATTATGAAATGAGTTGAACAGACACTAAAAGGTAAGAGCACAGAAAAGAAGGAAAGTGTGCCAGTGAGCAGGAAGGCTTTGTAGAGGAGAGCTCTGAGTATGAATCTTCAAGTAATCAGAACTTGACTGCTTCCCTCAGGCCTGGAAGGTGCTCAGAGAATAATTTAATGAATGTGCACAAAAAGCATTTTGGGTCATTTATACCTCTATAGATACAAGTGAAGTCCTTGTTCTAAGATGATGCTGTGAAAGTGCTGCACTCAATATGCCAGCAAATCTGGAAAACTCAGCAGTGGCCACAGGACTGGAAAAGGTCAGTTTTCATTCCAATCCCAAAGAAAGGCAATGCCAAAGAATGCTCAAACTACCGCACAATTGCACTCATCTCACATGCTAGTAAAGTAATGCTCAAAATTCTCCAAGCCAGGTTTCAGCAATATGTGAACCGTGAACTTCCTGACATTCAAGCTGGTTTTAGAAAAGGCAGAGGAACTAGAGATCAAATTGACAACATCCGCTGGATCATAGAAAAAGCAAGAGAGTTCCAGAAAAACATCTATTTCTGCTTTATTGACTATGCCAAAGCCTTTGACTGTGTGGATCACAATAAACTGTGGAAAATTCTTCAAGAGATGGGAATACCAGACCACCTGACCTGCCTCTTGAGAAATTTGTATGCAGGTCAGGAAGCAACAGTTAGAACTGGACATGGAACAACAGACTGGTTCCAAATAGGAAAAGGAGCACATCAAGGCTGTATACTGTCACCCTGCTTATTTAACTTATATGCAGAGTACATCATGAGAAACGCTGGACTGGAAGAAACACAAGCTGGAATCAAGATTGCCAGGAGAAATATCAATAACCTCAGATATGCAGATGACATCACCCTTATGGCAGAAAGTGAAGAGGAACTCAAAAGCCTCTTGATGAAAGTGAAAGTGGAGAGTGAAAAAGTTGGCTTAAAGCTCAACATTCAGAAAACTAAGATCATGGCATCTGGTCCCATCAATTCATGGGAAATAGATGGGGAAACAGTGGTAACAGTGTCAGACTTTATTTTTTTGGGCTCCAAAATCACTGCAGATGGTGACTGCAGCCATGAAATTAAAAGACGCTTACTCCTTGGAAGGAAAGTTATGACCAACCTAGATAGCATATTCAAAAGCAGAGACATTACTTTGCCAACAAAGGTTCGTCTAGTCAAGACTATGGTTTTTCGTGTGGTCATGTATGGATGTGAGAGTTGGACTGTGAAGAAGGCTGAGCACCAAAGAATTGATGCTTTTGAACTGTGGTGTTGGAGAAGACTCTTGAGAGTCCCTTGGATTGCAAGGAGATCCAACCAGTCCATTCTGAAGGAGATCAGAATTTCCTTCCTGGGATTTCTTTGGAAGGAATGACGCTGAAGCTAAAACTCCAGTACTTTGGCCACCTCATGTGAAGAGTTGACTCATTGGAAAAGACTCTGATGCTGGGAGGGATTGGGGGCAGGAGGAGAAGGGGACGACACAGGATGAGATGGCTGGATGGCATCACTGACTTGATGGACGTGAGTCTGAGTGAACTCTGGGAGTTGGTGATGGACAGGGAGGCCTGGCGTGCTGCGATTCATGGGGTCTCAAAGAGTCGGACACGACTGAGCAACTGAACTGAACTGAATGGTGCAGTGACTCATCCAGGATCATATAACCAGTTAGTAACACAGTTGGGACTTGACACCTGGGAGCTGGACTTCAAGGTTAGTGTACTTTCTACTGTATCCTGTTACCCATAGAATTCCCTCCCTTTTATCAAACTTTCCAGAACAATGTGTATAAGTTTCCCTGAGGCTAACCATTCACACCTCCTCCTTTTTCTAATCTCAGTACTAGACATGCGTTTCTTCTCTTGCTATCCGAACATGCCCCAATTATAAATTAGAAGCAACTTCTGGGCCTTGGCCAATGCTTCAAAGGAACTCTGTATTGGCATCCACTATGCCAAAGCCATCTTGTAAAATACAAACTATTAATACAAAAACCAAACCATTGCTTTGTGGATTGTGGGGATCTCATGAGCATGGTGGGAGATGGGGGTGTTTCTGGAGGGGCCCTCTCCACTGCCATTAGGTTTCACCCACATCAGAGAGGGTTGCCTCCTTTAGGATACCACAAACCAATTAGTTTGGGACCCTTCCAAGGAAACTGTCACCATCTGCTGAATATTCAGGCAGCTTGGGTGATCTGAAAAGACAGTGGGTGGTCACTGGGATACACAGACAGGACTTACGGCCAAGGATGCTCCAGGCTCAGGAACCTGGAAGACAAATACCTTTAAGAAATTACCTCCAATCCCCTGGGCATCTGTGGCCTGAAGTCAAGCCATTGGTTTAGGTTGTTCCATTGTGAAGTATCTAGCAAATTCTTGGCTTCTCCTAACTGTACACTTCTCTTATTTCAGTGATAACTTCCTTTATTACTATCAAAGACTCCTGGGCTTCATACTTTCTCTTTCCTGATCTACCCCAATGAAGCCTTATTCTCAGAGCCTGAATCCATGAATCCACTCACAAAATGTATCTACTTCGCTGGCTTAGTACAGTGAAGTCACTACTTAAAGACCCCTGGGAGATGTGACTTCCTCTGATTCTACTGCTCACTGTGACTTGGGCAAGGCATTTACTTTTCTGGTCCCTCTGCTCTAATCTCCTTACATATAAAGTGAGGGCGTTATATAAAATGATTCTTTTTCATTCTATCTTTGTCATTCAAGGTAGGAGACAGAAACCACACCGTACTAGGAACAGGGAAGGTTTCGTATAAGGATTTATTGGCTAATAACAAGGAACTAGCAACTCGGGGTAAAGCAAACTTCTAAGAATACTGGAACCACAGACAGAAGGAACAGCTTAGGGCCTGCCCCAGGGGCTGAGGCAGAGTACCCAAGGAAGGAACACATTTGGAGAATACCTACTTCCAAGGCTGAAATAAAGACCTTTAGCTGTATCCCGACCAATGGCACAGAGATTCACTGGGGTATTACAGAATGGGGCTGACAGGTGAGGGGTACTAGAAAAACTCATCGAGGAGCTGCCTGTCTCACGGAGAAGTCAGCTTGGGTGCTGGTGGAATTCCACAGATGTGCCTGTGGGGCGCTCCTGATACTCACCTGAGGTGAGCATGCCCCCAGCCCCTTGTCTCCACAAGAAAGCCTCAGGAGTAAGTAGAAAAGAAAACACACCCGGGAATTCCCTGGTGGTCCAGTGGTTAGGACTCCGAGCTTTCCACTGCAGGGAGCTCAAGTTTGATCCCAGGTTGGGGAACGAAGATCTAAAGTAGGATTAAAAAAAGAAAATTTAAAAAAGGAAAGAAATCACACTAGAACCAGGAAAAGAAGTCCCTTTCCCCTACTTTCCCACGGTCTCTCTCCAGAACCCTCTGCGGTCAAAGCTTCCATCATGCTGTCAGATAAAGAGGCATGTTTTAGAGGGTCCAGTTTGCTGGGTAATGAAGGGTGAATTTGGAGATGAGAAGCAATAAGTCAATAACTGACACATCATCAGTATATAATGTGTGACTCTTTGATTTGTTCAGTTTTTACATTAAAATGTAAGAGAAAAAGCGAATCAGCTGTATTGTACCGAGCCTAGACATGATCTCAGCTTATTTTTCTATGCCTTCCTCAATAGTTAACAAATTGTTTCAGACTGAAACTACTTCTGAGTGAGATGACCTTTGACCTTAACACTGTAAACATGCCACAATCATGTAAGATCTAGAATAAATTTACATATGATTCTAAATATATATATATATATATATATAAAATTGGTCATTCGCTATTAGTTATATCTATGCCAAGGACAGAGGTGGATCTGTGAGCTTCCAGGAGAATGACTAGAAGCTATCAAGGCCTTCCATATCCTTCCTGGTGACAGCAAATAACTCAGAGTTATTTGATTAAGAGTGAAGTTAATCTCAGACCAGATATTATCAAGAACCAGGTGAACAACAGAAACAGTGATAAAAGTTCATAGGAAGGAAAAAGATCCAAAGACTGAAATGGTCAAGCAAAGGTTTGTGATGGCAGCTGGACTTGAGACGAATGTTGAACCATGGACAGAAGTTGCACATAAAGTGCAAAGGAAATAGTCCAAGATGTGGCTACAGGTGAGAAACAGACTAACGGTCCCTCGACCCCAAATTGGCTAGCGTCAGCTTTGAACTGAGCCAGTCCATTGGCAATGGATGTGTCATGCATGTAGGACAGATAGCAGGGACACCAGCATGCAGGACCTCCAAGAGTCACTGAATCTCCTGTGGCCTCTTTGAGGAAACATCATTACACAGACCTCCTCCATCATGTAGATACACCTGTGGTTCTCATGTCAATGGGTTGAGCGTTTGCTAGAATAGAGGATTTACTGTTCTAATAACTTCTCTGCACATTGTTTAATTGAAATACCAAAAAGTAAAGCAAACAGATGTCCCAAATAATTGTGATCAACTGCAAATTCAGTCTTGCCATGTCAGGCCATGTTGGGTGCCTTAGGTTTCTCTGTTCTCTCAGGACTGAAGATAGGGTGTGGCTCAGAAGTGTTCTGAGTGTTTGACAAGCTGTGCTCTGTGAGAATGACAGTAGAAAAGTAGCTGTTGACTTCTGTCTGTATCACTTGCACTTAGTATTTACTGGCATTTGGCCTCTCGACCCTAAAGTTTGCTGGCCTGCATTTCTGAATCCATTCTCTAAAGACTACCATTCCTTAGGCTCTGTCCTATGGTTTACTCTACATACCTCCTGGGCCTTCTTATCTATTCCTGTGGTTCAGATTATCATTTATATTTGCTGACAACACCTGAGATTTTTATCTTTAGTTCCAGACCAGAATGGCCTCTGTGCTGCTAGATAAGGATGTGTTATAGGCAACTCTAGCTCAGCACCAGAGAAAAGTCTTGAGCCCTTACAATATCCTGCTGGGAACTACATGATGTAACTTTTTACTCCACCTTACTTCTCTCAGTTCATATCCATCTCTTGCCCTTTTTCATGTTGTTCCAGTCACATGGGCACGTTTCACTTTCTGTTCTTTGTCCTTCAGGAACAATGATTAATCTCAAGGAGTCTGAAGAGTGCCTGGCACTTGAAAAGTACTCAGCAAGTATTGAATGAATGAATGAGTGAATCCATTTTCTCAATCACAAACTCTCATATTGCTTAATTTTTCCTGTTTTTAATGATGCTCTTTGCTATTTCAATTGTTTTTTGAAATGTTTATGTAGAATCTCAATTTTAGACAGCATTGGCTAGATTTTTGCTTAAAGTGGACAAGAGAATGCAGGGCTCCTACAATACCAGGAACAGTCTTTTTCAACCCTACACTCTAAGTCCTGCTTGTTCTGACATGAATCAGGAATGAAAGCGGGAAGACATAATTTTGGAATTTCACATACCAATCACCAATCACCTGCGACTTTATAAATGCACCACTTTGGTGAGTATTCATAATCTTAAACCTGAGACAAGATGGTCAATGAATCCTTTGTTTAAGGTGACATTAACCTAAATCTTTGTGTGTGAGTTGTTTTCAGACAGAAAACTCAGTCACTTACATTACCCAATGTCAACACCAACTTCTCAGCACTTATTTGAGGAAGCTGTAGGCCTCAAATTATACAGATATATTAAAACACAGAAAGTGACCACTCTGACTCTCTATATGTGATTATACCTTATTCATTTCATTATTTCAATATTTTGGGAAAAAAGACAGAAGATCTGAACAAAATACAAACACTGGAACAAGATAATCTCTTACACCTATTCCTAATCCTAGTATCAAAAGTACATTAGAATCAGTGCTCTTATAGTGAGAGATTTCCTTTTATTTTATTCATTTAGCCCATAGAAGGGGTGCTATAATCTCAGAACAACTGAACTTTTGAGATCTCAAAGTCATCCTTGCTAAACATACCCAAGGAAGCATGAGGTCTGATGGTCCCAGAAGGTCTCTTACTAACTTTTTCCAATGGTGTGCTATAAGAGCTGATTCTTAAATTTTAAGGAATTTTTACAAGCTGAACTCCATGCTGACTTGAACTCCAAAGTGGGATTATTTACACTATGGGATTGAGCAATTACTGCAAACCCATTAACCCCACAAGAAAATTTAAAAAGCCAACTGTTAAACATTTTACCAATTCTGCACCACCAGTTGAATCACTTCTACAAAGTCACTTGACAGACTTTGTAGAATCAACTGGGGTTTCTAAATTCCCATTTATCCATGTTGGACTTTCTGAAGGATTTTAACTTTCTATAGCAAATTGTATACCTTTATAGGTATAGGTCTTTTATTTCAGTTTTGGCTTTATAGTTTTTTTCCCCCCCTGTGGGCAAATTATTAACAAGCACGAATACCTTATTTACTAATAGATTTGGTTTTGCATTCATTTACACAACATCTTTTCTAATTATATGGCATGATTAATAATGGTTGACTCTGTCTCTCCCATCTCATGGACAACTTCACCGTCTCTCATGTTGATACAATTTAGCCTTTGTAAGCTTCATATGCATTACTTATAAAACAGATAATAATAGTATGTGCTGCTCATTTAATTGTTGGGAGTATTAAAAGAAACAACATAGGTAAGGAACTTAGCACTGTGCTTGGTACGTGGTGGTACCTCAATACATTTGACTCATGTAGTAAAGCCACTTGGACTTCCCTGATGACTTAGCAGGTAAAGAATCTGCCTGCAGTGCAGGAGACACAGGAGATGCAGGTTAGATCCCTGAGTCAGGAAGATCCCCTGGAGAAGGAAATGGCAACCACTCCAGTATTCTTGCCTGAAAAATCCCATGGAGAGAAGAGCCTGGTGGGCTATGGTCCAATGGGTTGCAAAGCGTCGGACCGACTGAGCAACTAAACACGAGCACAGTAATAGTAGTACTCATTAGTAGCACTTTGTGCGGTGGGGTACATACACAAAAAGGTGAGATGTGGTCCTTTGGTGGCTCAGTATTTTAACCCATCCCTGCTTTACAGCCTGGGAACCCAAATTAACCAATATGTGCTGCTTGGTGCTTTAGATACTGGGGGACCGTGTCTGAGTGGGTCCCTTTACTAGTAGAAATTTATCAGTTGAATAGTTATTTCATGCTCCCAGAATAACATTGAGGATCTCAGGTCAGGCAGAGAAAATTGATATTTTGGAGTCGTAAGACTAAAAGATATTGGCTCTTTCACACCTTCTCATTTCTCCTCAGACTTCCAAAAACCCCATTTCCTCATTGCTCATCTTCCCTTTAACTGATGATGATTCATAAGAAAATAGATGTAACCCACTTGAGACCTTCTATTTTTCTTTCCTCTAAATATACCAACCTCTGTGTATCTGTGCCTGTATTTTTTTTTTTTTTTTTCCTTCCTTCCCGTTAATACAGATGATGAGTTCAGGCTTCTGTCTGAGGAATCAGACCCCCTTTTCACCTTCTCAAGGACGTAATCCCTATGAACAGCTCCCTTCTCTGTTTCATGAGTCCTTGCCCCTCTCCTGGATCATTCTCCTCCCAGCTTACAGAAAAGCTTCAGTAGCAATAGCTCCCACCTTAAAAAGACTTCTACTGACCTCTTGTTGCCCTCTAGCTATTATTCCCATTTCTCTGCTCCCTTTTACACCATGTTGGTCATAATCTCCACCCCATTACTTTCCATTCTGTCTTGAACCTATTTTAGCCAAATCTGATGGAAATTGTTTTGTCAAGGCTATTCTTACTGTACTTGATGCCAAGTCCAATGGTCTCTCATCTGTCTTCATGCTTCTCCATCTTTCAGCACTGTTTGGCAGAGCTGACCTTTGGAAATCCATCCTCTCTTGGCTGCTGCATCGCCACCCTCTGGGGTTCTGCCTGCTTTCTAGCCATTGTTTCTCAGTCTCCTCCTCCTCACCCTCTCCTCTCTTGTTTTCTAAGTGCTGCAGTATCCATGTTCTTGGCCTTTGGCCCTCTTCTTCCATAATAGAGCTCATCTGGTCCCATGGCCTTACATTTCATTTATTAGCTTTTAATTTCCAAATCTGTGTCTCCAGCCTCATCTCTCCAGTGAGTTTTACTCTGGCTGTTTAGATTGTCTAGTTAAATACTGCTGTTTAGATTGTCTAGTTAAAGTTCTTTTGGTGTTTTTCCATAACATAGTTCATTCATGGTTTTTCCATAACATCTTATGGGAAAACTCCAAATGAACTTTTTGGCCAAACTAATATATCCCCACTGGGATGCCCAATGGGAAGTTCAAACAGCATGACCAAAAAATAACACTCAAATAACATTCAAAGTTTCCCTTTGAAACAGAACTCCTGTAGTCATTCCCACCCAGTAAATGGCACCACCATCCACCTAGTCGCTTAATGTCTCCTCTCTGTATCCAGTCTACTAGCAAGTTAGTTCTAACTCTAGACTGTGTTCCAGTCCTGTTCATACCCTCCTGCTTTCCTTCTTGGTCATTTATGATCAGTTCTTTCCCCATAAATAGAAAGATATTTTTAGTATATAAAAAAGATCCCATCATCTCTTGCTTAATTAGCTTCCTGTTAGAAAACAATCCAAAACCTTACATTGGCCCGAGAGGCCTTACTTGTGTTGGCTTCAGCCTGCATCTCCACACTCATCTTGCTCATATTCTTTCCCCATTATGTGCCAGTCATGCTGGCCTTCAGTGTGTTCCTTCAGCAGACTAACCTGGACCTCCGCCTTTGCATTTGCTGTTCCCTCTGCCTCCACAGTTACACTTTTTTTTTAGTTAAGATCTTTTGATGTGGACCATTTTAAAAGCCTTTATTGAATTTGTTACAACATTCTGTTTTATGGTGTGTTTTTTTTTTTTTGCCACAAGGCATGTGGGATATTTGATCCCCAACCAGGGGTGGAACCCACACCCCCTGCATCGAAAGGTGAAGTCTTAACCACTAGGCTGCCAGGGAAGTCCTGTCCATATCTATACTTGGCAGGCTCCTTTAAGCCTGTTTGAGGAGGCTTAATTTGATCTCATGCAAACTTGAGGTCAAATTCACTTCTCCAAGAGACCTTCTTGAGTACCCAATCTGCAGTAACCCCCTCCTCCCTTATTCTCTAGCACATGACTCTTCCTATTTTCCTCATGTACCACTATCTGAATTTATCTTGGTCACTTATTTGTGTGTTTACATTTTCTCCTCCCTTCCACCACTCTTGCGAGAATTAAGCTCCATGAGAGCGAGTCCCTTGTCCACTTTGCTCCCCTTTGTTTCCTCAGCACTGTCTCACACGTCATCGGTGACTAACTAACACTTGCTGAGTGAATGACTGAACATCCTGGATGCTTAACAAAGGTATTTCTAAATACTGCAAGGGCAGACATAAGTGAGGAGATTGTCCACCACACCGCTCACTGTTCTGTATGCGACGCCACACCCATATGAGAAATATATTTTAGAATGCAGCATCTGGGAAACTTGACTTCTGGGAAGAACCTGTTGTGCCTCTTTCTTTCCTCATATTAAAGCTGTCACTGATTGTTTCCATTTTTGTTTTGCCCTAGCTGTGGACCCAGAACAGTGGGACTTCCCTAGTGGTCCAGTGGCTAGCTAAGACTCCATGCTCCCAGTGCAAGGGGCCTGGGTTTGATCCCTGGTCAGGGAAGTAGAGCCCACATATCAGAATTAAGAGTTTGCATGCAATGACTAAAGATCCTTATGCTGCAGTGAAGACCCAGTACAGTCAAATAAATTAATAATAATAATAATTAAAAAAAACAGGCCAGCAATAATAGTTGTTTTAACAGTCCCTTCCTCTGGTTTATTTCCTACTTTTCTTAAGGAAAGTACGGTAGTGAGATTTGTTGAAAAAGTGAGTATTAGCCTTTCAGTCATGTCTGACTCTTTGTGACCCCATGGACTGTAGTCAGCCAACAGCCTCTGTCCATGGAATTCTTCAGGCAAGAATACTGGAGTGGATAACCATTCCCTTTTCCAGGGGATCTTCCTGACCCAGGAATGGAACCTGGGTCTCTTGCATTGCTGGAAGATTCTTTACTGTTTGAACCATCAGGGAAGGCTTTTATGTCACCTTAGTTTCTTTTTGGAGAGAAGTGTGATTTAAACGACAGCTTTGAAAGCGTGGACATCTAGTGTTTACTTGGAGCAATGAGATATTGGATGGGAGCTTTCTGGCCATAAGGGCTCATGTGGCAGTGTGAACTTTGTTATTGTTAGGGGTTTGCTGTGATTCATATTTGGGGATTCCCCAAGGTCACTTTAATTAGGATTTACTTGGCTAATCAGAGCCCAACCCTTCAGGTATTAGGGTAGTCAGGCTTATTTGTATTTGTTGACTCAATGAATGTCACTTCAGGGTTATGAGCCAAAAAGCTGATGCACTTGAGAGTTTATTATTCTCTTCATGTCTCAGGAGCGGAAGAAAGATGCCTTTCAGTTTAGCCTTAAAATGCTATGCCTTGAACTTAGGGTAATTTATGAACTACACCCTCCTAAGATTCAAAGGAATAGTTCTTAATTGTTATTTAGGTCTAGGGATGGTCTTGAAGTTTATGGAAGATAATATGTAATGCTTCTCCTTAGTATTACAAAATTAGAATGTAACTCTTTGAAGTCCAGAGTGTGTTGATATTTTAATTGATTAATTATTTTATGTATTTTGCTTGTAGCAACAGCATTCATAAAACAGCAATTATGTAAGTAAAGGATAAATTGATCCATTATTATTGAATATCTTGATGCTTATAGTAAATTGATATCACTGATGTAAAGAATATATACGTGGTTAATTCATGAGGGCATGAGGGTGGACAAATCTCTTTGAATAGTTAAAGAATGCTTTTAAAACTGCCCTTACTGCTTATGTGCAGGGTGGGATAGTGCCACTGTACACAAGAACTGTATCTTAACTTAAACTTTTCTCTCAAATAAGCATTGTAATTAAGCATTACTTAGAAATTTGATACAAAATTAAAGTTTAGTTTTTGATAGTAATTTAAACATTGATGCAAGTAGTTTTGAAAAAAGGGTACAGACAAAAATTTTTTGCAAGCTTTTCTCATACAGGAAGCAAAAGTCTGAGTCATTTGGTAACCAAATCCAAACACACATAATACATAAATCCTGTATGATACTGGGCAAGTAACTGATTTTGAAGATTAACCTTTTGAAATACAAATTTACCCACACTAATATGGTTCAGTTTTTTATACGAAAATTAGGACTTACATCAAGATTTGTTAATTTGTGAAGCTATTTTATGAAGAATTCCGTTTTCAGTTTGCTGACTTTCTGAATAAAGTCACTATTACTTGCCTCAAAAAAAATGGGTCCTAAATAATGCTTAAAAATAATAATATAATATAATCTTGTATAATGTGAAATATAATGATATAGTATCTAATATACATAATAGGCTGTGTTTACATATAACTTTTTTAGAACATCTATTTATCCAGCATTTTGCTGTGACCTTTCTTTCAGCATAACCTAAACCACTATAGTTTTAATTCAAATGACTGTAAGATCATTGTTAAATATGTATCATAAAGCCTGGGACCTTTACCAAGCATAGTTGAATGTGAGATTCACCTTGACTTATTGTCTGGGATGTTCTTTCATTAGCTTAAGTAGCAAAGATTGGCATGGAACAACTTATGGTATACAAGTAACATAATTTACTAGTAATTATTCAATCAAAAATATCATTTAAACTCTATAGAGATATTCTTTATTTACCATATTTTCAATTTAAAAGCAAGAAACCTTTCTATTCCTCTTCAACAGTGCTGAAGTCTTGAGAGTTTTTTGGCTCATTGTGAATATCCTGGTGTGCTGGCCAAGATAAGAAAAATCCAGGGTCTGGAATCCAGGAAAGTTTATCATGGAAGTCGGATGATTACTGGTTCCTGAACCAAATGCCTTGCATTTATCTGGGTTCCAGGTTGAGTAGCCTGTTTTAAAAAAGGCAATCCAGACCTTCTACCACTCACACTGAGGGCCATCAGTCTCACAGAGAGAGGCCAGTGGTATTTCTGGAGCTTTGTGTAATCAAGACTTGATAATAAAGGCTACTTTTCACCAAAGGAGATGGGTTGGATTTTCTGACTTTAACTCTGACTGAGTTCAGAGAAAAAGTTATGGCTGTTTTTAAGTGTAAGCTCAGTTATGGCAGGGAAGTCTGGTTTTGTTCCTGACAACGCCTCTCCCTGCTCTTTCGCTCCCTCTTTCAGTATTGAAGCTCATGACACATTTGATGTGTCATACATGAATGACAGTCTGTAAACGCCAAGGAGGACAGGGAGATGGAAAGCAGTCCTCTTCAGGAGATAATTGGTAGGCTCAAGCTTGCTACAGCAGAACGCAAAACAGCCCTCAGCAGGAGATTAAAGCGTCTCTGAAGAGGGGAGCAGCTACCGCCTCTCCCTACTTTTCCTCTTCCCACTCTAGTTTTCCAGGATGGAGTCATTGGAGAGCTTACTAGAAATGCAGATGGGTTTAAAATTAGTGCCAAAGATGACCTATTTATTTTTTTTTAAAGCTGTCTTATGCAATGTGTTTTATAGTCTTGACTGTGGCAAGAGAAGAGGGTGTGAGAACTGCCTCAGGTCTCTCATTCCTGGGGCTGCCCTGTAAGTTGTGGGTGCAGATGCCTTTCCTCATGACCCTGTGGCCACACGTGGGTCTGCCACTAATCTGCTTTGGTATCTGAGCTGGGAGAGAATGACTGATGTCCTGGGATTCTCCACGGAATTACTGACTGACTTTGTTGGCAGGGTTCCCCGGGGTTACCAGGGGAGACAGGAAGTTCTGAAAATGAAGAGGGAAGTTGTTGGGCATAAAATTTATAAAATTCGCGATTAAAAGTAGATCATTTTAACTGTAAATTTTTGATTCTCTGTGCTTAATTTGTCTTTGTCATCATGTTGCCATTATTATCACATGGTTATCAACGAGCATCTCCCAACGGAACTCTCTTATCTGCTCTGGCTGGTCCCCAGGGAATCCTTTGCCTTCTTGGTGTTCCTTCTCAGTACACTCACTGAATCTTCTCCCAACCTTGGCTGTTCTCCCGATCTTTCTCCTGATCTTTCCTTCCCTAAATACCACCCACATCTGCACTCTACCATAGTTTAGGAAGTAGTTGCTCTCCAGTTGAGCTGTGTATGTTAGCTTTGTCCCGCAGACTAGAATACAAGTTCCTTGATTGCAGGAGCCAGAGTAGAGGTGGTAAGGAGACTCACTTTCCCCCTTCTGTATTACTTGAGATGTCTTTATATTATGAATGTATAACCTATTAAAATAATTTTAAACGCATTTCCCTTCCAGATCTCACATATTATAAGAAGCAAAACAACAACCAAAAAATCACATAGATTCAGCATGGTACCAAATAAATTCCATCTAGATTTGATAAGTGTCTTTTGCTCTGAAGGGGAGATAAAAAATAAATAATAGTGATAATGGTTAAAAAAAAACCCAAAACCTACCTGGCTGAATACTAATAAAAGTGCCTTTACTTCATGTGGGGAGCTTCCAGATCAATACAAAAAAGATGTACTGCACATTCAAACCAGTGCTATTTACTTAGCAGCTCTCGAATGGGAATTCGCAGACAACAGCTATCAAGTTTCTAGCCTGGAAAAATCCACAAAGGCCACTGAACACAGACACCATGGGGACATCATGCAGACAGTTTATAAAAATAACTTGCCCACGCATTTTTGGAAACTGATGTAAGCTGTACTTGTGGCTCTGTCTGCTTCCTTTGCTTTATCCAGTAACAACTGAAAAGAGACCAGTTACTAGGACTCTGAGAACTTGGATGCTCAAGAGACACCCAGCATTCACCACAGGGCAAGTACCAATCCTGTGTTACATGAATACACACAACAAACTGTAATGCAGTTAGTAACAAAAAAAAAATGCATCAATCTATTCAGAAATATTTATCAAGCACCTGACACATGCTGAGCACTCTGCTGCTGCTGCTGCTAAGTCGCTTCAGTCGTGTCCAACTCTGTGCGACCCCATAGACGGAAGTCCAACAGGCTCCCCCGTCCCTGGGATTCTCCAGCTGAGCACTCTAGGGAATTCAAACATGTATCAGTTACTCCCTGGGTTTGAAGAGTTTGAAGTCTAGTAGTGAAATAAGGCAGTGGCACCCCACTCCAGTACTCTTGTCTGGAAAACCCCAAGGTTGGAGGAGGCTGGTAGGCTGCAGTCCATGGGGTCGCTAAGAGTCGGGCACGACTGAGCGACTTCACTTTCACTTTTCACTTTCATGCATTAGAGAAGGAAATGGCAACCCACTCCAGCGTTCTTGCCTGGAGAATCCCAGGGATGGGGGAGCCTGGTAGGTTGCTGTCTATGGGGTCGCACAGAATCGGACACGATTGAAGTGACTTAGCAGCAGCAGCAGTGAAATAATGCTTGTTCAGAACATATGTGTTAGTATCATCTGAGTAGTTCAATTTAATCATTCTGAAGTTGGAGAAATCACTTTCAGTTGAGCGATCAGAAAATGCTCTATTACAGGGGAGGACACTTGAAATGGATATATGAGTTTAAAAAACTTTTTAAATTCAAGTATATATAAAAGTGCACATATCATAAAGACTACAAGCTAACTGATTCTATACAAACTGAACACATTAGTTATGTAATCCGCACACTAGTTATATAACCAGATAGACTAGTACAATACTCCAGAAGTTCCCATTGTGCTCTCTTCTGATCATTCTTGGCGGGGGGCAGTAGAATTTTGTTAGATGAATGTAGACAGAGAGAAATTACTGGAGGAAGGATTAGCATGCATAAAGATGTGAAAATTAAAAGGCAAGATCCATGTTTGAGGAATGGGCTGAAGAGTTTGCTTGGAGTATCAGCTGGAGAACAGGATTGGGTACATATTATACGGCCTTAAATGCCAAGTAAAAGAGTTAAATTTTATTAGCCCTGAAGCTGTTTGAACGAAGAAGGACTATTTTGTAAAATTTTGTGATGATTGGTAGTTCAGAGGTCAGCAACCTCTGTTGGAAAGCTTCTATAACATCCAGGTGTGAGATTATTTTGGATCTGCAGTGGCAGATGAGGACAGAGAGTAACTAGCCATCCACAGACACTATAAAGAGCCAACAAAACTGAATGACTGCAGATCTTGAGGAAGGAGGTGGAAGAAAACTTACTTCCATAGAACTAATCAAGAGAAAATTTAATAACTTTCTCTTAAAGTAAAGAAGTTAACTGTTACCTAGTGTTTTGTTAAGGGTAAACACAGGGGTGTTGTCTCTCCAAAACAGTTCTGAAAACCTTCTTACACTATTTGAATAAAATCTTTAGTTATTCTAAGGAAACTCCAAAGAAGCAACTGACCTTTCAGACAAAAAGAGTCCTTTGTTAGTGGGAAATGTGGACTGTTTATCTTTTCAAATGGGTGAATGCTAGAATAAATATTTTCCTGGGAAAAACTGACTCCCAGGAAGACTTCTGAAGATGTCACTATAACAGCAAATTATTGGGTGTTGCTCACCTGCCTGTTTATCCATCCAGATTTCTGGACAGGATGAATTAATTTCATTGTATACTTTCACCTGTAACGTGTTTCTACAGGAAACACCATCATTTTTTTGGAAAAAAGACAATGTTTTTTTCTTTGACAGCTTTTTATGTATCACTTTGGCCATGTGGGTCATTTTTGATTAAAGCTCTCCCCCTCCAACTTTCAACTCTTACCCTCCAAAGCAGTAGATTCTGGACTCAACAAATAATTATTGAGCACATGACACGTGCTTTGATTTTCTATAACGTTTTCAGTCTGTTCCTAATCCTTCTGTACAACCTTATTACCTTATTCTTCAAAGTCTGTTTTTTCTTTTTCTTTTTTTCCAGGAGTTGTGGATGCGAGTAGTTGTTTCCAGATACTGGGATCTGTCTAGCGAAACATCAACTGATGTAAGGGAAGTTGTTCTTGGAAGCCGGTGAGTGTGCAGGTGACCAAGAGTCTTTTCTGGGATCAGACGGAAGAAAGAGAAATTTACTTGGGAAAGAGCACGTGGGTGGGAAGAGGAGGGGAGTCCGGGTAGATGAGAGCTGGTGTCGGATAGACTCCATGCTCTCTCTAGATGTGACGCTCCATCATCCAGGTAGTCGTGGCGCCCACGGCCTGGAGCGTCTAGAGTCACTCCACATCGCTGGCTGCTCACCTCCACCGCTTCCCCAGCTGAAGTTCCAAACTTTTTCCCGAGGGGAGAGGAAGGGTGTTATTAAGTTTGAAAGGGAAGTCCCTCCCCTTCCCGGATTCCTATTGGTCAGAGCCAGCCCCATCCCCACCAGGATCATGGGCGGATTGGCTGTGGGAGGGGAGTCCCGCCGCAGGCCCGGAGCCGACGGCCGCCCGGCGGCCCCCAGGTGGCAGGTGGGGCCGGGACCGCCCTCGCCGCTGCCGCCTCCGTGCGTTTCCAGCCGGCGGACTTTAAGGTTCGCGCGCAGGTCGGGGGCGCCGCGCTCGGCGGGAGTGGGACTGCCAGGTCTTGGCCATGAAGAGCCTGAAGTCCCGCCTGAGGAGGCAGGACGCCCCCGGCCCCGCGCCGTCCGGCGCCGCCGCCGCCGCCGTCAACGCGGTGAGTTCCATGGCCAGTGCGCGCCCGAGCGCCCGGCGCTGCCCTCCGGCGAACCGCAGAGCCCGTCTCTGCTCGGCTTTCCTTCACAGTGTCCCGCTGGGTCGGCCCCGGCGACTCCTCCTCCCTCCTCAGACCAAGGCTCCGCGTTGGCCCGGAGACCCCGGGGACCCTCCCCGCCGCTGCCTCCGGGGCTCTCCGGGCCCCTTTCCCCACCCCTCACCCTTAGGTCTCCCAGCTCCTGGCCTTTAGGATCGAATTGTTCGCTCTTACTCAAGTCGGTGTTTCGGGGTTGTCCACCACCTCGGCCCTTCTCCGGTGACCCTAGTCCCTGCCCTCTCCCCGGCTGACCCCCGCACCCCACGCGCGCTCAGGCCCGTCCCGGCTCTGCTGGGCACAGCGGACGCCCCTCAGTCCCCGGGCCTGCGGGTCCGGCGGGGGCTTGGCGCCCCACAGTCCAGGTGGGCAGAGCAGTGGACCCGGCGTCGCCCCGTCCAGACTCCGGACGTTTCGTGGGTGAGCGCTGCTGGGCTGGGTGGACGCCGTGTGCTGGCCGCTGTCGCTGGGTCACTGGGACTCAGAATCAAACACGCAGAAGTTTGATTTCTGAGTGATGCAGATGCATCTGGCGTAGTTGTAAAGACAAAGCCCCAAATGGGTGGTGATCCTGAAAGTGGTGGTGAAGTTGGGAAATTGTCTTATTAAGTCTCACCTGTGGGACAGACAGACCCCCGGCAGACCTGCATTCGGCGCTGATCCGCAGCCCGGCCTTTGCAAGCTAAGAAGTTCTCAGGGCCTCTCTTCAGTTGGCAGGAGAACAGAAATGTTGAGAAACAGCCTGACTGCAGATGTTGGGATTTAGATAATTTGGCAAGTAGAAGAATGGCTATATCTTCCACATTATATGTTGTTGGAATAAACGTTATTTTAAAAGTCTTGAGAGTCAGAAACGTTTACGAGGTGTAATGCTCAAACTGCCTGGTTGTCCCTGTGGAGTCATAAAACAGATTTTAATAATTTAACATAGGTTTTACCAAATGATTAAATGCATTTTTTGAGACTACTCATTAATCTGCTTTGGTTTTTGAGTGAATTCAGAATTATGCCCTTCTCTCTATTTGACTACTTCTAGGATGATTTTACTTGGGCTTAAAGGAAATTGTGGTGAAACTTGGCTCTTTACTTCCCAATTGAAAAAAAAAAAAGAGGGGATAGTTTCAGATAGCATGATATTTGATGCTTTGATGTTGGTTAATATGGCATGAAGTCGTTTAAGTAGCCCATAGAAGGGACGATTACTTTCAGATTTTTTAAAAGAAAATAATTGACAGACTAGTGATTTAGTGATATCAGATCACTGTACACAGCTGAGTTGAAGATTCAGTTTCTTTGTAGTGCAGGTTGTTTTCAGCTTTAACAGTTACTTTTCTAGCATTATTCACAATGTTTACCCCATTTGGTTTGCACTAAGTTTGTACACCTTAATTTTAGCCTGTTTTCTCTTCTGGAGATGCAGAGTGTTTAGTTGTTACTGATATTACCAGCATGCCGGTTTGCAGAAAATGCATCTTTCTGAGTGTAAATCTTTAGCACTTGTTACACTGGGCATTGTTGTTTTTTAAAAAATAATGTCATAAAAAATAAAGAAGAGTACATGGTATAAAAAAATAGAACCTACCTGCTTAGAAAAAGTGAACATCTCTCAGTCTTAGCTAAATTTTCGAATACATTTTGTAAAATATTTAAATGAAAATATGTAAGTGTGATGAGTAATAAAACCAAACTAAACATTGATAGAGTTTAATAAAGGAACAGGGGAAATAGATTCTGCTTTTCAGTGCATAAACCATAAACCCTAATGTTCTATTTGGTCACATGTGTATGTATTGTTATGATTGAGCATTTTAAAAAATCTTTTTGCTTTCAGAGTTATTTAAAATTTATTAGTTTTTAAATAGATAATGTAACATATTTAAAAGGAACAAAATTATTTACAGCAGAAAGCCCTTCTCCCACCTGTGTACTTCAGTTCTTCTGCTTGCCCCCACCATTCCTCAGAGGCCATTGGTGTTATCAATTGCTTGTATATCCCACCAGAGAGAGTTTAGCATATACAAGCAAATATTAATATAAGTATTCACCCTTTATGTAAATGGTAATACACTGTACTTGCTATTCCATATATTTTTTTAAACTGTAGAATCTAGGCCCATTTAGAGCATCCCCATTCAAATCTTTGCTATAATGTACATCATGCTATGATGAGTAAGCCTGTGTATATGCAAGCATGTGTGTGTATACTTGAGGGATCAATTCCTGAAAGTGTAATTGCTAGATTAAAGGACATGTGCATGTATGATTTTAAAGAATGTTGTTGAATTTCCTCTGTGCATCATGTACCCAGTGTATAAGAAAGTATCATTTTCCATGCTTTTATTTAAAGTTTGTTCAAATTGTTAAGTTTTGTCAGCCTGATAAGTAAATATGGTACCTCAGGATAGTTTGAATTTGCATTTCTTTTACTGTGGGTGAAGTTGAGCATCTTTTCATGTTTTTAAGAGCCCCTTCCATGTTCTTTTCTGTGAAGAGTTTACTCTTTCCATTTTTCTATTGGGTTGTCAATTTCTTTCATTTGTATGTACTTTATATCAGGGAAATTAGCCTTTTCAATATGAATTTTTTTTCTTAATTGGTTTTTTGTCTAATGAGTTTGTTTATGGTGGCTTTTGCTATGCAGAGTGTGGCTTATTTTTATACAGTTGAATTTATCAGCCTTTTATTTTGTGACTTTTTCTATCTTGGCCTTTCCACTCTGCAATATTAAACAAAAATAAAGAAAAATCTCCCTGGTTTCATCTAGTCTTTGTTTCATTTTTAAAAATATTTAACTCTTTAATCCATATAGAATTTTTTCTGGTGTAAGATAAGAGGTATACATCTTGTTTTCTTCCTTCTCTTCCATTTCCCCCTTGTGGCTGCCTAATTGAATCTTAAAGCATTCATTTAATCATTATGGAGATGATCACAATTTGTACAACTTTAAAGATTTAAAAAGTGTATTTCATAAGTAGTTTTTGTCATGCATTTATAGTATTTAAGGTATTTATCTGGAGACACATTAGAAATGAACTATGTAAATATTTTATGATATTATAGTATGAAAAATACAGCATATTAACATAACATGCTAAATTATAATTATATGCTATATAAGGAATTTCAAATATTCTGAGTAGTACCGTGGTTATAAATATGTCAGTGAGTTTAGAGTTCACGAAAAGAGGGTGTGTTTATACACATGAATAAATATAGTTCACAATTTTAAATTGTGCATAGAATACATGTAAGTGTCCTTTACTAGCTAAATCTAGAGATAGCTGCATCTTTTAATCATAAGACAATTTTTGTTGTCAGATTTATTTTTAATTACTAAATTGGAGTTTCAGATTTCTGAAAGGGATAATTAAATAACTATAAATGCTACTTCAGATCTAGTCAATTATATGTACAGTCAATTATGTGTACAATTATATGTACAATGAGAAGAGGCTTGTTCCATTTTTACCTAGTTCAGATTAGGAAATTTGAGTAGTAATTAAAAGGACTACTGCAAACCCGTATTGCAAGCACACATTTTGGAAGGAGGTTCCGCTTTAAATTGTACCTATACTACTAATCTCCGACCTGGGAAGTTCCGCAGTGACAATTTTCGCTGCCATTTCTTTAGGCCGCTCTTAAAATGGGGCAATCAATTTTATAAATCAGCAACCAAATATGTTCTAAAGCATCTCATTAATGTCTCAGTACCCTGAAAAACATTTTGGTATTTCTAAAAGAATTTGGAGTTATAAATATAGCAACTGAAAAATCTTCAAAAACCTTCTTTTGGTTCCCACCAAGAGCAGAAGTTTGAGATGTTTTGAAAAGCATAAAGGATTAAGTATTACTTTGTTTTAGTTGTAATTTTGAGAATGAGGCATTTGTGTTTTCCACTTGGTGATATGGGTGTGTTTGAAAGGATGTTATTGTTATTTTTGTATTGATGATTTTGTGGTAATAAGAAAATTAAGATCACAAATTGTTTTTAAACTCATGATACTTAATTGAGCAGTGTTTACTCATTTTCATTAAAGATGCCAACCTTTAGTCAAAATGTTTACCTTAATTAAAACTTTATTCAGATAGTTTCCCAGGATTATTCCTGTGTTGTATTTCTTGCGGTTTCTTGCAGGAAGAATTTCTTGCAGGAAGATCGCAGTAAAGAAGCCCTCTTTTTATACTTTTGGATTTCAACCCAGCAGCAGTTTTGCTCAGCATCGTGCTGACTTTAATTGCTGAACTTTATTATAATACCAAAGCAGGAAGGTTGAATTGCTTTGGTATGTCTTTTAGTATATAATGAGTCCAAGAACTTAAATGATGAGTACTTAAGCATTTTAATTACTTCTTTTAATAACAGTGGAGTAATGATTGTGCATTTATTTATTCCACATCATACACATTTTTCAAATTTTAATTCATTAGTAATAAGGCAACTGCTTTTTTACATTTGTGGCACATTTATGGCACACATAAGCTAGGCTCAAGAAGACTGAATTAATAATTAGGTCCTCTTTGAAGATATGGATAATTACAAACTGGGAGCAGAAAATGTGCAAGATGACCATGGCATCCTTCATCACACTAGAAGGCAAAGAAGTCATCAAAGATCAGGACTAAAATAAAGAGAAAGAATGAAACTAGTGCTTTTTCTCAGGGTAACTAAAGGTATTTTACCCCAGCTAATAGATTAAGATGGGATGATAGAATCATATCATAGTTTTTTAGCTCCTCATGAATCAATGGCTATAGAGTGCCGACAGGCATGTATGAGTGGCTGCTAATGTCTCAGAAAGGCAGTTGGACATAGTTTATCTCCTGATGGAAATGTTCATTGCTACTAATTGTCTTGCCAAAAATGCCAAACCTGAATATGATCGGTCTCTAGACCTTAACCACCAGTTTACAGAAAATACAGAGGACAGAGAAACATGGGGGTGCAATGAACAAAATTCTAATCGTGGAAAACTCTAGAGTAAGTGACCTAGTTTCTTAAAAAATATATATTCTAAGAAGAAGAAAAAAAATGGGGGAGAAATCTATATATTAGTAGATTTAGGGAGACATATTAACTAACTACGGTGGTAGACCTCATTTGACCCTGATTAAATAACTGTAAAAATAAAAGTTTATAAGACAGTGGAAGAAATGTGAACACCATCTGAATTTGTGTTGATAGTATATTATTATTTTAAAAGATTTAAGTGTGACAGCGCTAGCAACACAGTTACATTTATAAAGAGGTCTGTCTTTCAGAGAAACATTTGAGAGTATACTATTTACAGATGAAATGATGTGGAGTGTGGAATTTGCTTCAAAATAATCTGTGGGTGGGTGGGAGAAGTAAGTGGGGGATATAGTTGAAATAGGAATGGTTGTGAGTTAATAATTATTGTAACCGGTTGGATAATGATACTGTTGTATTTAGTTTTGTGATCCTATTTTGTATATGTTTTAAAACTTCTGTAATAAGAAAGATAAAATCATAATTTTCATGAAGTTTTTTCAGAGAGCCAGACATAAAATAGTACTCTAGTATGCTAAGAGCCGTAATATAGGTGTGTATACATTGCTGTGAGAGCACAGATGTATAGGGTGGGGTCAAGGGTAAAGGTAGAAAGGTGAAGCTTGAACACGGTCAGACAGAGTTCGAAGGGCATTGAGGGCAAAAGAGAAGTGAGCACAATGTTTTGGAGTCGTGAAATTATATAGCTAATTGTGGGCATATTAGGTTTGAAAACAAAATTTGGTGCTCGTGTAAAGGATGGTGCAGATGAGTTACTGAGAAGGATTTCAGTGCAAGTCAGGAGTTAGAGGGTGACAGCTTGCGAGGAGAGTGAAAGGAAGATTTTTCTTTCTTTTTTCTTTTTTTTTTTTTTTACCTTGT
>NW_011494606.1:1349536-1357866 GCF_000754665.1 Bison bison bison
GCTCTTCCGATCTTTTACCTTGAATTAAAACTTCGAATTTCTTGACAAGTTTTAACCATTGTTTAGAGGGATCTCAGAGTCAGTTTAAGTTTCATCTTCAGAAATTATCCTGTTAATAACAAGTTCATGTTCCCTCTCATCCCCTCTCCTCTAGAATTAGCTAACAGCCAGCAAAATTTTGTTCTCATCAGCCCTGTTTCACTTATGGTTGTATCCTTGTTGAAGAAATCTAGATCCCAGAATTTTAGATTTAAACATAACTCATGTGGTCTCTGTATCAGTATCATATGGAAACCTTTAGCGTCCTGTTACAGATCATGCAAACATTTGTCTGTCCTCACATAAGGGATCTAACAGACTGGTGAAAATTCCTACCTGCGTGAGCTATCTGCGTGAGCGAAATCAAATTGATTTCTGTAATGAATTTGCCTAAAAATAGATGTTTGAAATGTACTTCCTGAAATTACAAGCAGAATGATAGGCTAATAAATGCATGTGTCTCTTCCTAAGTCACACATCATTTAAAAGCTTTACATAGGTTTATGTACTTGGAAAAAGTAATAGGTCTTTAAGGTTTAAAAATGTAACACAAAAACACAAGGGTAAACTCACTTGTTTGTAGTTACAAAAACAGTTTTGTCTGTTGGGCTTTTTTCTATTCTCAGGAATCCTGATTATTGTTGATGTGGACTAACTTATTTCCACAGAGTGTAGTCTCTAAAATGAAGTGTAAAACATGAACCAGTGCAGTTGCGTGACTAAAGCTCTGACCGAGGCTGGGATTTGATGAGCTGTGTTTATGTAATGGAATCAGACTGGCAGTGCCCTTGAGAGAGAGTAGATATGAGACTGAACCAGTGAGGATAAATGGCTATAGATTTTAAAAATCTTTTTTTCCCCATAAAAGTCACACATGCTCATTTTAGAAAACAAAATATAATTGAAGATAAAGAACAAAACAAGTCAATTGTAGTTCTGTTCATCAGATTTTAAACCACAGGTAATGATATTTATTGAAAGATTCCATAGTACCTCTTTGTTATCCACTTAGCATTTAGTGACCTTAATGCCACAGTAATGATATGTGTATGTTTTTGAATAATACTTGATTCTAAGACATTTTGTACTTAAAACTACAAATAATTTGAAATGCTTTGAGCAGATTCAAATGTCCCATTAGAAGAACTCAGTAAATGCTAGTGAATTTTCTTAAAAATAAATGACATACAAGAAGTCCAAGTGCCAATAGCCAATATTTATTGAACGTGGATGTCCATGCATCATTTTAAGTGCTTTACATGAACTCACATACTCCTCACATTAACCCTAAGAAGTGAGTACTGTTGCCATCATTTTATAGATGGACGTTAAATAATTTACTTGCCCAGGTGCTATGGCTAAAAGTGGAGAGCCGGGTGGTCTGACTCTGGAACCATGTTTTTAACCATCGTGAACTGATATAATTTCAAACTGAAAGCTATGACATTTGTGTCTTAAGCCAAAGACCTAAAATATTGGGAGGCAGGGTATTTGGGCAGAAGCAAGACCTTTTATGGTAAGTCTCAAAACCATTTTGTGTTCTGTCCAGCAGTTGCATTCCCCATACCCTTCCAATAATCATACTATGATTTAAAACATGTTTATTTATCAGCCAAAGTATTATGCTTTAATCTGTGTCTTTATTTTCCAGGGAGTGCGACAATATTCTTGTGATTATTGGCTCTTGCACTTGCATGTTATTTGACCATTTCTTTCTGTTGATGCCTGATCTTTGAGAGCTTTATATCTCTATTTTTGCTATTTTATGGCCCATCATAGCTTTGAGAGTAGTGTATCTTTGACTATAGTTGCGTTTCTGTCCTCTCCCCTTTATATTTCAAACAGTTTTTGCTTTATGTACTTAATTTTGTTTTAATTGATATTTTAAGGTTCCTGGCTACTTTATATTCGTTGTAAAGTCTAATTAGTTATTATAAAAATCTTGAATTTGTCCCATTATAATTTTGTCTTGAATTGTTGATATTAATACCGTCATATTGTATCCTCTTTGCCTTTTGCTGTTGTATATATGTGTATGTTCACCCAATAGATTATCCCATCATCCTTGGCTTTAGCATTAGTTGGAGGATGTATGGGTGAAGTAAGTCCTGAGTGTCCAATAGAACTAAAAATTGTTGGCTTACTGTCTGGAAAGGGGTGTGTGCATGTGAGTGCATGCTTGTGTACATGTGTGTCTAAAAGGGTATATGCTTTTTGGGGTGGGGGGAGATATGTTTTTAATATTGACCTTATTGATATGTTGTCAAGGTCGACATTACTTCTGTAGTAAAGTTTTTCCTTTTGGATGCACAAACATATTTTAAAAAGTCTCATTGACTTCTGGTTAATTTTTTTCTTACCAGATTCTGGTATTATTAAAGAGCGGAAGGGAGGAAGGACATAAAACAATCATGCTTTCTAAACTAAAAAAAAGTGTGTGTAAATTTTCTTCTAGCTTGTTCTGGTTATTCTGTGGTTTTCTCATCCACATGATACTTAGCCTGGTAGAGGTTGGGGTATCATGAAAATACCGCAGCCTCTCTAGTGTGGGAGTCTTATGCCTGTGGTTCTAGTGAGACTGATGCACTCTGATCTTTTCTGCTGTGTACATGAGAAATAGCTCACAAACACTCGCTGAATGACACATGAGAAGTTTTTTTTTTTAAATGGGAGATTTTTTTATGATTCACCTCTATTTTTTTGACTGTTGGATTCTTTTTAAAAATTAACATTTTGTATTTTAAAAACACTTTATAAAATATAAACAACATTCATGGCAATGGATAAGTAGATAAATGTGGAATGTGGAGTGTTTTCTCAGCCTCAGAAAAGGCACACTGTGGGCCCAACTATGCATAGTTTTTGAAACTTTGCCTGGAGCAGTGTGAAGGGGCAGCTGGTGTGGCAGTGTCCTAGGGTCAGGCTCTGCAGTCTGGTAGACTTGAACTTGGATCTTGCTGCTCCCAATAATCAGCTTTATGACCTTGGGCAAGTTACTTCAATATATTTTGTTTCCTTATTTGGAATGTGGGGTTAATAATTGCAGTTAACTCAATAAATGGTGCTTCTTTTCATTACTCCCTGAAAAATCTCACCTGAGCTCATTCCATTTTTGTCCTTTATAACTAGATAAATAGCAGTCTTCCTGATCTTTTTCTTTCCAATTAATACATGCTCTTGTAGGCTTTTTATAGAACTGAGATCTTCAAAAGATTGTTTGCCCCTAGCCTTTTGCCCCCAGGGAGATAAGTGGTATCTCTATTTTTTATTGATTAAAAATTAATTCTTGAGGGCCTAGGCTAAGCACAGGGAGATGAGAAGATGAGGAAGATAAAGAGGCTCAAAATACTGTGTGGAAACTCTATTAATGGATAATACAAAGTAATAAGTGCTGTGATAGAGGAGTTTACAAGGTGCTGAACCAGTCTGGGGCTGAGAAGTCGGTGAAGGTTTTCTGTGTTTTTTGTAGGCTGGGCTGCTGCTGCTTTTTTTAAAATTAAGATGAGAGTCACACAACAGAAGTCATTTTAAAGTGAACAATTCCATGGCATATAATATAGTAACAGTATTGTGTTAGCACCATCTCTGGTTCCCAATCTTTTTCATCACTCCAGAAGAAAACCCTGTACCCATTAAGCAGTTGCTTTCCAGCTCTTCTCACCTACCCCTTGGCAGCCCCAACCACCAGTCTGCAGGATAAGTCTCTTCATCTGAAGCTAAAAGAAGTGGGTAGGAGTGATCCAGGAAAGGAAGACATTCCTTTCAGAGGGAACAGCAAGAACAGAGGCATGAAGGGAAGAAATGTTGGAGTTGGGGGAAGGGGCAGTTGGATTGTCAGCTCAGCTTTTTGCCACCAAAATAATCAGCAAGGGATTGAAGGGGAGCTAGTCAGGAAGGGCGGTTGGGGCTAAATCTTGGAATGGCTTAAAATAGGCCAGTTGTTAGTGTTGGACTTTGTCCTGTGTACGCAGAAGTGGCGAATCATATGATCACAGGTGTTTTATTAGATGGATTACTGTGTAGCTGTGTTCAGGATGGATTTGAGGGGGTCTGTCTTAGAGGTGGGCAGATTGTCTATGAGTCTACTACCATAGGATAGGCAAGGATTAGTGAGGGCCTGAATCATAACAGTGCTGGATGGGACAGAGAAGAGAGAATACGTTAGAGAAACATGGGTTGTCTGAGACCAGAGAAGCTGTGACTTGCCAGTCATACAGTTAACTTGCCTTGAGCAAGTCCCACTAAGCCCCCTGCCCCTGATGATGCAGTGTGGGGAAGGTACAGTCCCAGACTGGAGGTAGTAACTCTCAAGGTGGGAGTGGAGGGGTGGCTGGAGAGAATGCCATCTCCATCTTCCTGTATCCTAACATCTTAGCCTTGTTTTAAAGTACACTGATTCATAGTTTGGATGAATAGTTCAAAGTTCTGATGATATTGTTTGAAAAATACTTTTGAAAGCTTAACATGCTATGTTAGTAAAACATTATAAGCACACATTGTTTATAATAATCATTATAAGCAATTTGTATAATTCTTATAAGCATAATAAGAACCCTCAATTTAGAGCATTTTGCTAGCCATGGAAGACATTACTCTTGTATTTGATAGAGTTGAAGCTATAGTTGGTATTTTTTTTTTTTTGGCCTCACTGCGTCACATTATAGTTAGTATTTTATATTTACCACTGTATGAGCTTATCATTCCATGATATCATTCATATCTGTCAGTGTACTCTTCCCATCGGTTAATACAGATAGGCAGGATCTGGCTTATTTTGCTGGGAACAAATCTTTGGAATTCTGTTGTGGAACATACTATATCTACTTGTATTGATATATCTGCCATTGTATAAATTATAATTACTTTGAGACTGAAAATTTCAGTTCCGCTCATATTTGTCAGACTTTCTTTCTTGGGCTTAAAACTTCTGTTGTTTGCCCTCATTTTCTTCTCTCACTCTCAGGAACTGCTCTCCAGTCCCTTGCAGATTGCCCCACCTTGGACCCCACTGTCAGTCTATCAGTAGCCTATTGGTAATGGTTAGCCCATTAGTAGCTGAGATTTACAAAGACTTGTCTTCTCTGTTCAGAGGAGTGAAGTTCCTGAAGGCTAACATACATATTTATTGTCTATTACGTTATGCTTTCATTCAACACATTTATTTAGTACTTTCTTTGTGCCAGGTTTGGTTTGGTTTGGTTCCTTCCTTCTCCCTTCCTCTTTGCTTTTCCTCCCCTTTGCTTTTTTTTTTTTTTTGGCTAGATTTCTGTGGTGGGCATGACTGTCTCATACCAAAGTCAGTTGGCTGAATCCCTCTGAGATGCGCTGCTACCCTGATCCCTGGGTTGTATCTTTAGTCGTCGTTTTCCTTAATGAACCTTGGGTGGAATAGCCTAAGAGCCAGGTTTTCATTTGGCCGGTTTACTCCTCTGCTCTTTAGAGCAAGAATCAGACTGGAGTTTTGTACTATAGAAGCTGTCACTGGTGTTAGGGTTCTTCACGTCTGGTTTACCCAGTCATTATGATTTGGCACTAACCTTTATTTCTATAGCCATGCTTTGCCTTTTGGTGTAGAAAATTGGCTCCAAAAGGTGATGATTTTGCAAAAACATGTCTTACATGTCTTTTTTTTTTTTTTTAACTAGGGGAAAGTTCAGTTCCCTTTTTAATGTAACTAATTTTTAAATTCATATAATTTGATTTTCTTAATGAGTTTTAAAATAGCCCTTCACTTTATCTCTGTAATTTGTTTAAATATTAGATTTTTAAAAAGCATTTTAGGATTAGAAAGGACCTTAAAGTTTGACTGTTATCCACAGTTAGAATACATTTTCTATTGTGACAGAGAGGTAGTGGGCAGAATTCTAAAAATGGCTTTCCCTAATTTCCCACCTTAATCCCCAGGACTTTGAATTTGATGAGATATTATGCCCATGGTTATGTCTGTTACATGGCAAATGAGATTTTGCAGATGTAGTTTAAGGTTACTAACAACTGGACTTTGAGTTAGACAATAGGGAGTTTAACCAGGTGGACCTATTCTAATCACATGAGAATTAAAAAACAGATTTTTCTCTAGCTCACAGCAGAATTGGAAAGCAGAGAGATCTGAAGGACAGGAAGGACTTGGTATGTTGTTGCTGGCTTGAGGATGGATGGGGCCATGTGTGAACCAATGCAAGAGGCCTTGAAGAGCTGAGAGAGAGGCTCTGTGCTGACAGCCACCAAGGAAACAGAGTCCTTGACCTACAGCTTCAGGGAACGGAATTCTACCAATAACCTGAATGAACCGGAAGTGAATTCTTCCCAGACGAGAACCCAGCCTGGCTGGCATCTTGATTTTGGCCTTGAGAGACCCTAAGTAAAAAACCCAGTCAACCCCACTGGACTTGACCTGTGAACTCATAAATAAGTTTCGTTTTTAAGCCTCTAAGTTTGTAGTAATTTTTTTTACACAGCAGTAGAACAATGTAAGACTTTTGCCATAGTCTTATTTTGCTGTATAAATGAATTCTATGGAAGAAATGGAAATCTTATAAGTGAAAGAAATCAGAATAAAAAATATAGGTACAACTTGATAATAGTCATATAAAAATTCACATGGGAAAAGACCAGCAGGGGAATACACAAAGGTGATCATCGTTATGGATTATGAAGGTCTTATGTTTCACTTCTTTGTTATGATTTTAATTTTTATAATTAAAATAGATTTATATTAATATAATTTTAATACACTTATTTATGAAAACTAACAGCTTAATTTTATTTGGGGATTTACTACTGGGAACATGTAAGTCCATAGGCCTCAAAGACTCTTGCTGGCAAGTGTTACATGTAAAAAGCTTCTGAGTGGTTTCCCTTGCCTTAATTATTGAATGTATATAATTAAGATAATTGGTAGAAAGAGCCCATTGGCAATAAGCTAAAACCCCTATATTCCTTAGCATTCACCCTATCACTGATTTGCTGAGGAAGTAGTCTTTGCTGTCCTGTGTTGTTGAGGGGAACACGTAGGCCTGCACAGTTTTGGAAAAGAGATTCTGTGTAGGGGTCATGAGGTGGCCGTTGAAAAGATAGATTTAAATTGCTTACATGTGGCCTTTAAAATAAAGATGTGAAAGGACTTGTACCAAACATTACTGGTCTCCAAGGCACTTAAAGTGATCTAGCCTTAATAACTGGCATTATTGCAGGGGGTTGGGCAAGGTAGGCTTTGTTATCAGAACTCTTTCTCTGCACAGTTGAGGAAATGGAACAGCAGTTTTCCTAATTGCTTAGATCTAATAGCATTCCTGCTGTTGAACTGTTTTGATAGTGTGGGAAAGGGTGAGTCACAAAAGAGGAAGGAACTATACTTAGGACCCTTGACAAACACTTCTGGGCGTGGTGGTGTGTTTGGGTCTACTCCTGAGACAAAAAAGTGTCTCGTTTTATGTAATGAGACTATCATGTAGGGTTTTTCTTGTCAGTGATTCTAACTTATAAGATAAATTTCCTTTGTCTGCTCCTCAGTAGCGTTGAAGACCATAAGTAGGAAAAGAATAGTATTGCATCATGAAGATGAACTACCCTATAGTTATTTTTGGATTGAAACTGATTTATTAAAACTAATTTTGCTAACCACAAGGTATACTATTGCTTTTCAGTGTTTCTAGTTGATAACACTGATTCAGTTAAATAGTGATAATTGGGAAAAGATGTTGAAAATGATAACATTTCCATTGAAAGTGTTAATACACATGCTTAAAAATTATAAACCACTTATAAACGCAAGGCCAACTTTATAAAGGACAATCTTGGAGTTCCTGAAATGCCCCTTTTTTTCCCCCCAACCTTCAAAATTTAGGTGTTCCAGTTGTATCCATGTGGGTGACTCTTTCTGCTGGATTCCCCAGTTCCTTGTTTGGTACCATCAGACTGACAGTCTAGGCAGGCCCTGTGGTTCTTTGAGGGCTCTCAGAGATAAGGAGAAAGGTATAAGTGCCAAGGCTCAGGACAGGACAGAAGTTGGAGATGCGGAAATCAGGGTGCTGTTTCCTGCTGTTAAGTGCAATCCCTGCTGAACCGGAGGTAAGATTAAAACAGCAGTTGCTTTCCTCACATTTTAGCTTATTACCTGGCCATTAGGATGAGCCCTTCCTTAAATTTGGTGTCCTTAGCACTTTACTCCCCTTACCCTGGTCCCAGCCCTGCTCATTGGTGCATCACTGGGTTAGCAAGTTATCCCATTTTCTTTTCTCTGAAGGAGAAATTATTAGATTTTTGCCCAGAGAATCCAAAAGGAGGGTCTT
>NW_011494606.1:1357966-1377755 GCF_000754665.1 Bison bison bison
GGGTCTTTAAGTTGGTTCTTGTATATATGACTTCACTTGGCCAATGCTATCACAGATATGTATATGAATATAAGTTAGAAGATATTTAGTTTATGCATTTGAAGTAGTTTGGCTTGTATGTAGCATTTCCAGAACATAAATATTGTGAGAACAGTTTAGATCAATAAATATTTCGTGACTGTGACTGCAAGGTCTTCCAGTATGCCCAGGAATGTTCTGATTTGTTATTTTCTTCCTTCTTTTATTGAGACTTTGTACTCCTGTAATTTATGACAGAGGTTTTCATGGTGTGTTTCATCTTTGTAATTGCTGTTAGAGTGAGGGGTGGAAATGGGATGTATATTGCCATTGCCTTGAAATGGGGAGAGAGAGGATTGGACATGAACTGTAGTTTTGAGACAGAATTTTACCTTTGGAGATTGGGAGAGAAATATCACCATTTCTTGGTATTTATCTGTTGTAAAATATAAATAATAAACCAATCTGGGATTTATTTATGCACCATACTAAATCCTAGTGAAAGTGAAGTGGCTCAGTCGTGTCCGACTCTTTGTGACCCCATGGACCATAGCCTACCAGGATCCTCTGTCCATGGGATTTTCCAGGCAAGAGTACTGCAGTGGGTTGCCAAATCCTAGAGGTAGTACTATTAGTTTAGTTGAACTTCTGATAATTAACTTCTTTCATATTGATTGCCGAAATATGGTTGTGTTTTTGGTTAAATTAGCAGGAATCTTAAGTATTATCAGTGAAATTTTGAATTTTTAATATGTAAACTGTTAAGAATTTGGTATACATTTTATATATCTGTAAATAAAGTTTACCTTTTAGACTCATTTGAATGGCCTTTTAAAGTAAAATTAGGTTATATTGGCAGGAATAAGACCAAGTTGTCCATACTTTATTTCATTCCTTTTTAGCAGTGGTTCGCAGCTATGAGTGGTTTCTGTTCCCTGAGAGATATTTGGCAATATCTAGAGACACTTTTCGGAGAAGGCAATGGCACCCCACTCCAGTACTTTTGCCTGGAAAATCCCATGGACAGTGGGCTGCAGTCCATGGGGTCGCTAAGAGTCGGGCACGACTGAGCGACTTCACTTTGACTTTTCACTTTCATGCATTGGAGAAGGAAATGGCAACCCACTCCAGTGTTCTTGCCTGGAGAATCCCAGGGACAGTGGAGTCTAGTGGGCTGCTGTCTATGGGGTTGCACAGAGTCAGACACGACTGAAGCGACTTAGCAGCAGAGACACTTTTGGTTACTACAATGTGGGAGTGTACCACTGGTGTGTAGTGGGTAGATGCCAGGGAGCCATGCTGCTAAGCATCCTAGAGTGCATAGGACACACCCTTCACAACAGATACTTACTTGGCGCAGAGTTTCAATAGTGCCAAGGTTGAGAAAGCATGCTTTATAGGATTTATAGCAACACATAGTTTATATCATCCTGTGTATATTTTATTCTCCTCACCCCCACATCTTAGATGAACCAGCGTTTTGAAATCGTGCTCTTGTCAGGCGTGATGTGTGGTAGACTGATTACAAAATGGTTCCATTCTCTACCCTTCCCCGTATCCATAGTCTTTGCAATGTGACTTGGCCTGTTTCCCTGCTTCTTGAATATAGGTTGTACAAGCGCCTTGCTTTGCACAGTGTTGTGCCTAGGTCTCAAAAGGCCTTTCATGGCTTCTGTTTTCTCTTGTGATCAAGCCCACACTTGCCTGGCTAGACTGCTGGTTACTAGTTGCTCCTATTGTCCCAGAAGGCATCTCAGCAATCACCAGACATGGGAAAGAGGCCATCCCAGTCCAGCCAGCCAGGCCATTTGACGGTAGACACATGCATTGCTGAGATTACCCAGCCTCACCAGCACAGCAGAACTGCCCCGCTGACATGTAGACTCATGAGCAATAATATTAATTCATGGTAGCTATTTTAAGTCTCTGTCTGGTTTTGCAGCAGTGGAAAACTGATAAATTATCATAGTAAGCTTTTTGAAGGGAATGAATGTATCTGCTTTTTCTTCTAATTATTAATTCTAGGCAGATGTCTTGTTTAAAAGCCTTGAGATGCAATTGTATTTGTTTTCTTTGTAATTTAAAAACAGGGAGACCATTAAAATTGAAGTGAGGTGAGCAAAGGGGAGAAAGTGGAAGGAAATTTTGTCAGTGATCTCTTGCAGGTACAGATCATGGGTAAGGATTTTGGATTGTATTTGGATCCCAATCTAAAAAGTCCAGTAGGCCAATTCTTCTGTTTGTTTGTTTGCTTTTTACAAAACATCCCACAGTTTGAATTGTCTTGATTGTTTCCTAATATCACTTTCAGGTTAAATATTTGAGAATACTAACTACTGCCTCCAGTAATAGCAAAGGAGTGATATGATCTGACTTCGATTTTAAAAAATATTCTGACTACTGTGTAGAGTGTAAACTGTAGCTTACAAGTAGTCAAGGGGCACAGATAGAGTGGGGAGGCCAATTCATAGATTATCGTCATAGTCCACAGTGATGCAGAAACTAAAAAAAACACAAAACTCCCGAGCAAAACCATAACATGTGCGTGTGCTCAGTGGCTCAGTTGGTTCCAACTGTTGGTGACCCCATTGACTGGAGCCCATCAGGCTCTTCTGTCTGTGGGATTTTCCAGGCAAGAATGTTGGAGTGGGTTGCCATTTCCTCCGCCACAGGATCTTCCTGACCCAGGAATTGAACTTGCATCTCTCCTGTCTCTTGCATCGGCAGGTGGATTCTTTACCACTGTGCCAGTTCTTCTTATTGCCATTAATTAATAGAAATCAATTTTATTGTAGGCTATTTAAAACGTTTTCTGTATTTTCCATATACTCTCACTTGAGAAATAATGAAATGTTTAAAAATTGGCCTTTTAAAATAATAAACTCATGGGTTTATTTAAAAGCTCATCTTTCCTCCAAACGTTAAAGAGAAAGGTGAGAATGGAATAACAAACTATAAAATGTGTGAGGCTGTGTTATATCTATATTGTTGGAAAAGTCTAAGCAAATTTTTTATTGTAAGAGTGAACCTCTGAGTTTGGCTTGCTTTGTATTTAAGTACTATGACTGAACTTGTTCTTTTTAAAAGAAATTCTTTCATTTTTAAGGAAAAGGCTGTGATTGAAGTACAAAAGATATTCTTAAAAAGAATTGAACCATCTCGTATTTAACAAAATAATTATATTGTATAAATACATATAAGTAAGTAGATTTAGCAAGTGTTTTTGAATATAGGGAAAAAATACTGTGCAAGTTTAAAACTGAATAAAACTTATTAGGAAGAATGTAATAAAGTTTAAGATTTTTACCTCAAGAGAATACAGGTTTTTTTTAGTCTTTAATGTGTATGTTTTATATAAGACTTCAGATGAAATAGCTTGCTCTTCTTGATTTGTTCACAGTATGAAAGTGGTCCCCAAAAAGGGTCCTGCTGCACTCCAAAGGGATAGACAGTCTTCTCAGTCTCACACTCTGAGCCCTGATAGCTGCCTATTCAGATTTGTTTCCCAGCTTTGAACAGTAGTGATTTTAAAGCACCGCAGCTGTGCTAGATCTTAGATCTCCGCCTCATTAAACATCCTTGAAATTCAGAAAAATATGGTGATGAATATGAGCCACCCTTGTACCTCTCACAGTGCCTGAGAGGATCACTGGGCAACACGTGAGAACCAGTGACCTGAAACTCTTACTGCTCACAGCGCCTAGCCCTGCCGTTAGCAAAGTCATGAGCTTTGTCACTGTCAACTGAGAGGTTATAAACGTAAACATTTATTAACTCCAACTGGAATAATCACTGCAATAGAAGTAACTACAATCCTTTGTTAAGATGAGAGTAAAGATACTGAACTTTAAGCTCCATAATTTCATAAGTACAGAGTATTATTTGAAATCTGTTGAGTATGCCACTATTTTATTAAAATCAATACAAAATATCCCAATTCCAATTGTATAGTGAAATACAGTTAGAATAGTTTGCTATAATTTCATTATAAAATAATACTTAAATCATACTAATTTGAAAACTACTTATTCGTGCTAAATTCAAATTATTCTTCATATGCAGTTACATGACTGATGTAAAATATGTGAAAAATTCAAAATTGCTAGTAAGAGTTATTAAATATTTCCAAAATATGAAGACTATAATTAAACTAATTATCCAATTTAGAAATCTGCCAGGGCTTCCGTGGTGGCTCAGACGGTAAAGAATCTGCCTGCAGTGCAGGAGGCCTGAATTCGATCCCTGCGTGGGGAAGGTCTCTTGGAGGAGGGAATGGCTGCTCACCCCAGTGTTCTTGCCTAGAGAATCCCATGGATAGAGGACGCTGACAGGCTACAGTCCATGGTGTCACAAAGAGTCGGACGTGACTAACACTTTCACTTTCAGTGAACGTCCAGACCCCAAACCAGGCATGTTTCCCATAAAGGTACCTTCCAGTACAATATTAATGTTATAATCCCTAAGGTTAAACTCTAAAATCAATTCACAGTACTCAAAATAACAAAAACACCAATGGAAGCATTTGTTATTCATTCCTTTTTAAAAACTTTGTTTTCTCTGATTATAGAAAATTGTAATCCTTAGAGATTAACATTTAGATTGTGAAATCATCATATTTACATATATGTGACATGTCAAGATATCCAAGATATATTTATTCTGTGAAAAAAGCAAGTTGGAGGATAGCCTATTAGTATAATCCTAGTTTGGTTAGTTGGAGAAGGAAATGGCAACCCACTCCAGTGTTCTTGCCTGGAGAATCCCATGGACGGAGAAGCCTGGTAGGCTGCAGTCCATGGGGTCGCACAGAGTCGGACACGACTGAAGCGACTTAGCAGCAGTTTGGTTAGTAGAGAATTTTTTTTTTAATTGGAAAAATATATACTAAATTCTTTATTAAACTCTTAAAAGTAGTTTCCTATATTTAAGGAGTACAGGAATATGGGGTTCTCAAAGATACTCCTGCACCACACTTTAAGAGGTGGGTTAGATTTGGTATCATTCTGTGTGTTGAATAAACTCACGTACCAGGTTATTTTGATGCTGATGGCTTACCTGCTACATACAGCTCAGCTTGCAGGGCTGAACTGCTCTATGGAGTGAGTATCTTAGGTGGTAGAGGACAAAGGAAAGAAAACAGTCAGCAAAGGGACCCTATTTTCAAAGAGAAACTCCTCTTCTTGATTCACTTCAGGACTTCTTTGAAAAATTTTTCTGAAATTAAAAAGATTTGAAAACCACCATCTGAGATTGCTGTCCACATCAAGTAGAAGTTCTAGAACAGTTTGAGGGTATTTAGTAATTAAAACTTAAATGTTTCTACCTTACATATATTTGGAGTTTTTAGTTTTTGAGAACATTTTCTGTTATTTTCATTTTAATCAATTTAATCTGAGCAGGATGGGAAAGTGTGTTAGAAAAGAAGATGTTTCTACCATGATGAAATATTTCACATAATTTATAAATAGATTGCCAATATAAATTAATCTGCTCTGTGGACAGTAAAGTTCAGAAGAAATATCTATTTAAAAGGGAACCAATCAGTTTTATAGTACTTCATATTATATATATGTGATGCAGTATCAGATAATTTCAAAGTAATCTGTTTTGATTATGTGCATTTTCTAATTGTTGTATAATCGTTGTTTATGTAGTAAAAGGAGAAACTAAGGATATTGTGCTTTCTTAAATAATATTTTTACCATTTTTAGAAACATAAATATTAACTTTCCTTTTATTGGTTGTTCCTCCCCACCTCCAAATGTCGGGGAGGAGAGGGAAACTTCTCCTTTTTGTAGTCCTTTCTCTATACTGGCTTGTTGTTCTTTAGTCACTAAGTCGTGTCTGGCTCTCGCCACCCCATGGACTGTAGCTTGTCAGGCTGCTCTGTCCATGGGATTTCCCAGGCAAGAATACTGGAGTGGGTTGCTGTTTCCTTCTCCAGGGGCATCTTCCCAACCCAGGGATTGAACTTCTGTTTCCTGCATCAGCAGGTGGATTCTTCACCACTAAGCCACCAGGAAAGTTGTAATGTTGGCTCTGTCTAAAAACCATGTGTGTGTATTCAACACATAATCTAAAAAAGTACAATTCAGTCCGTAAGCAAAAGCTGCTTATTTTCCTAACCTTCTTATACCTAAACACACAGCCTTCTGCTTAAAATGAAGGAAATTTGGACTTTAAGGTGGAAGCAAAGAAAGCATGTCCATGGCTGACAGAGTGGAAGACATGCATGGACTAGAATTGAACAATGTACGTGGCAGAGCTTTGGTAGGCAGCTTCACTCAGACCTCTTCTTGAGTTTTCTGGAGCAGAATTGATGCCAGGTTCACCCTAGCTCCAGACTTGTAGAGCTCAGCTCAGCTGTCATTTTCTGTGAGATTGCTCTTCCAGTTCTTTGTTTATATAGCTTTATGATAAATCCAGTTTTTCTTAAGGCTACTGAATGGGTGTTTTTTTCTTGCAAGTAAAGAAGCTTGAAGAAAACAATATTCATTGTAGAAAATACAGAAAATATAAAGAATTCAGGTCTTCTCTAATCCCACATTCCATAGTTGTTAACTGTTTTGCTATTTCCTTTCATTATTTTTCTGAATGTTTATTCCTTAAAATTGTGATCTTACAACCTAGATTAATGTTTGCATGCCTTTTCAGTGTACTGAGCTCTCTGATCTTATTTCTACTTCAGATGAAAATTAAAGCCAAGTGAAACGAGAATTGGAGAGACTAGTAGGTATGTACTTTTAAAACCTGAATTTTGGAGAGATTTAGTTTTATTTTTAAAAGAGCAGCAAAGAGGATGCTTCTAAGCTAGTGAGAAAATCGGTGCTATTTTCAGTTTTTACAGATTTCCTCAGTGTTGCTCATACATGTCTTGTAAAAGTGTGAATTTCAAGTTTTGTTAAGGGAGACCCAGTTTCCTCTTGTCAGGGGAAGCCTTTTTGTCACCTTGATAAATTCACATTAGGCTTGTTTGAGCAGAAGCTCAATCTTGATTGGATTCGAAGATGCTGAGTTACACTGAAAGTTCACTGAAGTATTAAATGTCATCTTATTGTATTATAAGCAGTAAGCAGCTGACTAGTGGGCTGGATACTTCATCCAGTCTTTCCCTATAGGGAAGCAAGTTGATCAGAAGCTTTCTTGGTGAAGGCAGTATCAGAAGAGTGGGAATGAGTCATACCATTCCAATGTTTGAAGCCACCATTGTGTTTTGATGACTTGGTGTCCTGTCATCTTCCTTGCAAGGTCAGTACCTGAATTTCTGAAACTTTCCCTCTTAATGCACCTCTCCTTTTGTTCCAGTTTGTTCACAGTGACTTTAGTTGTGCCTCTCACTCTTGATTCCTATTTTTTGGTTAAATGACAACATAGGAAAGGCATGGTTGAGCCTGATCACGGCCCGTCCACCTCTGTGGAGACTGTGGTGCATTAAGAGATCTATCACCAGAGATCCTCCTCAAGGCTGAAAGTCCATCAAGAAAGTTGAAGGATTTCCTTTTCAAACATGGAGGAGGGAGATTTACCAGAATTTGTTGGCTATCTCCCTCCTGTCACAACCATCAGCAGCAAATGTTTCCTGTAACAATTAAAATCACATGTTTTTCTCACATTTTGGACTACTGCTTTATTCTCAGGGAGGTCTGTGGACATCTTTGGTCTAAAGGAAAGAGGGCCGAGATTGACTTATCTATATTTGCCATGGGAGTGGCCACATATAATGCTAATTATTTACCATTCCTGAACTGGATGATCCCCCAACAGCTTGATTCTATTTTATATATATGAGCTTATTTTAAAATTTGATTTTCCCTAATGTAACAAGGAAATAATTTTTAATTTTCTATATGTCATAATGCAGCTTTGGAGTCATAAAAGTGAAAAGTGAAAGTTGCTCTGTCGTGTGCGACTCTTTGCTCTCCATGGACTATACAGTCCATGGAATTCTCCAGTCCAGAATACTGGAGTGGGTAGCTGTTCCCTTCTCCAGGAGATCTTCCCAACCCAGGGATCAAACCACCAGGGAAGCCTATTTTGGAGTCATAGGATCTGCTAAAATCATCAATAAAGAGAAAAATCTATCCAACACATCTGTCAAATGAGTTTATCAGATATTCTGTCAAATAAGATTTGAGTCTGGGAGGTGTGTTGCAAACATTGCTTTGTTTGGTTGGGGCTTTCCTTGTTGAGGAAAAGCTGTTTGGGGCAAAACTTCTATACTCGGGAACGTTTACTATATAAGGAAGGAGTTAAATCTATGGAAAGGTCACACTCTTTAAGGCAATTGGAGGTAGGTGTTGGTTTAAAATAGTGCAATATACATACTCGGAGAAGGCAATGGCACCCCACTCCAGTACTCTTGCCTGGAAAACCCCATGGACGGAGGAGCCTGGTAGGCTGCTGTCGGTGGGGTCGCTAAGAGTCGGACACGACTGAGCAACCTCACTTTCACTTTTCACTTTCATGCATTGGAGAAGGAAATGGCAACCCACTCCAGTGTTCTTGCCTGGAGAACCCCAGGGACGGGGGAGCCTGGTGGGCTTCCGTCTATGGGGTCGCACAGAGTCGGACATGACTGAAGCGACTTAGCAGCAGCAGCAGCAGCAATATACATATTTCTGGAAGAAACCATGAAGCACAGCTTTTAGCTGGTTATTGCTAGCTCAACTAATTTGCCAAGCACAAATTCCCTTGAAAAGTAAAACTCTAATACAGTGTAAAACACTCAATTTTAGACAGATTTTCAATTGAATATTTGTTGCAAAAGCAAGCCACAGACATTAATTAAAAAATTAAATCATAAGTATTAAAGGATTATCATATATTTAGGTTTCTGTGTTCTTAAAAATTCTTCTCTTTGAAGTGTACACCTTAGTTAAAGATATTTCTGTGTATTATTGTCTAACTTCATGAACAGGCTTTATAAGCAGCCTGCCTGAGAAGTTATACAAAGGAAAATATCCATAATGTTGTTTTACATTTATATGGCCACCTTTCTGTGTGAAGTAGTCAGGCTGAGAAAGAATTCTTTGATTTCAGTATTTGTTAATTAAGTTTATTCAGTCACTCAACAGATACTTAAGTGCCTACTCTATGCAGCCAAGTGGCAAGGCTATGAGGGTGCAGAATACTACTCCCTGATCTTGAGGAACTTGTAGACAGACAAGGGTGGGTCAGGAGGCAGTATTACAGGGCTAACACATTTAAATATACAGTTACAGCTCTGTGTGGTAATACGTAATAGGGATAATACATAATAGGAAAGGTCTGACTTGGTCTGGGAAGGCAGAGCAAGTGTCTCTGCAAAAGCTGAACTGAGATCTAAAAAAATGAGTTATTGTTAAGCAGCATCGAGGAAGGAAATGCTGTAATTAGGTACTCTGTGAAGGAACCTGGTACTTTTGAAGAACTTCACTATGAAAAGAGATTGGAGGACTGAAGGGAGAGTATCCAAGTTCAAGATTACACTCCAGAAGTTAGAAGGGGCCAGACCATGAAGAATCTTAGCGATCATTTTAAGGAATTTGATCTTGAGAGCAGTGGGAAGTAGTGGAGAGTAAGTACAGTACGTTTACATTTTAAAAGTTAATCTATTTGAATTTGATAACTGTATAGTATTAATAGTTCTTTAGAGGGTATGTTGTCTAATCCCGACTTAACCCCTTGGTGGTGGTGGTGATGGTAATAGCAGTAATACTTAACTGCCATGTATCTTGCGTTTAGTCTATTGATTCTAATTTTTATAACTAATTGGGTGGTTATAAATGCTAAGTGATATTAGCTTCATTTTACAGATGAGGATACTGAAACTCTGAAGGGATAAATAATTTGACCAAGGTCATTAGCAAATAAGTTATCAAGCTGGGAACTTGCTGGGAACTCAGTCGAGGATTTTCTGATGCTAAATCCCTGTTGGCTAATAGGAGCACACTCAGTAATAGGCCATTGTACTCTTTCTGGCCAAATTATACATTCAAACAAGTTGTCAGAGATGTTTTTAATAATGATAAATGAGTGCTTCTCTGAGACTGAGTTAGTTTTTAAACAAAATGAATAATAATAAAAAGCTTCTCTTAGTGTCCAGCAGAGGGAGCCAGAAAGACTGGTATTTGAATACAGTGGAGTTCTCCAAGTTAGGAATATTCATTTACAAGCACTTCTGTTGAACTCATATTAAAAATAACCATGTAAATGAAATATGTGTATTTTGATTTAAAAGTAAATGTTTATGTATTGAAAATGAGGAAGGATGTGTAACAAAATGTAAAGTTGTTATTATCTCTTTAATTGTGGTTTTGCTAGGTTGTCTTTTCTGCTTTTCTTGAATTTACATCAGTCTTGTATAATTTGTCTACCCTTTTCTTGAATTTATATTAGTCTTGTATAACTTGTGTGTTATATGATAAAAATAGCTGTCATTTTTTTGTTTATATGGGTGAGATAAGAGCTATTAAATGGTTCATAAAGTGTTTTAAATGCTCTTCTAATCTAAAATGCATCGCCATTTTCTTGCATTATTGATTTGCTTGGGAAATCTTTTTCATATTAACTAGGTAAATTTAGGCCATTACTTAACCTGAATCTTCAAAATTTTGAGTTACTATAATCTACATTTAAGAAAATATATTCAGTAGAAATAAAAGATGTATTATTTTAGATTCTTGGTTGTCATATTAATAGGGACATCTTAGAGTATAAAAGAAAAAATTCATTCTGAATAATATGTTTAATATGATTTGGATTTAGAACTGAGCTCATGGCATCACCTTTCTCTTGCATCCATTTTGTAGAAATGTAAAAAGTTTAAAACCAAGATAACTCTTCTATGGACTGATGACTAGATAATCTTTGCCCTTTTTTTTTGACAGATTGGTATACAAAAACATTGAAATTTAGAATTAGAGAGTCTTGAATTTGAATATTTACTCTGTCATTTGGTAGCTGTTTCACGTTGGCAAGTTACTGAATGTCTCTAATTTTCTTTCTCTTTACATGGAAAATGAAGATGGTAAATAAAAGTCTTTTTGCTCAAGTTGAGGATTATGTGAAGGGAATGTGAAGTGCTTATTATTAATAATAAATGTTAACTTATCGGGTTTGCAACTTTAATTTTATTTTTGCTGCAACCTCACTTCCAACAACTGAACTGAACTGATTTATCCTTTATGGACTCTATATTTACTCCTACCCCCAGCTGCTAGAGAAATACACATCTTTCACTAACTGTGCTAGCCTATAATCATAGGTATCTTGCCCTGTATTCAGCTACTAAAGTAATAGCTTTGCATCACAGAATCCCTCCACCTTTTTTTTTAACCTTTTGCTTCATTTGATTTCTGTGTTAATCAACTTGGCTATAGAAATAGATAACTCCCAGGTTTCGGTGGCTTATAATCAAATTATCTTACACAAAGACTTCGGGCTGCCTGTGCAGAGTGGCCCTGTTCCACGTGTTTTCAGTCTAAGACCCAGACTGAAGGAGCAGCCTCTGTCTGGACTTGCAATTTGCATGGTATTGAGAGCTCAGAGGGCTGACTGAAACTTGTGATAGCCCTTAAAGCTTCGGTTCAGGTGTGGAGTGCCTCATGACTGCCAAAACATGTCACATGATTAGGTTCAAAGTCAGTGAGGCACAGGGACAAATATTGTTCCCACTGGAGGGTATAGGCAAGTTAGAATTAATGAGCAGGGATATAGAGCCTTTTCCAAGGATGGGTATGGTAAAGAGTGAACAGTAATGTAATCTGCCACAATCTCGCCTCTTGATTACAAATATTAACTTTCTTCCTTTCTGCGTACTAGATTTATTTATCCTTTCCTCAAGAAAAATAGCTCATGAATTTCTTCCAATCATATTAAAGTCTTGAAGCACATTAAAATTTCTACATCATTTCTGTATGTAGATTTTCTTGATCCAGAGACAAGTCATCTTCCACCCTCTGTCTCCCCAGTGTACAATGATGGAGCAGGGATAGGCTGTCCACAGTAAACCCATTTGTTAAGAAAGGGGGAGAATGGAGGCACACAGCAATCACTGTGCTGTGCTTAGTCGCTCAGTCGTGTCCAACTCTTTGCAACCCCATGGACTGCAGCCTGCCAGGCTCCTCTGTCCATGGGGATTCTCCAGACAAGAATACTGGAGTGGGTTGCCGTGCCCTCCTCCAGGGAATTTTCCCAATCCAGGAATCAAACCCAGGTCTCCTGCATTCCAGGCAGATTCTTTACTGTCTGAGCCACCAGGGAAGCCCAAGAATACTGGAGTGGGTAGCCTATGCCTTCTCCAAGGGATCTTCCCAACCCAGGAATCAAACCGGGGTTTCCTGCATTGCAGGCAAATTCTTTACCAACTGAGCTACCAGGAAGCCATAGCAACACATTCTTAGAATTGCCAGGGTACAGCAATCACTGGATCCTAGCAATTGTAAGAATGTGAGTGTGTGTATGTGTGTGTGTGTGCGTGTGCGTGTGTGTGTGTGTGTGTGCGCGCGTGCGCGCTTGCGTGTGTCACGCATGCTCAGTAGCTCAGTCGTGTCTGACTCTCTGAGACCTCATGGACTATAGCCCACCGGGCTCTTCTGCCCATGGGATTTCCCAGAAAGAGTACTGGAGTGGGTTGCCATTTCCTTCTCTAGGGGATCTTCCTGACCCAGGGATTGAACCCACATCTCTTGTGTCTCCTGCATTGGCAGGTGGATTCTTCACCACTGTACCACCTGGGCAGCCCCAGTTATAAGAATATTCTTGGGTAAATACAGTGAGGCCTCCTTTTCTTCACACTAGGGGATGCTCCTTGACTAGGCCCTGGTTGTGCTCCTGTGTGAGGCTCCCTAGGTCATCATTTTCTGTGGCCGTTGGCTGTGCCATCTGTGAAGTGTTTCCTTTAATATACTCATCCATATTGGAACAGAGTGTTGGAGGGTATACCCTTCTCAGCTGGGGAATGGGTAAATGGTGAGCAGCTTTCCTGGCCTGCTTCTCACCTGTAGAAATGTGGGGACCCATGATGATCTAGGAGAGTAATAGACTGTTAACTCAGGCTAGGGATTGTTTTGGAAGTTGTCTTTTGTCTTTTTATCTATTTGATTTCAGTCAGATCCATGTGCTATGAACTAATCCTCAATTCCTTGAGAAATGCATTTTTCTCTAGACATCAGTACAATTATCTTGAGCTTATCAGGCTTCTCTGGCACCACATCCTTAGTCTCTTCCTGTGGGGAGTTACCCTCCAAGCCATTTTGTTCCACTGAAAGAGTTTACTGGGTGAAAGGAAAACATTTGTTTCCTTTACTCACAACTCACTGAATAGTTTTGTATTCCCAAGTATGTGTGGGTTTTTCCCACACCACGCAGTTCTCTCTGGATACCAGCTGGGTGTCCTATACTATAACTCAGTGTTGGCACTACCCAGAACTAGCTCAGACCTCACAGTTTCAGGGATCAGTCGTGGAACTATAGATGCTCCTCTCCCACTTGGTGGCTCTGGTTAGTTCACGGGGTCGCAGAAGAGTCAGACACAACTTAGCAGCTAAACAACAGCAACATTAAGGTAATAATGACCTTAAATTTTAAAAAGGATACTCTGATTTTTGTATGTTATCCAAAACTCTGTAAGAAAGTTGTGGTAGACAGTATAATTATTTCAGATTATCCAATCCCCTGCTTCCTTGAAGATGATCATATATGTGTCTGTGTGTGTGTGTGTATAATATATATCCCCACGTGTATGACTTTTGCATATCTCACAAAGACTAGACCTCCCACGGTTATTGATTTGGGGACTGCTCATGTCATATGCTTTGGCCAAATTTGGGCCAGCCTTCTTGTTTCAATACTTTATCAAAAGAATGCCCTTCCTATAAGGGTTGTTCTTTCAGCCTTGGTTTTGGAGGGGCGTCTCAGGCTATTTCTACAGAGCTGACCCACAGTCTACAACATAATGTTAATAGGATATACAAGTTTGTTATTTTGAGAAACCACTGAAATTCGGAGGTAATTATTAAAACAAAATGAACACTTCAGGAACTGGAACCAGAAGTAGGGTGCTACCTTCAGTACCAGTACCACCAAAAATAATAAAAATATGTGATGTAGGCATGGAGGCCAGGGGGTGGGACAGCAAGGAAACTGTAAGCGCAAACCACATAATGTAGTGGTAAACAAAAAGGTTAGGTGTAAAATATTAGACAACTTGGTGAAAAGACTGGAGTTGTGATTGGCATCTAAAGTGGGAGTATGTAAAAGTAAAGTGTTAGTTGCTCAGTAATGTTCAACTCGTTGCGACCCATGGGCTGTAGCCAGCCAGGCTCTGTCCAGAGCATTCTCCAGGCAAGAATACTGGAGTGGGTAGCTATTCCCTTCTCCTGGGGATCTTCTCAACCCAGGGATCAAATCCGGGTCTCCTGCATTACAGGTGGATTCTTTACCACTGAGCCACCAGGAAAACCCCATTATTGAATCAGGTAGGGTTCTCCAGAGAAATAGAATAGAAGATACTTATATATCTCTATCTCAAAGATATCTGTATCTAAGAGAGAGATACTTATTTACTTTAAGGAATTAGCCTACGTGAATATGGGATTGAAAAATCTGATGTAAGGCAGGCCAGCAGACTGGGAACTCAGGCAGGACTTCTGTGTTACAGCCATGAGGCAGGATTGCTTATTCTCTGGAAATTTTCAGATTTTGCTCTTTAGGTTTTCAAGTGATTGGATGAGGCCCTACCCCACATTATCAAGGGTTATCTCCTTTACCTCCTTTACCTGATTTCAGATGTTAATTACATCTACAAAATACCTTCATAGCAACATCTAGACTCATGTGCTGTTTTGAAGAGAGTGGAATATGAATACAGAAAGTACATTCTAATAAATCTCATGATAAGGCAGCAAACAAATTAGTTTGATCACAACTAATAAACTAGATGTATTTTGGCTGAAGCTGTTTGAGCATCTAAAACAGTGGTTGGCAACTGTGGCCCACTGCTTGTTTTTTTATAAATGAAGTTTTATTGTAACACAGCAATACTTATTTTTTGTATATTGTCTGTGGCTGTTTTCATTCTGCAGTGACAGTTGAACAGTTATAAGAGAAACTGCATGGCTTGCAAACCCTGAAGTACTTACCATCTAGCCCTGTATAGAAAGTGCTTGCCAGCGCTTAAAGAGTACATAGAAATGCTGCTTGTGGTTCTTCTCTGTTATGGTTCATTCCTAGTTCAATATTTCCCTTCAAGTATGAATGTATACTTATTAAACGTTACAGTAGCAATGTTTTGTTGTTGAAAGCCACAGATTTTACTAGTTTCATAAAATTTAATAATTTCTTAATTTTTCTTTGCATGGACATTCAAATTTTCTCTTAGATCACTTGCTGAATTCAGTTTTTATGGATAAAATATATATGAATGCTGTTAGTTTTTAAATGAACACTTGTGTATCTTTGGGAATGAAGAGAAAGTACTTTTTGTACAAAATTTGGTCAGCTTCATATTATTACAGTTGCAGAATTCATTGTTTGTCTCTATTTTCCTTCTTTTAAGATGGTAAAAAGGTATATTTCTATGCCCAGCTCATCCCCCTTTTTTTAGATAATGGATTAAAAAAAAGTAAGCTATTTTTTAATTTGCTTCTTTATCTATAAAATGGAATCAGACTACAAGATACATTTGTTTGCCAGCCAAATAATAAATTGCAGCTTTAGTAGGTAGAGAGAGTCTAGGTCCTGGATTCAGACAGCCCTTGGTTTAAATGTAGTGGTTTGAAACAACAGCTATTTTACTTGCTGCTGACTCCATAGGTCAGCAGTTTGGGCTGGGTTCCGCTGCTTGGTTGTTCCACTGGTCTTGTCTGGGATTACTCATGTGGCTGCCAAGTCATCTGGTAGTGCCTCTAAGGCTGGGTGGTCTAAGTTGGCCACGCTAATGTGTCTGGCAGTTTTTGCTAGATTGCATGACTGGGTGGTTGGGCTCTTCCTCTCGTAAGATCTCTCATGCTCTAGGAGGCTAGCTTGCTTACACTGTGTCAGCAGCAGCCCCAGAGGGGAAGCTGCAAGGTCTCTTGAGACTTAGATTCAAAGTTCTTCAAGATCACTTCTGCCACAGTTCAACTTGTCAAGTCCAGCCCAGATTTAAGGGATGAGGAAATAAATGCCATCTTTTGATGAGAATCATGGCAAAGTCATATTGCAAAGGATGGGTTTACAGGAGAGGAGGGAATTAATAGTAGCTGCCCAAGCTAACACCATCAGTTGCTTAGTTCCTTTATGCCCCGTTTGGAAAGTAGAAATAACAATGTGACTTAGAGAGTTTTTCTTATAGTGTAACAATTATGTCTGTAAAGCACTTCGAAGTATTTCTTAAAGAATTTTGAAATTGAATCTTTATTTTAAATGCTGTGTTTTATTATTGTATGCTTAAATATCATCAGAGTAGTCATTCGTCCTCATTATTAATTTTGTCATGTATTTTTAATGAAGAGAAACATATTAAGACTCATTGGGAACAAATCCTGTGTAAAATAACTGTGCAGGAAGAGTTAGGCATATGTGTAGAACTATTATCTTTTTCATAGTTAAAAAGAAAAGCAGTTAACTTCTAATGTGTTTGTAAAAACATGTATTTTCTTATGACCCTCTGTCTACATATCTTTGTATTTCCAACTTTCAATTTTAAAAATACTGGCTAGTAGGGTAAGATTTATTATCAGTTTAATTCTCGAAGGGTCTTTTTAGTTCTAGCAAACATATTTTTATTTAGCTGTTTCTCTGCAAAGCCAAGAATAAATAGAAAACCAAAGAAACAAAAATATCTCTTTATTTTTCACTCTAGTCAAATAGCATCAGAGGCTCTTTTATAAGTGTATCTGTTTTGCTTTTTACTTCGTCAAGAATAAACATAGAATGTTTCCTAAATCTGTCCTGTTTTCAGACATTAGCAGAAATGTTTGTTAAAACTTACCAGAAGTATTACTGTGTTCTTTGGTGTGTGTAAGGTGGGGTAGGAGGCATAATAGACCCTTCTTGGTTTTTACCTTTATACTGAATAAAATTCACTCATGACACTTAGATGTTAGAACTAATTTGAATACATTTTTCTCTAAAATTTTCTCGGGAGAAATTTTTCTCCCAAATAACCAATTGCTTAGCATTTTAAAGGGGATCTTAAATAAGATCTTTTATATCCAGCCTAAGAGCTCTATTCTTGTATGATACACATTTATAATTTGTTGTGTTCAAGATCTGTGTATATATTTACTTTAGAATTTGACGCTTCTTCTGTTACCAGAAGAATGTTAAAATAAAACAGGAAGGGTGAAATATGTAATATTATGAAAAAAATGATACATATTAAAATTGGAGAGGCAATTTCCTATCTATTTTAAACAACCTGTTTTGGGCCCCTAGACAGCTCTAATAAAGGAGCAAATACCTGCAATAGTTCGTGGTAGACAGTCTGGTATTTATACGACAGACTAGAATAGAATCGAACGGAGTGGTCAGGAAATCTTATCAAGGCAGTGCTGAGTCTTTTAGACTGTAGTTTGTTTAAAGTTATTTTATTTATTTATTTATTTTTAAAATTTTATAGCATCTTCAGTATTTAAGATGTTAGATTTGTTATTTAAGTAATAATAATAATTATTGTTGATTTTTCTTGACATTTTTATGTAGAGAAATTCAGGAAAGCAGGATTTAGCCTGTTAATGTCTTGGTCAGAAAAATGGTTGACAGGATAAATTTTCCCCTTCCTCTAATTGTTCCAGTGAGTCCTGACTAAATAGTGCTTTCAGATGACATAGTGGAAGACTTGAGTAGATAAGATGGGGCCTAATTAAATAAGGAAAAGGAAAAATCAGAAAGGGAAGAGAGCCTGGCATCTAGGAGAAAGATACTGGATGCACAGCTTTTGTTTTCCTGTTTTATTTTAACATTCTCTTTTTTTTTTTCTTTTTCTGTTATGTAAGATCTAACTTGCTGTTATATAAGAAAGAAGAGTAAATAACCTTTGGACTAAATGGAATGGGGGAAATATTTCTAACTATCATCAATCCAGTGAACTGTAGAACAGTTCTTAATTGTGCAGCCTAATCTTCAAGGAATGTTTATGCTTCATGAGCTTTGCTTTCTGCTGTTCGCTCCATTTTCAGTTGGGGCTTGTCTTGGGTTTAGTAATGAGAATGGTGATAATTGTAGTGTACTGTGGAAGCCTTCAACTCATTGAGTTATGTACTATAAATATGTACTGCTTTTTACATGTCAATTATACTTTAATAAAGTGGTTTAAAAAAGAGAGATTTTGGCTGTCTTATTCACTTCTATATCTCTGGTGCCATGCCTGACATATATTAGGCGCTTCATTGAAGTTTGTGTATGCAAATATGGAAGTTTTTATTTTTTTGATGTAAAGGACATCTAAGTTTCTGAGGCTTAAATTTTTAAAAGATACTTGCTTTTTACATCAAAGATTTATTTTCAGATGATTTGAGAAGTTGAAATTTCTTAATTAGTAGAAACCAGTGGACAGGTCTAACAAAAGAATTCTCTAATCATTCTGCAGCTAACTGCAATTGCCTTATACAGAATCCCATAATCTCCCAGTGACTCAGTTTCTGCATATATAATATGAGAATCAGTTAGCATTTCAATATGAGGAGGCTGAAGGAGTTAGTGGGGATAACACTATTCAGGGATTTGTAGACATGAGCATAGCCTGGTGTGCTACAGTCCATGAGGTTGCAAAGAGTCGGACATGACTAAGCAACTGAACAACAACAGGACATGAAGGAATTTGTTTTTCTCCTCCAAGAATAGGAAACTACTGAAAGATTTTCAGTGAGGTGGCAGAGGGCGTTTGAAAGGGAGTGGTGGTGGTGTGATTTGGTGTGCATTCTGAAAATCCCTTTGGCTACAGTGTGGAGAATACAAGGGAAGGGGCTGGAATGAATCTGGACAGACTGTTTAGGAAATTAATGCAGTAATCCTGGTGAAGGATGGTGCTGACTTGAAGTAGGGTGATGTTGATTGACATGGAGCTGAGCAGTTGGATTTGAATAATGGGGAGGTACTCATCTCACACGCTAGTAAAGTAATGCTCAAAATTCTCCAAGCCAGGCTTCAGCAATACGTGAACCGTGAACTTCCTGATGTTCAAGCTGGTTTTAGAAAAGGCAGAGAAACCTGAGATCAAATTGCCAACATCCCCTGGATCATCAAAAAAGCAAGAGAGTTCCAGAAAAACATCTATTTCTGCTTTATTGACTATGCCAAAGCCTTTGACTGTGTGGATCACAAGAAACTGTGGAAAATTCTGAAAGAGATGGGAATACCAGACCACCTGACCAACCTCTTGAGAAACCTATATGCAGGTCAGGAAGCAACAGTTAGAACTGGACACGGAATAACAGACTGGTTCCAAACAGGAAAAGGAGTACGTCAAGGCTGTATACTGTCACCCTGCTTATTTAACTTATATGCAGAGTACATCGTAAGAAACTCTGGGCTGGAAGAAGCACAAGCTGGAATCAAGATGGCTGGGAGAAATATCAATAACCTCAGATATGCAGATGACACCACCCTTATGCCAGAAAGTGAAGAGGAACTCAAAAGCCTCTTGATGAAAGTGAAAGAAGAGAGTGAAAAAGTTGGCTTAAGGCTCAACATTCAGAAAACTAAGATCATGGTATCTGGCCCCATCACTTCATGGGAAATAGAAGGGGAAACAGTGGAAACAGTGTCAGACTTTATTTTTTTGGGCTCCAAAATCACTGCAGATGGT
>NW_011494606.1:1377855-1399888 GCF_000754665.1 Bison bison bison
CACTGCAGATGGTGACTGCAGCCATGAAATTAAAAGACGCTTACTCCTTGGAAGGAAAGTTATGACCAACCTAGATAGCATTTTGAAAAGCAGAGACATTATTTTGCCAACAAAGGTCCGTTTAGTCAAGGCTATGGTTTTTCCAGTGGTCATGTATGGATGTGAGAGTTGGACTGTGAAGAAAGCTGAGCGCCGAAGAATTGGTGCTTTTGAACTGTGGTGTTGGAGAAGACTCTTGAGAGTCCCTTGAACTTCAAGGAGATCCAACCAGTCCATTCTAAAGGTGATCAGTCCTGGGTGTTCTTTGGAAGGAATGATGCTAAAGTTGAAACTCCAGTACTTTGGCCACCTCATGCGAAGAGTTGACTCATTGGAAAAGACTCTGATGCTGGGAGGGATTGGGGGCAGGAGGAGAAGGGGACAACAGAGGATGAGATGACTGGATGGCATCACTGACTCGATGGACGTGAGTCTGAGTGAACTCCGGGAGTTGGTGATGGACAGGGAGGCCTGGCGTGCTACAATCCATGGGTTCGCAAAGAGTTGGACACGGCTGAGCGACTGAACTGAACTGAAAGTCTCTGAGATTTGGTGCCAGGGGAACAAGGAGGGTCTGGTGTCAAGACTCATCTCTATATTTCTGTCTTGTACAACTAGATGGATAATAGTATCATTTACTGTGTTAGTGAAAGTTGGAGTAAGATCAAGTTTCAGGAGGAAGAACATGTTTATAGTTTGAAACATTGAGGTACTTTTAAGACACTGAAGAGGGATTGTCAAGAAGAAATTTGAATATGTGGGCCTGAAGCTTAGAGAAGCCTGGGTTGCAGATGTGTATATGGCAGTCGTATGTGAACAGATTTTTTAATTACAATATGATGAAGTGCTTTGTCTACAAGTTGTGTTTAATTTTCTAATTTGTGGTGTTATTTCAAACCTGGTGATTTTTCTACTCATCTTTTTTTTTTTAATTTTAATTTTTTTAGAATGACAGAAAATATTTTACTAAAACATAAGATTTACAAAAGTTTCCAGACAAGCCACACAAAATGATTACAAGGTTTTTCTTGAAGGGAGAATTCTACACTTGACAGGAAGGTCACAGTGTTACTAATAAGGGCTGTGATATTTGTTTAATGTTTCCATTTTAGTTCAAATGATAGAGCTTGTCCATCTACAGTGTCTAAATAAAGTTAGACTTGGCTGGAGAGCATATTCTAAAAAACTGGCTAGCTGTTTTTACCCAATGCAGTTAGATCACCATAAGACGGGAGAAAGGAACTCATTAAATAAACTAAAACTACCTTCTCCCTCACCAAAAAAAAGTATAACACCCGCACCCCTGCTGCTAACCCTGACCACCACCTTTATTCACAGTGCTTTCTATTTAAACCGTGATGGGGGAAATGAGTAAAAACAGAGAGGGGTCACTGCTTTTGAATGTTTCACAACATCCAGATAATACTTGTAGCCTCTACTCAGGCTTTACAACAGTGAATCAGGGCAAGACATAGACTTGCTAATGTGTATTTAATCACCAAAGGACTGAACCTGTCTAGGCTTTTATTCTGTAATGTTTTTAAGACTGTGTCCATTAAATGCAAACAAAAAAGGAAGACGTCTTGGCAGAACAGAAGTCATGCAGACTTGATGATCGGATCAATGTAAATATTATTCATGGCATATAGCCTAGTCCATGCTCTAGCTGTTTCTATGGCTTGGGCTTCGTTGGCCTTCCAGTGCTCTTATACTGTTTGCTAATGGATTATCTGGTTTGGAAGCACTTAACAAAGCCAGGATCCATGGCAGAACTGTTCATATGGCAGTGCTGGGGACCACCTATTCAAAATATCTAAACATATTCTTCCCAGCTTGTCTACATTAGGATGATAAATTTTGGTTATAAAATGTACTTTAGGGGCTGTCATTGGGTACTCTTCTGGAAGGAATAGTTCAAGTTTAAAAGTCCCTCCCTCAAAGGGGGAATCCTGTGGGCCAGCAGCGACCACATGAAAATAACAGGCATTGCTTTTCTCTGGTTCTGCTTTATGCCAGGAACTGGTTCTGCCAGCAGATGCTGGGTTTCCTTGATAATCTTGTGGGGCAGCCCGGCCATCTTGTTAGATCCTGAGTTCGGCCTCTGATCTTGTCTCCCTACTCATCTTTTAGTAGGTAGTTTACTAAACTATCTACTTTTTTTCCTACAATTTTTTTTTTTTTTCTGATTTTCTCTCTTTGGAACTATCTCTGTACCTTCCATGTAATTAATGTAGTATTACAGCAGGGAGAATCCCATAGACAGAGGAACCTGGCAGGCAACAGTCCCTGGGGTCATAAAGAGTCAGACACAACTGAGCATCTGAGCATAGAACATAGATGGCAGTGTATTATGATTATTTGCATGTTTACATATGTATCTGTCTTTTTCATATTGTGAGAGCAATTGAAGAAAATAACTGGGTTTTATTCCTGTGAATTGCCTGAGGCCAGGTCTCATGTATGTTTTGTTCCCTATTTTATATCCTGCACCTGACTTGTGGCATAGCACATACCAAATGATAATGTGTATTTAAATCCTGAGTCGAGTATTTAAATATATCCCTTTACACATAATGCTTGGTAAATTTTTACTGAACAAAATAAATTATCCCATTTTCTGACAGTTATTCAGTATTTTAGAAATGAAAGACAAAACTTCTTTGCTGCTTCTCCTTATCTGTGTTAGCGGTTTTTGACTTGGAGTTCTTGGATTCCATATTTGTAGCGAGATCAGTGATCCTCCAAAAATAAATGTAAATTATTTTGATTATGTGCTTATATATACATTTAAAAAGAGTGTCCATTCCTTTCATCTCATTCTTGAAGGGGTCTGCGACACTAGAATGATCAACAACTGTGAATTAGTTTAGCATGTCTTTTTCTTGGTTTTAAGCAGTTTCTATGAAAGTTTTGTGGTAATCTGTGAAAGTTTTCTGTATGTTTCTCTTTTGGATAATGCATCTAAAATGGCCTTTAGGCTAAAACTGGTCTTTAAATAATATTACCTGTGACCTATTGAGTCTACCCCTTAAATATATAAATACTTTATATGAATTTGCATATATTTTAAAGTCTACTTGCTTATTGCTTCTATAAAGTTCTTCTCAAGAGACCTTCTTTCCTAAATATTGAATAAATGAAGCAACTGTTGGACTCATTTATGTTTAAAAATCTTAACCAGACCTTTTAACAGAGAAGAAATTAGAGGTTAGTATACAAAATTTTTAGTAATTTTTTTTCTGTGTGGTGGAATTTCTATTTTTATATGTAAAGTTAAATGTATTACAAATTTTCTACATTAGATGTGTATTATGTAAACATTTTAAAAATTTCATTTAATTTCTGAAAAGTTATGAATTTGCAGTTGATGCTAGTATGAGGAAATCACTGTTGAAACTTTTAAGTGATTTTCTTTATGGTGATTTAGCGTTTAAAGGTATCATCTATTTAGGTCTACCTAGAATCTTTGTGTTAGAATGTTTTATTTATTCTCTAGAAACAACTGTATTTTGATTTTTAGATGTGTTGGCTTGGTACATTCTGAGTTTAATGAATAGCTTCTTTTCAAACAGTACAGTACTGAAGTACAGAAACATTTATTATAATATGTGGTAAATACTTAATGCTTTAAAAAAAAAACTGCTTCTTTTCAGAATCCTTTCATTCAGTAGCACAGGACTCATCTTGTAAGTATATGGCTGTGAATGAAAATGGCTTCATTTTAATCCAGAGAGGACTGAGTGGAAAGGATATACTGTGTTTCCTGCCAAATTAATGAATCAGTAAAGGGCCTTGGTGAGAGGCATGTTAAAAAATTTATACATCAACCACATTTATTGGACCAAGTGTCAAAAGTGCATGAACCAGAAGTTGAGAGAATAGTTTAGCCTAGTGAACACCTGATGAACCTGTAACTCAGCTTGAACAATTATTGACCTGTGGTCAATCTCATTTCATCTCTATCTTCACCCTCTTAATTTTGTTTTTAAAAGTTTATTAATTAATGTAAATCATGCTAATGATATTGTGAGACTGCATTCCTTTTGTTTTCTTTTGAATTGTGGTAAAAAGCACAGACAGTTTACCATCTTAACCATTTTTAAGTGAACATGTCAGTCGTGTTAAGTATATTCACACTGTTGTGCAAATTATCATCGGAAAATTTTCACCTTATAAATCTAAAATACATCCATTAAATAACAACTCCCCATTTCCCTCTTTCCCCAGATCCATTCTATGTTTTGTTTCTCTGAATTTGACCACTTTGGATACCTCATAAGTGGAATCATAGAGTATTTGTCTTTGGAGGGCTGAAATTTATTTCACTTAGCATAATGTCAAGATTCATCTGTGGTGTAATACGTGAAGAATTTCCTTCCTTTTTATGCCTGATTCCTATCCCATTGCACGTATATACCACATTTTGTTTATCAGTTCACCCATCAATGGACATTTGGGTTGCTTCCACCTCTTGGCTATTGTGAATAATGCTGCAGTGAACATGGGCGTGCAGATACCTCTTTGAGACTCTACTTTCAATCCATTCAGATATATACCCAGAAAAAGGATTAGTGGATTGTGTGGTTCTATTTTTAATTTTTTGAGGAATCTTCATCTCGTTTTCTGTAGTGGTTACACTGTGTTCATTCCCACCAACTGTGGGAAGGGTTCAGATTTCTCTACCATCTATGGGAAGGGTTCAGATTTCTCCACATTCTTAGCAGAACTTACCATTTTCTAATTTTTTGATCGTAGCCATTCCAATGGGCATGAAGTGATATCTTATTACGATTTGATTTGTATTTCTAATTTAAGGATGTTTAACATCTTTTTATATGCTTATTGGTCATTCATATATCATCTTTGGAGAAAGGTCTAATTTAACTCCTTTGCCCATTTTTAATTGGGTTATTTGTTTCTTTATAATTGAGTTACAGTTCTTTATATAGTCTCCTTATTAACTGTTTATCAGATACATGATTTGGAAATACTTTCTCATTCTTTGTCTTTCATACGGGAGTTTTTAAGTTGGATCCAGTTCCAGTTTTGCTTTTGTTGCCTGTGCTTTTGTTGTCATATATAAGAAATTACTGTTAAATCCAAAGTCATAAAGCTTTTCCCTGTATTTTCTTTTAGGAGTTTTATGTTTGAATGTTAAATTTAGGTCTTTAAATTTAGTCTTTAATCATTTTGAATTAAGTTTTCTATATGGTGTAAGGTAAGGGTCCATCTTCATTCTTTTGCACATGGATATCCAGTTTTCTCAACAGAAATTGTTGAAGAGACTGTCCTTTCACCGTCAACTGGTCTTACACCCTTGTTGAAGATCATTTGACCTTATATATTAGGGTTTATTTCTGGTCCTTTATTCTACTTCATAGATCTGTGCTGTGTGTGTTCTTAGTCGCTCAGTTGTGTCTGACTCTTAGCGACCCCATGGACTGTAGCCCACCAGGCTCCTCTGTTCATGGGGATCTGCAGGCAAGAATACTGGAGTGGGTTGCCATGTCCTCCTCCAGGGGATCTTCCCAACCCAGGGATCAAACCCAGGTCTCCTGCATTGCAGGCGGATTCTTTACTGTCTGAGCCCCCAGGGAAGCCCAATGAGCTATGTATCTGTTCTCATGACAGTACCATACTGTTTTGATTACTGTAACCTTGTAGCATGCTTTGAAATCAGAACATGTGAGACCTCAAACTTTTTCAAGATTATTTGGCTATTTTGGTTCCCTTGAAAGTCAATATGAATTTTAAGATAAATTTTTCTATTTCTGAAAAAAAAAAATGCCTTGGGAATTTTGATAGAGATTATATTGAATCTGTGAATTGCTTTGAGTAGTATTGACATTAATGATAGTAAATCTTCCAGTCTAACATGAACTGTCTTTTCATTTATTTGTTATCTTCTCTAATTTCTTTCAGCAATGTTTTGTAGTTTTTGGTATACAAGTCTTTCACTTTATTGGTTTAGTCCTAATTATTGTATTATTTTTGATGCTATTGTAAGTGGAATTGTTTTCTTAGTTTCATTTCTGGATTACTCCTTGTTAGTGTATATAGAAGCATAATTGTTGTGTGTTGCTTTTTTATCCTGTAATTGTGCTGAATTCATTGATTAGGTCTAAATTTTTTATTCTTGTGGAATTTTTAGGATTTTCTGCATATAACATCAAGTTCCCAGGTGGCTCAATGATAAAGAATCTGCCTGCCAATACAGGAGACCTGGGTTCAATCCTTGGTCAGGAAGATCCCCTGGAGAAGGGAATGGCAACCCACTTCAGTATTCTCGCCTGGAGAATTCCATGGACAGAGGAGCCTGGCGGGCTCCAGTCCATGGGGTTGCAAAAGAGTCAGATATAACTTAACAACTAAACAACAAAGAGCAACATATACCATCATGTCGTCTGCAAACAGAATAATTTTACTTCTCCCTTTCCAATTTGAATGCCTTTTGTTTCCTTTTTTTGTCTAATTGTTCTGGGTAGAACTTCTAATACTTTGTTGAATAAAAATAGTGAGAGTGAGCATCCTTATTTTGTTCCTGATGGTAGAGGAAGTGTTTCACCATTGGATATGATGATACCTATGTGCTTTGCACATATAACTATTATTATGTTGAGGTAATTTCCTTCTTTTTTTATGATTTAGTTATCTTTGGCTTTGCTGGGTCTTCATTGCTGTATGGGCTTTTCTCTAGTTGCAGTGTAAGGGCTTCTCATCGCCATGGCTTCTCTTGTGAGCACGGGCATGCAGGATTCAGTAGTTGTGGCTCCTGGGCTCTAGAGCATGAGCTCAATAGTTGTGGCGTATAGGCTTAGTTGCTTCATGGCCATGTGGGATTTTCCCAGACCAGGGATTGAATCCATGTCTCCTGCATTGGTATATGTGGTGTCATGGTGTATAATCCTTTCCATGTGCTGTTGAATTCAGTCTGTTCCCCTGATTATTTTGATTATTTTTGAAGTAAATACCAGAAATAGGAAGTAGGCTAATAAATGGGTAAACATATGATATGCTGGCAGATACTGATAAGTATTATGAAGATGGATGAACCAGGGCCGAAAGATAAAGAGCGGCAAGGGTAGCATGGGGCTAGTGCTGTAGATACAGTATTTGAGAAGTTCTCTGAGGAAGTGATATTTAAGAACTAGAATGAAGGTAAGGGAAGAACCTTATTGGCACAGGGGACAGCAGAGGTGGGAATTTGTCTTGAGCTCTTGGGAAATAGCTGAGAAGGAGAGAGAGAGTAGGAAAAGGAGATTGAGAAACAGAGGAGGTTCAGGATATCCACAGTGTAGGAGGGTCCATCATCCTATCTCCTGAGCCTTAGTTATTACAGAAGACAGCTCCATATATAGCTGTTATTACTCCTTGCAGATTTCCCCCTTTCTTTCTATTTGCTTTGCCTTTGCTGTCCTATTTCTAGAAAGGATGTGCTTGCTTTGTTAACCAAAGGATGGGGCCTGAGTTCTATCCCACCCAGATTTCCTCTGAAGAAGGGTGAAATGGAGTGGGCAGAGTCTCTGGGTCCAGCCAAGAATCCATTGTGATGTCTAACGTGATTTGGGGGGAAAAAAAAGTTGTTTCAAAAATAATACATGATGGCATATGATCTTATATATCTCAGAATATGTGCCTAATATTTCGCATGGTAGAAAATGGCTTTCTTGATGATATTCGTAACAGAGTTTAGCTGGCGGCATGCTCTGCAGTGTAGCCCTTGCCTCCTTCCTGTACACAGTTGTATTGGGCGGTTTTTCATTCCCATGGAATGGTTTTCCCAAATCTGACTTTTTGGAGGAAGTGTAAATTACTCTTGTGCCAATGCGGGAACTAGAACAGAAACAATCCCTGGAGCTTGTGGAAATTTGTCACCGTCCTTGATAATGTAAGGGATGTTGTAGTACAAGCAGGTAAAACATCAGGAGGAGGACGTGAAGAGGTTGTTTACTTTGTCCCCAAGTGGAGTTTTATTTACAGTCTAGCTCAGTGGTTAATATGCATTTGCTTCCTTTAATATTTAATCATCTTATTTGTTTTTTAAAATCCCTGAATCCAGATAATTTGATTTTCCACTGATAAAATATTTACTTGCTATATCAGGCAGGGTGCTAAACTTGGAAATTAAGAGCAGTGAGTTAAATTTAAAATTTGTTGAAAAGTACTCATCATAATGCAGACTATTTAATGTCTTGGCAGTGCCTCGCTCTTCTCATTTAACATGTTAGGAGACAGACTGGCAGCAGTTGTAAGCTGAAACCTGGTTGCATGCAGAATGAGACTGAGGGGGTACAAGGAAAATGGAGAAAAATCTGAAAATGTTTCTTTGTGTGTGTGTTTCCTTAAAGTGTGATTCTATTTGCCAAAAATAGAATTTTATATTCTGTTTATCAAGGTTATTATAACTTCTGTTTAGACAATCCTAAGACTGAAACGGGTTTAAAATGTTTTTTTGTGGGAATAACCAAATTTTTCTGTTAACAATATTGTTGTAATGTCACGCAAGTTGCTTTGATATAAAAAGCATGTTTTACAATGTGTTTGAGTCATTTTTCCCTCGCAGACCTTAGGTTTATTACTCAGAGGAGAAGCATGCATTTATAGTATATTCTTAGCTGCTCTTCTCTATCCATCACTCAGCTGTCAAGGCCTATGGAATCTAAAATAGATCCTGACCAATGGGAGACAGTCTACACGCTGTTTATGGGATGATTCGGATGTGGACAGCTTTATTGTGCACAGACGCTGGTCTGTGTCGCAGTGTTGAGGCGGCAGGATGTAGAGTGCTGTTCAAGCTTTCCAGTGGAGTCCCCGAAAAGGGAAGGCAGAGAAAGACAGCTTCTAAACGACAAATAGGAGGAGTTACAGTACCTGACTTGGGGCTGCTCTTAATCAAGTGCTGCCGCTGCAAGGAAGATAATTTTCAAGCGTTATGAAGGCGGAGAAGGATTCCGAAGACGAAGAAAATATCCTTAGAGATCCAAGCTAAGTGTAGTGCAGCATGAAGATTGCAGAACAGGAAGAGTTCTAAGAAGAAGGACTGAGTCACTAGTTAGGAGTTTCTCTGAGGGCTCGCTTTGTGAGCCACAGTGATTTGTAACTTAATGCGAACTAATTTGCTGTTAGCAACAAGAAACTAAATCCTGTCTATGATGAGCTGTTGGTTTTCTTGTGCTCCTAAGAACAGAGTAGGTATCCCTGTAGTCAGTGAAACAAAAGCGTCTTGGCCAGGCTTTCTGAACTGTATTCTTTTAAAACGTACTACTTTTTTTAAAAATTTGGTTTCTTTGTCTTACTCTGTTCTCTCTAGTTTATTTGATTAGCAGGCTGGGGCTAGTGATCGAAAACAAAAGTGCTTGTTTCTTTTTCTGGATTGAAAAAGCTCATAATAGAATTTTAGTAATTGAGCAGTATTTCTGTTAACTGACAGTGGACCAAAGTGCTTGGTAGAGAAGAACTGAAAATCACAGGATTAATACCAGACTTTAATCTCATTTAGTTATCTTTTAAAGAGCCTTACCTTGGGATTTTGCAATTGCTCTAGTGTTTTAGATAGCTCCTTTCTCCACCGGCTAGTTTACTTGGAAATAAAATTGGGATTGTTCTAACTGCAAGGGTAAACTAATCAATTTAGAGCAAGGGTTTGTTTGCTAAACCTGACTTAATCCCTTAGGCATTTGAAAACACAAAAGCCTGCATCTACTACCACTCCCCAAATTAGAGCCAGTACACTGATTGTTTTGTTTTAAAGCTAAAGAAAGGGGAAGCTGAAAATGTTGTTTAGACTGAGGCAGTAAGTAGGGCTCCTAGGACTCGTATCATAGTTGATAGTTTGAACTTTTCAAGTTAGAAGGAAGTAGTTCATCTCCAAATTTGACTGCAGACAACAATTCTGAAGTCTGTGTAGATACTTGAACCAGATTCCATTGAAATGTTACATTTCATTGGTGGGTTAAAATTTTAATATATCTGTCTTTTTTCATATTCAGTTTTTATATTTTTCACTTCAAGTATTTAATGAATACATTACTTATTTAGCTAGAAGATTGGTTACTTTTTTGTTTTGTTTTAGAGAAGAGTGGATATAAAATAATCCTATTGATCAAACATTTGCTTTATATAAGGTGATTCATTTTTTTCCTCCAGAGATTTGTTATTGTATTTGTGGACATAGGAATTGCTTTTAAGTTAAGTGAAAGATGTGTACATTGTTTTTTGTTCTAAAAATGATATTGAACTTAGCAAAGAAGAATTTAGCAATAAGTTTACTGTACAGAATTTTAAAAGGCTAAAACCTTACTTGTTTAAATAGTGTATATTTTAGTTCTGAGTAATACATTTCTACTTACTAAGAAAAGGTTAAAGTTATTGGCTTCAGAATATCTAATATCTTGAATGTATTTTCTTCAATTAAAACTTGATAACTTTGATATAATTAAAATATATATCATTTGATATGTTTTTCTATTTTAAAAAAAATTGCCTTTAATGTTCCTTTGAAATACATATGCACTGTTTTGGTTGAAATCAAACATTTTTTTTTTTAATAAAAAGCAGTATATGTTGAATGTAAAGAAGCAAGAAAATGAAAGTCATCTCTGATCCTATAATTTTAGGGTTTTTAAGTAGTTAATATTTTTAGAGCTTTTTAAAAAATAATCTGTGTATATGTTTCTTTTTATCCTAATATATAAGCATAATGGATTGCTTTTCTAATTGCATGTATGTGTGTACAGTTTGCTTCTATAATTATATTTGCAGTAGTACCTTTTAAGCAACTGATGCTGAGGGGAGAGGGGTGAGTGTTCTTAAATGTGTACAGAATTCCACTGCCGCTAAAGGTCTTGGGTGATAGGTAACCAGGGCCAATTTCAAAAGCATGAATTACAGAGTAGGAAACAAGCGCACTCCTTTGGGAAGTCATGAGAAGTCAGAATTGGGCTTGGCCTCTTAAGTCGTTTAATATCCCTGGAGCCTTGATTTTTCTCACCTGTTAAATGGAGGTGATAAATCTAGTTGACTAGGGTTGTTCCAGTAATTTATACCTGGCACATGGTAGGTATTCAACAGTTAATTCCTTTCCTTTCTTTGCTCCGAAGGCAAAGAAAACAGGGCAGAAAACATGAGAAACCCCCTTTTTCTCAAATATATAATATATAAAATATTTCTTGTATATTGTGTGTTTTGGAAAGGCTCTTTTCATCAAGTTAGAATAGCGAGGAGAAAGGAATTTGAGACACATTTGACAACCGAATGATGCATTAGACAGCACTGTTTCCCTTCTCGTTCCCTCTTTGGAGAGCCTTTCTAATACAGTATGTAGTGTGCTATGTTTACTTTTTTTTCCTTTGTTGTAGCAAGCAGCAGATTGGAACAAATACGATGACCGATTGATGAAAGCAGCAGAAAGGGGAGATGTAGAAAAAGTGTCCTCAATCCTTGCTAAAAAGGGAGTCAATCCAGGCAAGCTAGATGTAGAAGGCAGATCTGCGTGAGTATTACTGGTGGTAATTCTCTCCAGGGGACACCCTTGGCATACAAATGAAATTTGTGGATTACGGTTATCAACATGCAATTTAAAAAGTCTTTATCAAAACCCACACTCTAAAATCTTTCAGACATGACTTTCATCAATTTGGACTAATAATTGTCCTCAATATGAAAGATTTTCAAAGTGAGAGAGAGACTACTAGAATACTACCCAGCGGTCTAGTTGTTCGGGCCCTATGGCAAATCACAGCCTGGGTTATTTGGTGCAGTTTTGTTTATAAGCTTTTTTTTAATATTCCTTATCATGTTTGATCCTCACAGTGGTCTTCTGAAAGAAGTTTACAGAGGCTAAATAACTTGGTGTCTAGTCTCATTAAAATTCACAGCCTGGGGTATAAACCCAAGTTTTCTATTTTGGAAGAGTTCTATAAATTACTTTGCCTTTCCCCCTTAACCCCAATCCATTTTTCTATTGGGGTAATTAATTTAAATGAAGACGTCTAGGACAATAGAGAGGCAGAATAACTGGTGTGACTTAGGGAGATACAGGCAGTGATCCTGCCCTTTTGTGTTACTGAAGGCTGCTGGCTTGTCTATATGCTTATAAACCAGGTATCTTTTCTCCCACCGCTTCCTAGTCTTCATTATTTCCCTTGATGTTGAGGATAGGGAGCGGTTGGGTTAAAGGGTAGATCTAGATTCTGTTCCTATCTTCTATAAATACAGCAATTCAAACCTTATCTGGGAAACCTTCCAAAGTTAGAGGTGAAAAGTCTCATTTCCTTAAATTCCTCTCTGCCTTATACTTGCATGAGTTTTTTTTTTTTAGAGAGTTTTTTTTTTTTTTTTAGAATTCTAGAAACCAGATACTAAATATAGAAATGAATATTAGGAAGTGAATAGTTAATGTTTGATGTAGAATGCTTAGATACATAAATATAATAAAAATAGCAGAGCATGACTTTAAGTTACTTATAAGAGCATTGAAGTTTGAGAAGTCCCAATTTTTTGTACTGTTTCAGTTTTGTAAAGTAGGCAATTTGATGGCTGCAGAAACTGGTTATTTTGAGTCCTGCTTCTATTTTTGCTAAATTTTAAGCCATTTATAGGGCTCACAGTATAAATAGTAAAAATTTAATATCAAAACTGTTTTTTGTATTTTTTCCCCTAAGTGCCATGATGTTAAGAGTTCAAAGGATCTTCTTTGTGATGAAAATCTTCAGTGAAACCTTATTTCTTCAGTTTTGTCTGCCCATGCTTTGCATGTTTTGAATGAATGGTTACTTGAGATTTTGTTCAGACTTTTTTGATCGAAGGTTCAGTTTTGAGGGAAATTACTTATATTAATCAGATCAGATCAGATCAGTCGCTCAGTCGTGTCCGACTCTTTGCGAGCCCATGAATCGCAGCACACCAGGCCTCCCTGTCCATCACCAACTCCTGGAGTTCACTCAGACTCACGTCCATCGAGTCAGTGATGCCATCCAGCCATCTCATCCTCTGTCGTCCCCTTCTCCTCTTGCCCCCAATCCCTCCCAGCACAGAGTCTTTTCCAATAAGTCAACTCTTCGCATGAGGTGGCCAAAGTACTGGAGTTTCAGCTTTAGCATCATTCCTTCCAAAGAAATCCCAGGGCTGATCTCCTTCAGAATGGACTGGTTGGATCTCCTTGCAGTCCAAGGGACTCTCAAGAGTCTTCTCCAACACCACAGTTCAAAAGCATCAATTCTTCGGCGCTCAGCCTTCTTCACAGTCCAACTCTCACATCCATAAATGACCACAGGAAAAACCATAGCCTTGACTAGATGAACCTTTGTTGGCAAAGTAATGTCTCTGCTTTTGAATATGCTATCTAGGTTGGTCATAACTTTCCTTCCAAGGAGTAAGTGTCTTTTAATTTTATGGCTGCAGTCACCATCTGCAGTGATATTGGAGCCCAAAAAAATAAAGTCTGACACTTTTTCCACTGTTTCCCCATCTATTTCCCATGAAGTAATGGGACCGGATGCCATGATCTTCGTTTTCTGAATGTTGAGCCTTAAGCCAACTTTTTCTCTCTCCACTTTCACTTTCATCAAGAGGCTTTTGAGTTCCTCTTCACTTTCTGGCATAAGGGTGGTGTCATCTGCATATCTGAGGTTATTGATATTTCTCCCGGCAATCTTGATTCCAGCTTGTGTTTCTTCCAGTCCAGCGTTTCTCATGATGTACTCTGCATATAGGTTAAATAAGCAGGGTGACAATATACAGCCTTGACGAACTCCTTTTCCTATTTGGAACCAGTGTGTTGTTCCATGTCCAGTTCTAACTGTTGCTTCCTGACCTGCATAGTTGTGCAAATCTGGTGTAATATGATGAACTGTGAACTTTGGTTTATGATGAACTGTGAGCTTTAGTTTATGACATACTTGAGTAGTGTAAATTTTTGAGGTATTCTCTATAGAATTAGAAGTCTTTCCAGGATTCACAGGATAAAATATTTTCCTTTTGTTATTCATACACAAAGGGTTTCTTAATTAAAGCATTTCATATTTAGTTAAGTACAGGACATACTACAAATATATTTTCTATAGTTATAAAAATAGTTTAATTTTGATTTTTTTTTTTTTTTTTTGGTTTTTAATTTTTGAAAGGTAAGGCAAAATTAACAAGTCCTTCTTGATCTCTGAAGTGAAAGTGTAAGTCACTCTATCATGTCTGACTCTTTGCAACCCCATGGACTGCAGCCCTCGAGGCTCATCTGTGTGTGGGATTCTCCAGGCAAGAACATGGGAGTGAGTAGCCAATCTCTTCTCTAGGGGATCTTTCCGACTCAGGGATAAAACCCAGTCTCCTGCATTGCAGACAGATTCTTTACCGTCTGAGCCATCAGCAAAGCCGCTCTTGATCTCTATACAGTTTCAAAAATGAAATATTTGAGGCTTTGCGATAGTCATTACAAGAATCTATTTTATTCCTGGTCACCTCTTTCCCAGGGATGTAGCCCTTTGCCAATACAAAATGGGGCAAGTTCACCTAGAATCCCTATTGGCTGTTGGAGAGCTGTGGGTTCCAGTTCCTGACTCGCCTTCCCCTCAGGCTGTCAAAGGACTGTTCAACCTCTTAGTTCTTTTCTCTCTAACCAGCAAACGCTCCTAGAGAAAAAGTAGCCCCGTATTCCAGGTTCAGCTCTCTGGGCCTCTGTGCTTCCCTGCATACTGTCGTAGTAATTTTTCACTATCATGTTAGCTCACTGATACCTTCAGGCAGATTTCTTATTTTGTATGCTTTTCTGGTTGTCTTCAGATTTGGGGACTGTCCAAATTACGGGGCTCTCCTATTATAGTAGTAATACTTGTCTTGTTTTTAAAAAGAAAAAGTTGATTTTTTAATTGAAAAAGCATATTTCTATAAAGCAGTTTTCCAGATCTCCTTTGCAACTCTGCATACAGTGTAATGGTTGATGTATCTTCTTTCTGAAGCACATCTACTATTCATAGCACACCCATATTAATAATGCATTGTAGATTTGCTGATTTCTGCCCTCGTAGTGCATCATTAGTATAATGCGAAGTTATTTTGGCAAAAAGAAGTCTTTCCAATTTTGTGAGCTAAGAAGTGAAAACAGGTAGACAAAGAATGAGATCTCCAAAGTTGTTTGAAGATGAAAAACCTTTGCTTGAAGGAAATTACCATTCCTCAAAAAGTTCTCTCAGTGCATTGCATAATATAATTCCCCACTTCAGTGCTGCAGAAAGAATTGATACCCTCAGCCTTATTGCAGTTTAATTCTACTATAAGGAGAACTTATCTGACTTTTAAGAACAGTATATTCTTTTTATCAGAAGTATCTCTCTCTCATTCAAACTGTACACAAACCTGGTTTACTTTACTTAGTGCTTGGTCTCTAGTTTGCATTTATATTCATCATAATGCTAATGGAGGCATAATTGAATATCTGAAAATGAATTTGCAAGGTATCTCTACATTTTGTCTCTAAGCATTCAGTTATTCAAATATTTGAGGGTCTATCATCTGTCTGGTGGGCTTCCCAAGTGGCTCAGTGGTAAAGAACCCACCTGCCAATGCAGAAGACACGGGTTTGATCCCTTGGTTGGAAAGATCCCCTAGAGAAGAAATTGACAACCTACTCCAGTATTCTTGCCTGGTAAATCCCATGGACAGAGGAGCCTGGTGGGCTACGTGGTCCATGGGGATTCAAAAGAGTCGGACACGACTTAGTGAATAAAAAACAATACATCTGTTTGGTACTTTAATTGGTTCTGGGAATATAATAGGAAGCAGAACAGCCAAGAATCCCTGCTTTCTTAGAGGAGATTAATAGACCATAAAGAAAATAAAATTTGAATTTATATATATTAGGAAATGCATAGTTACATTTAAAATAATGAAAGCAGGGATGAGGGAGCTAGGAGTACTAAGGTTTTAGGGAGTGGGAAAGTATAAAATTTTTAAGTGGTATGGTGAGGGAAGACCCCTACTGCAGGGTATGCTGCCGAGTGTGTCTGTATCCAGGCACCTTGCTGAGCCTTTACCTCCTGGCATCTTCACAGTGGTTACTGTACTTGTTTATGGCCTGAGTTCAACGTCCTTTGCCAATAAGTCTTATTGTATTTACATACAGTATCAGTTCTTAATGCACACAAAGTATTTCTGTGTTTGTTCATTAAGAAAAAGTATTAGATGATCAAAGAAACACTGGGATATTTTATCCTGTATCTTGAATACTTGATGACTTAAAGTTATGTTTTTAAGTAGGCTTTCCTTGCCTTATTAGAAAAAGTGTTCAATTCTGCCTGTTTGTGTGAAATTTCAACCAGTCACACAGATCTCTTGAGTGAAAGGAGGAATTATGTGGTAGTACTTTGGGGGAAGAAGATGATGCCAGATCTTTTGTGGCTTTCAAGTATAGCTTAGCTTGTTTTGAAAACTTTTCTATGCCAGCTTTAATATAATAATTCTAAAGAGATGGATAAGTGTTTTGATCTCTCTTTGGCCTTAGCATTCTGTGGTATCTTCATTTGTTTTGGCAGTTTCCGTATATTTGAAATTAAGTAAAATAATCTGATAGAAAATTTTCAGTGCATTTAAGGTTTAAATACCAGTGCCTCTGCTATTGAAATGATAAACTATAGGGGTAGTGATATAAATATGGATTAAAATGAGTTTTTCAGTAATGTGAAATAAGTTTCTTTTTTTCTTGTATTAAATATGTAGGTGTTTAGTGTAGCCTTTAAAATGCATGTGTGTACGTGTGTGTATGTAGGAGCATTGAATATAAGATGGCATGAATGTAACATTAAAGTTGACCTTGGGTAGTTTCCATGGCGTAACAAAATTTTCTTTTTGTTTAGCTTTCATGTTGTGGCCTCAAAGGGAAATCTTGAGTGTTTGAATGCCATCCTCATACATGGAGTTGATATTACAACCAGTGACACCGCAGGTATGTTTGCCTCCATAGTACAGAGAAGACAAGCGCTGTCCACTGATAACGCTCTCAGTCAGACTTAAATGTGATTTACCGATCGAAGGCCGTAACTTTGTTTCTAATTAGTTTAGGTATTGTCGGGGAGAGGGCAGTGTAGCAGAAAGCATGACTGAACAGATTAGCAGATGGAGACCTGAAGTCTAGGGTTTGTCTTGGTAGTGTTATAGGATTCTAAAAGAATCTATAGGGGCCATTTAATTTATACTTATGTACTATTCATGGCTCAGTGGTAAAGAATCTACCTGCAATCCCAGGAGCCGTAGGAGATGTGGGTTCGATCCCTGGGTCAGGAAGATCCCCTGGAGGAGGGCATGGTGACTCACGCCAGTTTTCTTGCCTGGAGGATTCTATGGACAGAGGAGCCTGGCGGGCTACAGTCCATGGGGTCACAAAGAGTCATGCATGACTGAAGCAACTCACCACACATGCATGTACTAATCAGTATATAAATTCTTGCTGTCCTAAGGCCTTTGGTTAGACTTGTTGGGGAACTAATTGCCTCATAACAGCATCACCAATAGTGATCATAACAAGAATAGATGATGCTTTTTTAACATGATAATAGATGATGCTATTCTGCTAAGCACTTTACATGTACTAATTCATTTTATCCTCACATCAAGCCAATGAGTCTGCAAGGCACTGAGTTAAGTCACATGCCAGGGTCCTTCTGTGTATGAGTCACAGTCAGAGTCGGTGTTCTTAACCATCAGGTCTCATGAGGAGACCTGGTCTGTTTAGCTAGCTATGTTTATAAAAAATTATTTCTTTTAGACAGGCCGCTTGCTTAAACTTAGTCATACCTATGTCTGTCTTTTAAAATACTATAGCATAAGTTTGTTTGCATATCACAGGAAGACTTTAAGTGTTTGAATATAGCTATCACTTTTCTTTAGTGAATGTTTTAATTTTCCATTCACATAGACAATCACTAGAACTTATACTTTGTTACTCAGTGAAATATGGGAGTTGACCTAGAGCAGAGAGTTTCCTTAACAACTTTAGTGTTTTATCCTGTGACTTCATATGTGGACAATAAAGCTCTGTTTGGAAATGGAATGCAGGGAGGGAAAGAAAGAGAGACATCACAGATGAGTTAGTGAGGTAAATCTTTACCTAAAGGTACATCAAACTCTTAATTGAAGACCAAACTTTATTTACTTGCCACCTTTGAATGAAGAAAAAACTGTTTATTACACACAGACGCACACACACACACACACACACACACACACGTGTGTGTTTTCCATTGATGCAGAATATTCATTTTTAGAAATTTTGGACTAACCATACCTTTTCAGAACTCATAAAACTTTATATGTGTATTGTGCTGATTCCAACTCCGACATATGTCTTTCTTGTTTTTGTCTGTGTTCTTTCTGCTTTGGATGTTTTGCCTAGTGAACAGTCTGAGTGATTTTTGCCGTCCTTCCTTCAGTGCAAATAAAGCACAAACCCAAAGCATGCCTATAAATGAAGTCGTCTGTCAACTGATTTTGGAAAAATCAATCACATTTTTAAGGGGAATTCACATGTGAAGAAAATAACCCTTATTGTATGTTTAAAATGATCTCTTTTCTAGGAAGGAATGCTCTTCACCTGGCTGCAAAGTATGGGCATGCACTGTGTCTACAAAAACTTCTACAGGTAGTAAAAGTGGTTAATACTTTGACTTTATTACTTGGACTGCAAATAGTAGATGTGTTTTCAATGCATTTTTGGGACTTGAGATCAAAGAAAATAGTAGGCTAGCTTTGACTGTTAGCTTACATAATATTTTTTCCATCGTTTGTGAAAGAATGTGAACAATAAAGAGCAAAAACTCTGAGGGAAGTGAATTGCATAACTCAGTGTATTAAAAATAAACAACAAAGACTTGACCTTCCTGTTGACATTAGCTAGAGATTGGAATTTTCTGTGGTCTGGTATATGACTTGAGATGAAGTGGCACAGCGTAGGATCTATATGTTTCTGTATAAACACCAGTAAGTCAGACTGTATAATAGCATCATTAGCTAAGCTTGTAATTGGGCAACCACAAAGTTCTATGAACTAGTGGGCTAGATTAAGTTTTTAGTTGAAGAGTCTAGTCACACGTTTCCTTTAACATGTTTGCTATTGAGTTTCACAGCAGAGCTCATTTGTTTTTTTCTGATTCAATTGTTCAAGTTTTAACCGTTACAGGAAAAAAAAGCAAAACCCAAACAATAGCCGTTTCTATATTCCATGCTATTGTAATGTACCATATGTTTTCCTGTTAGCTGGAATACTGTTAAATTTATAGTATAATGTTATTGTATTTGTCACATGTCAAAATATTTATGACTTGTCTAGTACTCTTTAGAGTTTTTGATAAATGCAGTATTTTTGAGATGCAATAACAGCTGTTCATTTGAATCACGATATTTAATTTGAAAATAAAACTTATTACATGACTAAATTTCTGTGTTTTAACAGTACAATTGTCCCACTGAACATGTAGACCTGCAGGGAAGAACCGCACTTCATGATGCAGGTAAGCAAAGGTTTCAGTTGGACATAAATCTTTGTTAAAATGGCTGGGCATTTAAACTGACTTCAGAGTTTAACATACATATGTTTTTGTAATCCATGGAGAAACAGAATGTTATGAATTTTTTATTTACTCAAGTTTTAAATTGGGTAGATTGTACAGCTTAAAAAGATTCATTCAGACAGTATTTACGGGCCAAGATGCTAGATACTGAGAGTCCAAAGATGAACAAACCATAACCTTGTTCTCAAGGAGCTGTAAATACCATGTGTGTGCTTGGGGACTGGTAGGAGAAATGGAAGAAGGAAGACTTTTTTCTTTCTTAAAAACTGTATTCACCTCATGAACATGTCTGTGCCTCATTTTCCTCATCTACTGAATGAAGTTAATAATGCTACTGCCTTGTGTGTTTAGTCGCTCAGTCGTGTCTGACCCTTTGTGACCCCATGGACTAGCCCACCAGGCTCCTCTGTCCATGGGGATTCTCCAGGCAAGAATACCGGAGTGGGTTGCCAAGCCCTCCTCCAGGCGATCTTCCCAACCCAGGGGTCGAACCCAGGTCTCCCGCATTGCAGGCGGATTCTTTACTGTCTGAGCCACTAGGGAAGCCCAGTAGTGGTTATAACTGAATCATGAATAGTGCCTGGCGTGTAGTAACTTCTCAATTAATGGTGGTGGTGCTTGTTTTGGTTTAGAGGTATCAGTGCTGAATCTGATATCATTGCAGTGTACTCTATTTTAAAAGAGATTTATATTAGTAATTTCAAGGATTTTATTAATATCAAAGTTTATCTGCATTATTCTTTAGGTGTCTTAAAGAAAATGAATAGAAAAAGTTAAATATTTAAGGAGTTTTGAAATGTAAGATAGTCTGACCCCTGGCTGGACTCTTCTAAGACTGAAATTCCTAGTTAAATAGAAGTTCAAAGAAAAGGAGGAAAAAAAAAAACCACACTGTTTCCTTTCATGTATATGGAATAATGTGGTAGGTAGAGTGGTCCCTTGAAAAATGTATTATACTTCAAATTTCCTTCAAACTTTCATAACTTGATTTTCTTCCTTTAAAAAAATATGTATTTTTATGATAGTTTAATCTCTTACACAGTGCATTTTTAAAAATTTTGGAACAGAGTACTATTATTTGCAAAGAATTTTTACATACATTATCATTTGAGCCTCACAATGACCCTTGTGAGTTTCTGTAGTTTTTTATTTTTATGATAATTTTGTATTGCTACTTGTATAAAAATAATTAAGTAATTAAAAAAATAAGCCTAGATTCGTATGTAATATACTTATCAGCTTGTGTAGTAATGGAATCACCAGATTTGTTTAAATTTGACACCATAAAATAAATACACGTCATTTCTGTAGCACTAATTTATTGTGCTTGATAGAAATATTAAAATGATTTTGCTGCTTAATGAAGTATGAATTTGTGTCATGTGATATTTGTCTTCTCCTACCACCTGTTCATAGTTATTTTTTAATCCATCCAACCTTATTAATAATCATGTTTTTTAAATTATTAAAAAATTTTTATTATGGAAAATTTCAAACATAATGTTTAACTATCATATTAAAATACCTTATACTGTTCATCCAATTTAGACAGTTGTGATCATGTGGCCAATCTTGATTTATTTATACCACCACCCATTATTCTACTCTCCTGACATATTTTAAATCAAATCCAAAACATAAACAATTCAGTTTTTATCTTTGAAAGATAATGATTCTATTTTGTAACCTAAATATAATATCATTATCACACTTGGTGTGTTTGAAAATAGTTTGAATATCATCTCAATGTTCAGCTTTCCCCAGTTATTTTTACTTTTTTAAATACCTGAGGTATAATTATTATATAAGAATTTAGATAATTATATACTATAATAATGTATTGCATATTATTAATGACATAATATTGTATAATTTAAAATATATTAAGAGGGCAGAATATTTTGATAAATATTCTCACCAAAAAAAAAACCCTCAAGCCCCAAAAACACATACACACAAAACGACACAAGGAAACTTGTGGAAGTGATCCATATGTTTAGTATCTTGATTGTGGTGATGGTATTACAATGTATGCTTTAGTCCCAACTCATCAAAATGTATACATTAAGTGTGTATAATTTTTTGTATATTATAGATTTTATTATCCTTGTTTTTAAAACTGGTACAAATGTATTCTTTTTAATGGCTGAGTAATACTCCATTGTGTATATGTACCATAGTTTTCTTATCCATTCATCTGCTGATGGACATCTAGGTTGCTTCCATGTCCTGGCTATTATAAACAGTGCTGCGATGAACATTGGGGTACACGTGTCTCTTTCCCTTCTGGTTTCCTCAGTGTGTATGCCCAGCAGTGGGATTGCTGGATCCTAAGGCAGTTCTGTTTCCAGTTTTTTAAGGAATCTCCACACAGTTCTCCATAGTGGCTGTACTAGTTTGCATTCCCACCAACAGTGTAAGAGGGTTCCCTTTTCTCCACA
>NW_011494606.1:1400007-1414913 GCF_000754665.1 Bison bison bison
CCAGCATTTATTACTTGTAGACTTTTGGATCGCAGCCATTCTGACTGGTGTGAAATGGTACCTCATAGTGGTTTTGATTTGCATTTCTCTGATAATGAGTGATGTTGAGCATCTTTTCATGTGTTTGTTAGCCATCTGTATGTCTTCTTTGGAGAAATGTCAATTTAGTTCTTTGGCCCATTTTTTGATTGGGTCGTTTATTTTTCTGGAGTTGAGCTGTAGGAGTTGCTTGTATATTTTTGAGATTAGTTGTTTGTCCGTTGCTTCATTTGCTATTATTTTCTCCCATTCTGAAGGCTGTCTTTTCACCTTGCTAATAGTTTCCTTTGATGTGCAGAAGCTTTTAAGGTTAATTAGGTCCCATTTGTTTATTTTTGCTTTTATTTCCAATATTCTGGGAGGTGGGTCATAGAGGATCCTGCTGTGATGTATGTCAGAGAGTGTTTTGCCTATGTTCTCCTCTAGGAGTTTTATAGTTTCTGGTCTTACATTTAGATCTTTAATCCATTTTGAGTTTATTTTTGTGCCAATACAGTATACTAACGCATATATATGGAATTTAGAAAGATGGTAACAATAACCCTGTGTACGAGACAGCAAAAGAGACACTGATGTATAGAACAGTCTTGTGGACTCTGTGGGAGAGGGAGAGGGTGGGAAGATTTGGGAGAATGGCATTGAAACATGTAAAATATCATGTATGAAACGAGATGCCAGTCCAGGTTCGATGCACGATACTGGATGCTTGGGGCTAGTGCACTGGGACGACCCAGAGGGATGGTGTGGGGAGGGAGGAGGGAGGAGGGTTCAGGGTGGGGAGCACGTGTATACCTGTGGCGGATTCATTTTGATATTTGGCAAAACTTATACAATTATGTAAAGTTTAAAAATAAAATAAAATTAAAAAAAAAACTGGTACAACTTAACCAATTGAAATCTAAATATTTATTCATTAGGTATATTGATGAAGTTAGAATGAAGACTGAGTTGATGTAATAAAAGAACTTCAGTACCAGCTGCTTATTAAAAAAATGTTGAGTGGTATATAGGTTAGCACGTGGTTTCAGTGCTTTCATGCACTGAATTCTTTCCATCTTGTTGCTCCACTTTCCTCTGGTATCTTTCTCAGCTACGTCATTGCAGCTGGATTGTAGTCATACCCATGTTCCAGCTAGCAGCAAAGGGAAGGAGAACTGGGGGAGCAAATGCCCGTGATCTAAGGCCCAGATTTGGAAGTGGTAAATAGCCCTTTATTCATAATCCATCAACAAGAGAAAAGTCAGTTGGTGGCCTGCAAAGGAGGCCCGGAAATGTAATCTCTAGATAACTAGTCACGGCCCAGCTGCTCCACTGTAGAAGAAGGGGAGAACAGATTGGTAACAGTCGCCACAGTCCAGCCTTCTGGCCTTCCAAATATTCCCTCAGCCCTACTTCCCACATATAGAACCTTTGCCCCCTCCCCAAGGAGAGGATACATAACCAATCCAGTTACTGAGGCCACCTCAACGTCGGGCTTCTGGGTGCTGTGCTCTTGTTGGCTCTGAAATGGCTCTTCCTGGTGCAACAATTTGTAAACTCAAAGAAAAGAAATCTACTCTTCATAATAGATAGTGATGAAACAAGAACAGGATAAATAAACTAAAGTGTCTTTCAGAAAAGGGAGAACTGGGAAATACACAGCAATCACTAATCAATAGCAGGTATCAAATGCTGCTGAGCAAAACATGCAAAGGCTTTCAGCTGAGGTCTTGGAGTAAATTTCTTGGTTAACTGCTCCATGTGCCCCCCTGGTTCTGTTTCCTGTGAGAAATCCCTTGTCATTGTCATCTGTGGGCCCTAGCGCTGCCATCTCGGAGGTCTTACTTGTCTATTGTCCTCTAAGACACAGATAAACTAATAAATGCTGGAAGGTATGCCTTCTATAAAGGCAGCTTAAGTGCAGGAAGAGTTATTGGTTTAGCTGCCTGGGCTTTTGGATTTGGGGATAGTATATTCATTCCCTCAAAACCTTGGTAAGTTTCTCGCCTGTTTGTTGCCAGCCACTTTCATATACCAGAAACCATTTATTTTCTAGACATAAAAATTTTAACCCTCCTTTATTTCTTGTCTTTATTTCTAGAGTCATGATTCTCTACCTCATTTTATTTTTTTGGCCAAAATTTAGAACATTTATTTATTTATAAAATGTTCCATATAGTGTAGAACATTAGATTAATTTACAAGGTTTTAAAAAATTGTTATTGGAGTATAGTTGATTTATAGTGTACAAGTGTACAGCAGAGTGAATCAGTTATGTATATTGCCACTCTTTTTTTTTTTTTTCAGACTTTTTCCCATATAGTCCACTATGGAGTATTAAGTAGAGTTCCCTGTGCTATAGAGTAGGTTCTTATTAGTTATCTATTTTGTGTAGAGTGGTGTGTATATGTTGATTCCAACCTCAGTTTACCCCTCTCCTCCATCCCCTGGTAACGGTCAGTTTGTCCTCTATGTCTGTGTCTCTGCTTCTGTTTTGAAAATAAGTTCATTTGTTCTCTACTTCATTTTAATACTGCTGTCTCAAAGTCATCTGAAATAACAGTCTTGTATAGGAATATAGTATCCTCAATTTGATCTTTATTCCAGGACTGGACCTTTTTTTTTTCCCCCCTTTCTTTATTTTCCTTATTGCACAGTCTTTGAGAAAAGTTGTGCCAAGCAATAATTTTAGATCTTGCTGTTTGGTATAGAGAAATAATTGGCTTCCTATACCTGTGAGGTCCCAAATATCTAGGCACTCTGTTTGCTTCCAACAGTGTGCATAACTAATTCTTGCTTAACCTCATCACTTTCTTAAAATCCCTTACTAAAAGCAGTAAGCAGCTGTCAAGATGTACTAAAATTTTGGCTCTTTTCTTTTGCTTCACCTAGAAAGGTTCCATAGTTGCATGGTGTACCTTTTAAATTGGAACACAAGATAAATCTAGCAAATGTTTTGCTACAGCGTGAGAAAAATCACAAGGTTCCTAGCCTGAAATACATTTTACTGACTACCTAGTATCCATCCAGTAAACCAGTGACATATAATTTAGTTATTTGTTTAGTTATTAGCGGCACCTGACTCCCAATAGCAATTTTTGTCTTGATTAGGGACAAGATTCTACCACTGTGACAAAATAACATTGGCTTTAAAAAAAACACAGTTTCTTTCATGTCCCAGCCCTGATGATCAGATTGGCTTGTTCCTCTGCTCCTTATGGTCCTGCAGGGACCCGGATTTCTTCCATTTTGCAGTTCTGCCATTGCCTGGGGTGTTGTCCTCTTTTAAGGCTGAAGCTGACTGCAGGTATCTGTTTTCCTGCTAACAGGAAAGAGAAAGATTATGGAGGAATGTATAACCACATTTTGCAGCCCTAGCCTCAGAAGGTAGCACACATCCCTCCAGTCAGACTCAACTGGCACTACCTAACTCATGTAGTCTTGCCTGCATGCAGAGGAGACCGGGACCTATGGTCTAGGTGAACCACGCTGTGACCGGCACAGTTATTACCACGGAAGAACGGAGAACAGCTAACATTCTCCATCATAGCACCTCTAATACTGACTTGACTTATGCAGTATGGTATAACTCTCAAATTTTTTATCCATTACATTTGTTCATTTTTATTTGGACCTGAATGGTTGTTCGTTTCATAATTCTGGAATTAATGTATTTGATTTCAGTTTTATCTTTTTTAAAAGGTTGATGGTATATTTTATATAAAAGATTGCTGGATTAAAGACATCAGAAATGAAAAATTTACTTGATTTTTTTAATGTATGTTTGGTTTTACTTTATTGAATTTTACCAAAAAAAAAAAAAAAAAGAAAATTAACTTAGTTGTTTCGTACAGATAACCTAATATCAACTCATAAAAATTTGTAAAAACTCATGGGAAGTATAAACACATTTTATGAATTTGACCATTTTTTCCTGATACAAAAATGAACTCCAGTGTCAATCAGAGAAGCATGATGTGACTTTGTAATATAATTTTTAGCAAAATGACCCTGCTTTTTGCATAATTAAGGTCAGACATTGCAGTTTCTGCTTTGAAAAGGGCATGTGAACTGTATGAGTCATACTCTATTAACTGTAGCTCTTCTATTTAAAAAAAAAAAGAAAGGATATGATTCTTTAAAAAAAAAAAAAAGAAACCTCAGCTAATACTTTAAGGGTCCAGTCAGTCATAGCCATATTTTAAAATATACTCTAAATAGAAAATTTAAGTTAGATTTTCATTGTCAGTGTTTACCCTTAGAACAGCAGTATATTCTTATCTTCTATAAGAATGACAGTATTCCTTGGTTCTAATAAATTATACAAAACTTACAAAATGATCTTGTCTAATCCATTTTCAGATAGAAAAATCGATGCTTATAGTGCTAAACTGAGAGTGGAGGATGTAAAGCTTGGTATTCTAGGGATTGAAGAATTTAGGCCTTATATTATAGGGTCTTGCAAAACACCACGTGTTAGCAGCAGATGTTCACCATTTATCATCTTCCTTTGTCCCTCAAAGCTATGGCAGACTGTCCTTCTAGCATACAGCTGCTCTGCGACCATGGGGCCTCGGTGAATGCCAAAGATGTAGTAAGTCACTTTATGTTTACTGTCATTTCAACTCATGGGCTCTAACTTTCACATTTTAGGAGATCTGTTGTCTTAATGCTGTCTTATTTTTTTGTTGCTTAGGATGGGCGGACACCGCTTGTTCTGGCTACCCAGATGTGTAGGCCAACAATATGTCAACTGCTGATAGATAGAGGGGCGGATATTAATTCCAGAGACAAACAAAACAGGTAATTCTTTTATCAAGGTTCCCTAGACACGAGCTGGATGCCCAGTGATCCTGTGACCTGGCCTTTCCACTCCCTGTGGTTCTCCCTTCCTTGGAATTAGCATTCACTACTTATTTTTCTTCAGAATTGGCTGAAGAAGAGGGGAGAGGGAAATAGGGGATGATGAGAGGGTGAACTCGAAATATATGCAATGACTATGGCCTGTGTTTGAGTCAAAGAACTGAAGAAAGAGGAATTATATCCTAGTTATTTTTAACTTTTAAAATAACCTTTAGTGAAATGGGCTCAAATAAGGAAGAAGAATAAAAAGCTACATCTACAATCTACTTCTTCATTAGTGAATCTTTTGAGAGTAAAGGAGTTCTCGGCTGTCCTGGAGATGGACATGTTTCAGTGTAGATTTTCTCAAGCTGTTTTCTCTCCTTTCTACCTGGGCACCATGCCACCTCCGTCTCTGAAACTGAGTTCATTTCTGTACCCCAGTACAGATTCCATTCATTTACTTCTGCATCTGTATTTGATGTTATTTTAATTGATGTACACTAACAATTTCTGTCTGTATTTCTCCCTGTCTTCTTTTCTGGGCTTAGTGTATCATGCTACTTGCTATATTGTAATTCTGATGTTTATAGTCACAGAGTTTCTGACAACAAAGTATCTAAAATATGCCCATTTCACCAGGTGAAGCATTATAATAATTTATGACAAGTTTCTGAGACTTTTATAGATGATTACTAGTAAAATTATTGGTTTCTTTTCAGTTAATTTTATTCTTTTAAACATGTATTCTATTGTTTGCAGTTCACTGGAAGTAGATAAGTATAATAGTCTTTGGATGTCAGATTTTATAGCTCTGATCGTTTTTACTGTTCAGGCATCCCAAAGGAGGAAATTCTTAAGCAGTTAAATCATTAGTGTGATTTTTAAGAAAGTGACTTTTTTTATATTACTTTGTTTTTGTGATACTATAATCTGGCTCCAAGCATGATTAATAAAATTTGATATAAAAATAAATTTTAGATCAGAGAGGTGTGATCTGGCTGATCCACGTATATAATGTCTTATTTAATAGATCTTATGTTTTTCCAAGTACGTTTGTCTCTTTTTCATTGCTGTGTTGTGCTCAGTCACGTCCGACTCTATGTGACCTGATGGATTGTAGCCCGCCGAGCTCCTCTGTCCATGGAATTCTCCCGGCAAGAACACTGGAGTGGGCAGCCATTCCCTTCTCAGGGGGTCAGGAAGATCCCCAAGGATTGAACCTGGGTCTCCTGCATTGCAGGAGGATTCTTTACCATCTGAGCCACTGTAAACTAAGAGAAGCCCTGCAAACTAAGACACAAGCACATGTTTTTATAAATGCAATGGAGTTAAAATATAAAATAAAAATATGAAGTCAAATCTGTGTGTGTAACAATATAGCTTTTTAAAGTCATATCTGTTCTTTAAGAATGGGGCCTCTGAAAGAGATTTCTGAACTGTTTTTTGGATCCTCCTTATGGTCTTTTATTCTTCCGTCTTCCCTTGTAGGACTGCTCTCATGCTAGGATGCGAGTATGGTTGCAAAGATGCAGTAGAAGTCTTAATCAAAAACGGTGCTGACGTGACCTTGCTGGACGCCCTTGGCCATGACAGTTCTTACTATGCAAGAATTGGTGACAATCTGGACATTCTAACCTTACTGAAGACTGCATCGGAAAATTCCAACAAAGGTACCAGCAGTTTTCTGTCATTAGCAAAGTGCTAGTTAATAAAGCGTGCTAATAAAGAATAGCTTTTTAAGATTTACATGGTAGAGCTACAGTATTTGTAAGGGGCAAAACACTCCTTACCTTAAGCAGTACTGGTTCATCTCCCTCTCTACCTGAGCTGTGCGGGTTTACACTTTAGTCACTCATTTTGAGGCAGTGTGTGTTACATTTACTGTCTAGCTTATCCAGTCAACCCTACTCTACTGTGGAGTAATTAAAGAACTGAAAAGAAAGACCCAAATAAAGGGTTTTACTAATACATATTTTTTGATGAGGGGTGAGGGATTTAAGGTCTTATACTTAAAAAGTTTTAAAGAATCATTGTTTAAACGTGTATATAAAATATTCAACCAAGATTTATTGAATACTTGTGTCAAGTACATTTCTATGCTTATTAAAGAGAAATTGGAAATTACAGAAAAACACAGCAAGTAAAATTAGCCACTCATTCTGCCACTTGCCTGGTAGCTCAGATGGTAAAGTGCCTGCCTACAATATGGGAGACCCGGGTTCAATCCCTGGGTTGGGAAGATCTCCTGGAGAAGGAAATGGCAACCCACTCCAGTATTCTTGCCTGGAAAATCCCATGGATGGAGGAGCCTGGTAGGCTGCAGTCCATGGGGTTGCTAAGAGTTGGACATGACTGAGCGACTTCACTTTCACTTTTCGCTTTCATGCATTGGAGAAGGAAATGGCAACCCACTCCAGTGTTCTTGCCTAGAGAATCCTAGGGACGGGGGAGCCTGGTGGGCTGCCGTCTATGGGGTCACACAGAGTTGGACATGACTGAAGTGACTTAGCAGCAGCAGCAGAATCACTTCCTAGAAATTGAGTCAGGTGGTTTCAGGTTATGCACATTTCTTTAAGCTTTTGATATATATCAACAAGTTGCCTTCTCATTTAGGAGTGTTTTCAATTTTTCATTTTTCACCTCCCTCCCCTCCCTAGCATTGCATATTATCTACATGGATGTTATCATAGGAAAAAAATACTGTACCAATTAGATAGGCAAAAGTGATGTTTCACTATTGTTTAATTGTAAGGTAGTAAGCTATAAAGAAACTTAGAAATTTATTTCTTTAATATTGACTTAATTATATAATTAGGGAATGGAAATCTACCTGAGTTAACCTTCTGTCTCACTGTTCCTCTTTCTCCTCTCTTTCCCTCTCTTTAAATCTTCAGGGAGAGAACTTTGGAAGAAAGGACCATCTTTACAACAGGTTAAAAATTATGTATATTGTACAATTTAAGTGAAGTGCTTAGCAAACCTGGTTAATAGTTATGTTTAACTGTTTTGAGTTTAAATTAATGTTGTTCTCTCTTCTCAGTTAATCATGCCCATGTAGAACCTAGGTCATGAGATCCTGAGGCTTTATACAGATACTGTCACTCAGCTTGAGACAGTGGGTCTGAATTACAGTGAATATATCCAGTGGGCAATAAGCAACCTCCTGATCGCTGAACATCCAGCACTTTCAAGTGTGAAATGTTGCGCCTTGTTGAGATTCTTTGATGATGAATGTTAGGCTGGCAGACTGTAGACAGCTTCCTATTCTCGCTTAGTAACAGAACCAAATATATCCTGATGTGGGAAAATTCTGTCAGTGCAACAAGAAGTGAAGAAAACAATTCAACAAAGATTATGTATGTGATTTCAATGCCACTGTTAACATTTTGGTTTTCTTTTTTGCTGTGTGTATTTAATTTAATGAGGACTTGACTTTAAAAGGGGCTTCCCTTGTGGCTCAGCTGATAAAGAATCCGCCAGCGATGTGGGAAACCTGGGTTTGATCCCTGGGATTGGAAGATCCCCTGGAGAAGGGAAAGGCTACCCACTCCAGTATTCTGGCCTGGAGAATTCCATGGACTGTATAGTCCATGGGGTCGCAAAGAGTCGGACACAACTGAGCAACTTTCACACTGACTTTTAAAAAAACACAGTACATGAAGTAATTCATCCCTTGCACTAACTTAATTATCAGATCACTACTTAACCCTGGTTTTGTGTCTCAGTAGATGTCTGATTATTTCCCCTGATCTCTGAGTTAAAACGAGTGGGGTTGCTTTACGCACTCTAACCATCTTGCCCAAAGCTAGTGTAGGCAACTCTCCTCTTCTGCTGGCTGTTCCCTTCCAGGCTTTCAGCTTTTCTCTAGTGAGAAGGACCTGAACACTTCCAAACCCTGAAGAGAAAGTAATCAGGTACCTTCTCAGCCATCCTGTCATCATTCTGCATCATTTCTCTAGCCTGCACCTGAATCTGAAAGCTATATGAAAGCATGCTGCCCTTTCAGTCCATCAGAATTAAGTGATATGTCCATGCATGGGTCATGTCTGCTGTCACTTTTTTTCCATCTGGAGCAGCTGTCTCCTTAGATAACCTAAGTCGGGGTAGAGGGAAATAAAATGTATACTCTTATAACTGTACCAGTCATCTCACCCAGATTCAGAGAAAAATGATTCTGAAATATACAGGTATTTAAAAGAAAGAATTATTGAATATTAATATGGGAATGGTATCTTAATGAATAAGTTATCTAAATGAATTCATGGAATTAATATTCTAAGAACAACGAAACTTAGTTATTTATTCAATACATTTTATAATAGCTGTTATAAATAGGATTTGTTTCTGAACTAAAGGGTATGTAATCCTTGTTATTAAGAAGCCTATAGTTTAAAAATAAGATGTATTCAGTTACTGACTTTATGCCCATTACTGTTCTAAGTGCGGAGAATATCAGTGTTCAAAGTCCTGCTCTCATGGAGCTCCTAGCCTAGTGAGAGAGATGAATAATAAACAAATAGGTATTTAGTATCCTAGGAGATGCTTTGAAGACCAGCAGAACAGGATGAAGGGAGGCAGAGACAGAGGGCAGGAAGCTATTTTAGATGGTGTGGTCAGGAAGTGACATTCCAGCAGAGGTCTGAAGGAAGTGAAGAGGGAGCCAGGAGCTCTGTGGGTGAAGCCTCAAGGGCAGAGGGAATGGCAAGTACCAAGCCTCTGACGAGGGAACGTGTCTAACACATCCAAGGGGCAGTAGAGGGACAGAGGGACAGGAACCAGGGACCAGAAGGGAAGGCGAGGGCAGGACATGGTATGATGAGACTGGTCAGATTCCACATGAGAACGGACCTTTGGTAGAAGCAATGAAGCTAGAAATGTAGTTTGGGCCAAACGGTGGATATGAAGTATCATCTTAATAGGAACTTTTTTTCACTCTAATTCCAAATCCAAGTTCATTTGAATGATAGTTTAAACACTTGATTAAACAAAACTCAACAAATAATGCAAAACATAATTACTTTAGAGAATTAACGCATTTACTTTTTTATTTGTTTTTTTAGCTCTCAAATTATTGTATAGATTTACAGATCAATTTGGGCAAAAAAAGGTTATTTTCTCTCTTGTTTAATGATTGTGTTGTGTTTTTATTAAAGCAAGTCTCTAAGCTGGAATAAAGTTTCAAAGCAGTAAGTGTACAGAAACAGATCATGTACCAGCCAAGTCATTTAGAAGTCTTTCATGTAGCTTTCGTCAGTGCATTGTCTGTCTCTTTCCTATCACACCCTTTGATATTTTATTTCATCAGTACTCAAAGAAATAATTTCCATATTTTCTTTCAATATTAATATAACTCTCCCTTCTCTTTTTAAATACCAGTTTCCTTGTTTTGGGAATAGTAGCTGATGCTTTTTAGTATAACTTGAGTTTTGCCTCTAGTATAAATTCTTTTTAAAATTTTGTGACTTCGGTGAAAATAAATAGTTAATAATAGAGATTTCTAAATTCTGTTATTTTTTAGTATTTAAAAACAGACTACATTTGATTCATTTAAAACCTGTGTTAAATCTTTTCCATTTGGAGTTTAAGTGGAAACACTGCCACCTTGTGTTTTGCACAGGAAAATTAGAACTTGGATAAGCTGAAAATCACTAATTGGGTATATTTCCAATTGAGGAAAATGTACTTTTCTTTATTCTCACACTTGCTAACCTGTGTTTTCATATGTTTTACCAAAGAGAAATTTGTCTCAGATGCTAGATGAAGTAAATATGAAGTCAAATCAGAGGGAGCATCAAAACATTCAGGTAAAAAGAAAAACATTGGTATCTTCCTTTGCAGAGAATTCCAGTGTTGTTTGTAGTGAGGTTTGGGACAAGAAAGGAAGCAAAAATGGGAAGTGGTGTGGATAAGTAAGGGCAGAAAGAAAAGCTTGTTATGTTTTGTGATTCTGTTTCTTGCATAATTCCTTCTAAATGAATTGACTTTTGATATGAATGTTTGTGTCAGTATTATCTTACAGTAAGTATTGTTTTAATATACATTAGGAAGTAAATAACTTTATATAACTTTTTGTTGATATAAATATGTCTGTTTTAGGCCATAAATCATACATTTGTATTTCAGAAAATTAATTGTAATGACAAAATGATTATCACTGTGAATAAAACAAAATCTGAACATTTTCTTAAATTTTAAAATTTTGACTAAAAAAATTTTTTGTTATCCACACAGTAATTTTACCTTTTATGTTCATTAAAGTGTTCAAAAAATAATTATTATTTGGGTTGCATTGGAAGATGAGCCATAATTAAATGGTTTACTTTGTGACAAATACCATTAAAATATAAGTTGAATAACCATTTCTGTACAATGAAACAAAAACAATTTGGGAGGATTTTATAGTTTACTAAGTAGTGTTAAGAAAGTGAACTATAGCCTTAAATGTTTTATCAGAGCACTGAAGTGATGATTAGGTTAACAAAGTGTAAGAATATTCTTCACTTTTTTAAGCTCATTAATTTGAGAGGTGTTTGGCAAAAGTTAAAATGACATATTCTTCTTCTATTTTCTATTTCTAGATAATGCTTTTATTTCTTATTTATTAGAATCATGATTTGCTATCTTATATATATAGTTGTGTTTATTAGTTATCATAGGACTGTAATTTTCTACATTATTTCTCATGTATAGATTTTGTTATTTAAATGTCATTGAAATTATTGTATCTTTATACTTAAAGCTGTTTGTATATGTATATGATAGTGAGCTGCTTTTAGAAATTTCTTCCTTAAGAGTTGCTCCTTTAAAGTTGGTCTAGCGCCTGTTATCTTTACTGTTGAAGGATCTGGAGATTGAAAACGAAGATCTGAAAGAGAGATTGAGAAAAATTCAGCAAGAACAGAGAATATTATTGGATAAAGTCAATGGTTTACAGCTACAGCTGAATGAGGTAAATAATCTGCACGATACCAAAAACATCCAGAACTATTTTACTGTGAGTGTTCATCATTGTCAATAACAAATTGTTAACGATCAAACCCTCCCAGCAAGTCACGGTGCCAGATGCTAAAGGAGGTAAAATCAGGTCATTGCCCTTGAGGAAACTTATATCTTATTGAGACCTTTGTGTGAAACTTAATGTCAAATCTAAGAACAGAGAACACTGTTGGTCTATGGTCGTAACACTGGAGTTGTGGGATTGGAGAGGAAGGAATGGGCAGAAGTGAGGAGGAAGAGCAAGTAAGAGTTGTAAGGAATTGATAGGTTGTCAGAAGAGTGTAAAGTGCTTGTGAACAAGGTTAGTGAGATGAATGAATGACAGTGGAGAGCACAGACGTGGTGGCACAGACATTTTCTTCTCACATCCTTGACCCCACGCTTAATGACATGCACATCTTTTTAGAAGATATTTGCTAAGCTCATGCTTCTTAAACTTTCAAGAGTGAAAATGTATTTCTTCTTCTTTTTAAATTTAGGAAGTAATGGTGGCTGATGATCTGGAAAGTGAGGTAGGATGATTAAGTTTTACTTTAAAGCTATAAAATATTATGTAAATTGAAGAGAATATTGCAGTAGAAGTTTTAAGTCCTAAATTGAGATGGAGACAGAATTTATCTTTTGGTTAATTGTTCAAAGGGAAAAACAAAACCTATGTGTGACTGTAAAATTATGTTTTGAGAATAGTGGCATGGGTTATTATAGGCATTTTGTTCTGTCTCATTTTCCATGAGACTTGTCATGAAAAGATATAAAATTCTAAGCATTATAAAGAAAATGTCTGAAAATAATATGACTTAAAACAAACCACAGAAATTTGAATTTTTCATAATGTTGTTTGTATATTTTGTATATTATTAGTATATTGGTATGAAGTTTGACTAATAGTTAAAAAATCTACCAGGTTAGAGAATTCATTAATGATAGTCCTCAAAGTAATTCTAATGCACATTTTCTGTAATACATTTCACGCACATGTATTTCAAGCACAGTATGATTTTGTACTGTGTTTATTCCTTTTCATTTCAGAAAGAAAAGCTGAAGTCCCTTTTGGCAGCCAAAGAAAAGCAGCATGAAGAAAGCCTAAGAACTATTGAGGCTCTGAAAAGTAGATTTAAGTATTTTGAGGTACAGAAAGCTTAAGTATTTTGTGTAACTTACAATGGAAGTGGTAAAGGGCTTGAAGTCAGACTTGAATTTGAATTATCACTCTCTCTTTTATAGTGTGACCTCAGGTGATTCATTTAAAGTCTCTGAGCTTTTTGCTGCTTTGGCAAAATTGGGGTGATTGTTCCTTTTCCCAGGGAGTTGTTGTAAAGGTTAAATGAAATAATTGAAATTGATTAAACCAACATTTAGTTCAGTTCCAGTTTCTCTTCCCCAACCTTCCTCTTTGTCCATTTTTACCATTTCAAAACGTCATACTTTTACCTGTAAAATTACAGTGATTCTGATGGTATTAATAAAAAGCATCATTTAAATGAATAGTGGTAATTCCAGGATTATCTCAGAAAGAGCCTTGTGCATATACAAACTTGTTTGGTGAGGGTAGTGTGTTAATAAGGTTCAGATCATATACTTATCTTTTGTTGACTCAGTTAGCTCTTAGTTTTTCCAAGACTATGTTTTTCTAAAAACTTTTAATCAAAATACAGTATACGTTAAAAAGTACATGTTAAAATGGATAAGTTGAAGGATTTTCACAAATTTCACAAATCAAACCTCCCAGATCAGGAAATAGCACATCACCTTTATCCAGAAGCCTCCTCATGCTCCCTGCACCAAGGGTGACCACTCTCCACACCTGCAACTGTATAGATGTATTTTTTGAGGCCATAATACATATTTTTATAAATGTTGTTCAGCACTGGGGTCACTGAAGAGAGTAGCCAATTCGATGTGAGTCTTTTTATTGTGAGATACAACTCCAAAATACATAACAAAAGTCAGTTTTTTCTTTGTAAATAAATAAAAAAAAGAACGGGTACTGCTATGAAGAAGAATATAAAGACAGGGATGAAACTCACAGATATAATGTTGCATGAAAGAAATCAGACGCAAAGAGCACATACTGCATCATTCCTTTTTTATGAAGTGCAGAACTAGGCACAACTCATCTATGCCGACACAAGGCTCATCTATGCCAACACATGGCTCATCTATGCTGATACAAGGCTCATCTATGCCGATACAAGGCCCATCTATGCTGATCCGGCATTCTTAGCACCTGACCATCCTTTCAAACCTTTCTTTGTACATGTGTGTGTGTGTGTGTGTGCTCAGTCTCTAAGTAGGGTCTGACTCTGTGACTCCCATGGACTGCAACCCACCAGACTCCCCTGTTCATGGGGTTTTCCAGGCAAGAATATTGGAGTGAGGTACCATTTCCACTTCCAGGGGATCTTTCCAACCCAGGGGTTAAACCCGTATGTCCTGTGTCTCTAGCATTGACTGGAGGATTCTCTACCACTGAGCCACCTGGGAAGCCCCTTCTTTGTACATAACTTGTGTTATACACATGAATTCATCAGATGGATTCTTTTTTTTTTTTTTTTTAGATGGATTCTTATTATACATCCTATTTTTTAAGTTTTTGCATTCAGTATAATGGGGACATTTTCCCCAGTCAAATGAATTTTTATGCTAGAAATGATTTTTAACCATCCAAGAGAAAATTATAAAGTGTTTATGAAAGCCGTTATTAAAAACTAAGGAATCATAATTTGTATGGAATATCCACTGCTATCTCATCTCGCTTGAAAGTCTTCATTAACTGCCACCAGCATTGCTGTATTATGTGTAATACTTAGTTCAGTTCAGTTCAGTTGCTCAGTCATGTCCGACTCTTTGCGACCCCATGGTTTACAGCACCCCAGGCCTCCCTGTCCATCACCAACTCCCGGAGTTTACCCAAACTCATATCCATTGAGTCAGTGATGCTATCCAGCCATCTCATCCTCTGTCATCCCCTTCTCCTCCAGCCTTCAATCTTTCCCAGCATCAGGGTCTTTTCAAATGAGTTGGCTCTTCGCATCAGGTGGCCAAAG
>NW_011494606.1:1415013-1432376 GCF_000754665.1 Bison bison bison
ACTGGTTGGATCTCCTTGCAGTCCAAGGGACTCTCAAGAGTCTTTTCCAACACCACAGTTCAAAAGCATCAATTCTTCGGCACTCAGCTTTCTTTATAGTCCAATTCTGTCATCCATACATGACTACTGGAAAAGCCATAGCCTTGACTAGACAGAACTTTGTTGGCAAAGTAATGTCTCTGCTTTTTAATATGCTATCTAGGTTAGTCATAGCTTTTCTTCCAAGGAGCAAGTGTTTTCTAATTTCATGGCTGCAGTCACCATCTGCAGTGATTTTGGAGCCCCCCAAAATAAAGTCTGATACTCTTTCCATTGTTTCCCCATCTATTTCCCATGAAGTGATGGGACCAGATGCCATGATCTTCGTTTTCTGAATGTTGAGCTTTAAGCCAACTGTTTCATTCTCCTCCTTCACTTTCATCAAGAGGCTCTTTAGTTCTTCGCTTTCTGCCATAAGGGTGGTGTCATCTGCAATCTGAGGTTATTGATACTTCTCCCGGCAATCTTGATTCCAGCTTGTGCTTCATGCAGTCCAGCATTTCTCATGATGTACTCTGCATATAAGTTAAATAAGTAGAGTAACAATATACAGCCTTGACGTACTCCTTTTCCTATTTGGAACCAGCCTGTTGTTCCATGTCCAGTTCTGACTGTTTCTTCTTGTCCTGCATACAGATTTCTCAAAAGGCAGGTCAGGTGGTCTGGTATTCCCATCTCTTTCAGAATTTTCCACAGTTTGTTGTGATCCATACAGTCAAACACTTTGGCGTAGTCAATAAAGCAGAAATAGATGTTTTTCTGGAACTCTCTTGCTTTTTCCATGATCCAACGGCTGTTGGCAATTTGATCTCTGGTTCCTCTGCCTTTTCTAAAACCAGCCTGAACATCTGGAAGTTCATGGTTCATGTATTGTTGAAGCCTGGCTTGGAGAATTTTGAGCATTACTTTACTAGCATGTGAGATGAGTGCAACTGTGTGGTACTTTATGTAGGCATTTTCCGTATTTTTATAGAACAAGTTTGGGAAACATGGATATTTTAGAACAATGCTAATTTTATGTTGTAACTCATGCATTTGTTGTCATTTGAGTCATCAAGGCAAGGTAATATGTCCAAACTAAGTGTTTTGAATTTCTTATGTGCCATGGCCTCCCTTCACCCACACATGTGTAAGCCCATTTACTACCTATTGCAGATTCTAGTATTAAATGTTATTTAGAACACAGAGCTTACCTTAGTTTACAGATCTTTTTCCATACTCTTGGGGCAATAAGTATTAGTGGGACATTAATTTAGTTATTGAACTGTGGGCCGTTTTTATCATGGTCACTTATCAGAGTTTGACACACAGCCATTAGTATGAATATAGAAAAATATAGAAACATGATGTACATCTGCATATCTTTACTCTTGACAGTATATTATTTTACTTTCTGTTAGGTTCTTTGTACTTGGCTTACTTGGGATAGGGAGCAATCCAAGTATACTTTAACTCAGAGTATCTAAATTTTCTCTATTATTCTCCTTTTCCTAACTGATGCATTGGTGGGCTTATTATGAACTGTATGCAGCTCTTTGCCTCAGCTCTTTGGTGTTTTATAAATCTGAAAGAAAGGGTTAGGCTAATGTTTCATAGTTGATGAGGTAAGGTTTCTGCTCCCCAACCGTGATATAGCAATTGATTTCTTGGTGCGATTGTGGCATTTCCTTCCTTTTGAGGTAAAGAAGCAGCAGAGAGTACGTATTCAGAGTTGTTTCAGTTCATTTGGAGCTTGCTTTTCTTTTGAACAGTCAAAGTTTTTTCTTGAAATACTTGTCTGCTTTTATTAAAATGCTTAGTGAAGTAGTTTATTCCCAACTGATCTCGCTAATTGTGCTTTGCCTTTTTGTGAGTTCGAGTAGAATAATGCCCAGGAGAAACAAGGAATGTTGAAAATATGGTTTTATGGCTGGATCATTTAGAGCTGAAATAGATACAGAATTTAACAAAATTGATTCATCTAAAATGTTTTAATGTATTCTTCTGATTTCAGAGTGATCATTTAGGATCAGGAAGTCATTTCAGTAAGTATGAAAGTATAGATTATCATTACAGTTCACCCAGTTGAAGCAAAAAAGAATGTTTATGCCTCTTTATTTTGTCTGACTATATATGATACTCCTGCTGTAAAACTTCATCAACTGCTTGTATCTTATACCTCAGCATGGCACAGGGAAGAGGTTAAAATGACTCCTATAGTCTCTTAGCAGAAAATCTGGTAATCACTAAGGCTCTGATTTTCCTTAGGACCTAAATTTTTAAATTGTGTATTGTACAAATTACCAAATTTGCATATTGATTGTTAAGACATTTAACCTGTGATATTTGGGATTTGCTCTTTATTGAAAGAGACATAAACGTAGTTTTCTGATTTGGAAAAATCTTTGGATATAGCCTCATGCAGGTAAGCATTTTAGAATTGTTTAGATGTTCCATAAATACTTCTTTATTATTTTAAGACTTTACATAATTAATCTTCACTGTGTTTATTCTCCAATTTTAAAGTTTCTCTATAAAATCTAATTTTTTGCTTCCTATTGAATATTAAATTATTCCTTAGCTAAGTACAGTTGTAATATTCATCCTATAAATTGCAAATGATACCATTTTTATTTTGACTATAATATACATGTTTTATAATCATTTAACTTATTTAGTCTAACAGTTTTACATAATTCTAAAAGCCAACTTTGTATCTAGTCAAAAGACTATACATACTTTCCTTATGTATATAGAAAAATAAGTAAAAATATGGCCATTTTATAACAGGATAATTTTATTTTGTAAGTCATGCTTCTTTTTTGTTTGAATAATAAAGGAGATAATAACACCAAATTAATGCTTAGCCTTCTTTGGTATGGATATTTAAGGTATCCTTTATTTGGATTTATTTAGGGAAAGAAGATATGCTTCTTAAACAAGGTCAAATGTACATGACAGACTCACAGGTAATGTTTTGTTTTAGAAAATATTTATAAAAATATTTGTGCCTTTTTAAAAAGAGGAAAGCCACATTATTTATCATCTGTATATACATTGAATTAAGTTTTCATTATCAAAGAAAAATTGGTCTTGTGGTCTTGAGTTTAATAAAAGCAGATACGCTGTGTTTAGTGCCCTCTAGAGTATTTTTGGTGACAATGACTTAAAAGATTTGAATTACAGTTTCATTGTCTTTGATAGTAGGCCTCTATTCTTTAACAGCAGTTGGCCAACTCTAAGTATTTGCCCATTTACAGGGGAGACAGGTATGAACAATTCAAAAAGCATTCTTTTGACTTTGAGAGGTATTGTTCCTTGAATTCAAATGTGTATTCTATATTTGGGAAATTTATCTCAAAATAAAGCTTCCGAGAGGGAGTGTTGTCTGATTCTATGACTTAACTGCTCTTCACTTTTAGTTTCCAGTGGATACAAGGTTTGCCTTCCTAGCACCCTCTATGGACTGCAGGACTGATAAATATTTGGTCTTTTAAAGGTTTTATATATATACCTTCATCATCCATGGGCAGAGTGAGTTAGCCTTTATGATGTCTAGGATCACTCTAAGTTGGAAATTTCTAAGATTCTAAGTTGAGAGAATGGATGTCAATTAACTGAATAATATTTAAGAAGATAAGATAAATATTTGATTATAGTAAAATAAGTATGGAAATTGTGAACCTGTGTAAGTAATTAGTTGGTAAATTATAGTAGTCTTAGTCTAAAGATAACTGGTAAGTTGAAAGCAGACTGAGGCTGAGAAATTATTCCATGTTGTTAATTTTCTTCTTTGGGTTTCCCAGGTGGCTCAGTAGTAAAGAATCCACCTGCCAACGCAGGAGACATGGATTCGATCCCTGGGTTGGGAAGAGCCCCTGCAGGAGGAAATGGCAACCCACTCTAGTATTTTTGCCTGGAGAATCCCATAGACAGAAGAGCTTGGCAAGTCATAGTCCATAGAATTGCAAAGAATCAGACACGACTGAGTGACTAAGCACAGCATGGTTTTCTTCTTCATCAATGGGAAGGCAGTGTTAATTGAACAACAGTAAAACCTGCCTATTAAAATAGTGCGACACACTCATAGCACATGGCTTTTATCAGTACTTTAAAAGAGCCCTTGCTGTAATATGGTGGATAGGGAAAAATAGAAATAGTTAAATTTAATATTTCATGGTTATATGTTCTGTATTCTGGTACTTATGAAATATTTCAGTGAGAACTTAAATTATACTTCTTTTTGTCAGCATTTAATAGAAGAAACAAGATGTTGATTCAATTTTGTAGTAAGAGCGTATGCTAAATTCTAATTTATCATTCTGTTTGAAAGAAGAAAACATGATTATATTTTGTGAATTGATTAATATCATTCTCTTGATTCTTATACTAGCTAGGTTTATTTTGGTATTATTTTTATAATTTAAACATTACACTTGAGTTAGCATTGAGGGAACTCAGAGGTCAATATATGTTATTAGATAATAATATATCATGTATAAAGTTATTTGCAGATTTAAAATTGCAAAACCCTTGTTTTTACTCAAGGGCTCTGATGACTTTCTTCAGAATTTGAAGTTCTAAGCACATCATGTTCTGTAAAACATAGAAATAGTAAATGTATTTTGATCAGTTGACATTCATTCGTAGATATTATGAAAAGAGAAAGAGAAAAAAGTCCCCAGAGGCCACAACTGTTTCCTTCTTTGGTCTGCCAGAAATACATGTAAAGTGAACAGGCTTTCAAAATGTCACTGCATCAAAGAAATCATACCTAGAACTGTTTTTCTTACCTCAAAAATCAGTACTACTATATTTTTCTAATATACTAGCCTGGAAACCCTTTGGCTACTGATGATGTGGCAACTTTAAAGTTTGGTAAATAAGTGTCTTCTTTAGGCTTTTGGGATTGATATTTTATTGTGTTACTATTATTTTTGCAGTGTACTTCCACAGGCATGCCAGTCCATATGCAAAGCCGATCTATGTTAAGACCACTGGAGCTAGCCTTACCTAATCAAGCCTCATATTCGGAAAACGAAATTTTAAAGAAAGAATTAGAAGCAATGAGAACTTTCTGTGATTCAGCAAAACAAGACAGACTCAAACTCCAAAATGAACTGGCTCACAAGGTGGCGGAGTGCAAGGCCTTAGCATTGGAATGTGAAAGGGTGAAAGAGGATTCAGATGAGCAGATAAAGCAACTAGAAGATGCCTTGAAAGACGTGCAGAAGAGAATGTATGAGTCGGAAGGTAAAGTGAAACAAATGCAGACACATTTTCTTGCCTTGAAAGAGCACCTGACAAGTGATGCGGCCACTGGGAACCACAGGCTGATGGAGGAACTGAAGGATCAGTTGAAAGACATGAAAGTGAAATACGAAGGTGCGTCCGCAGAAGTGGGGAAATTGAGAAACCAAATCAAACAAAATGAAATGTTAGTTGAAGAGTTTAAGAGAGATGAGGGCAAGCTGATGGAAGAGAATAAGCGACTGCAGAAGGAGTTGAGCATGTGTGAACTGGAGCGAGAGAAGAGAGGAAGGAAGCTCACTGAGATGGAAGGCCAGTTAAAGGACTTGTCAGCCAAGCTGGCCCTTTCTATTCCAGCAGAGAAATTTGAAAACATGAAGAGCTTGTTATCAAATGAACTAAACGAGAAGGCAAAAAAATTAATAGATGTGGAAAGAGAATATGAAAGATCACTTAATGAAACTAGACCATTAAAGAGAGAACTTGAGAATTTGAAGGCCAAACTGGCTCAGCACGTCAAACCAGAGGAACACGAGCAGCTCAAGAGCAGATTAGAGCAGAAGTCAGGAGAACTTGGGAAGAGGATCACTGAGTTAACATCGAAAAATCAGACGTTACAAAAGGAAATCGAAAAGGTCTGCCTGGATAATAAGCTCCTTACACAACAAGTAAATAACTTAACAACTGAAATGAAAAATCATTACGTCCCTTTAAAAGTAAGTGAAGAAATGAAAAAGTCACATGATGTAATTGTTGATGATTTGAATAAAAAGCTTTCAGATGTGACACACAAATATACAGAAAAGAAGTTGGAAATGGAGAAGTTGCTTATGGAAAATGCCAGTTTAAGTAAAAATGTCAGCCGCCTGGAAACTGTGTTCATACCTCCCGAGAGACACGAAAAAGAAATGATGGCTCTGAAATCCAATATCACTGAACTTAAGAAGCAGCTGTCTGAACTTAATAAGAAATGTGGTGAAGACCAAGAGAAAATACATTCACTCATGTCTGAAAACAATGATTTGAAAAAGACCATGAGTCATCAGTATGTGCCCGTGAAAACCCATGAAGAGATTAAAACTGCCTTGAGTAGTACATTGGATAAAACCAATAGAGAATTAGTAGATGTGAAGAAGAAGTGTGAAGATATAAATCAAGAATTTGTGAAAATAAAAGATGAGAACGAAATATTAAAAAGAAATCTGGAGAACACTCAGAACCAAGTAAAAGCTGAGTACATCAGCCTAAGAGAGCATGAAGAAAAGATGAGTGGCCTAAGGAAGAGCATGAAGAAGGTCCAGGACAACAGCGCTGAAATACTGGCTAACTACAAAAAAAGCCAGGAGGAGATTGTCACCCTGCATGAGGAGATTGCAGCCCAGAAGAGAGAACTCGACACGATACAGGAATGCATCAAGCTAAAATATGCTCCGATCATCAGCTTGGAAGAGTGTGAGAGAAAATTTAAAGCCACTGAGAAAGAACTAAAAGAACAGTTATCCCAGCAGACACAGAAGTATAATACCAGTGAAGAAGAGGCCAAGAAGTGCAAGCAAGAGAATGACAAGTTAAAGAAGGAGATCCTCACTCTTCAGAAGGATCTAAAGGATAAGAATGTTCACATTGAGAATTCTCATGAAACAGAAAGAGCATTAAGCAGAAAAACAGAAGAGCTGAACAGACAGTTAAAAGACCTGTTGCAGAAATACACAGAGGCAAAGAAGGAGAAAGAGAAGCTCGTGGAGGAAAATGCCAAGCAGACTTCTGAGATCCTTGCAGCACAAACTCTTTTGCAGAAGCAGCATGTTCCGCTGGAGCAGGTTGAGTCCCTGAAAAAATCTCTTAGTGGTACAATCGAGACACTCAAGGAAGAACTGAAGACTAAGCAGAGATGTTATGAGAAAGAGCAGCAGACAGTGACCCAACTGCGGCAGATGCTGGAGAATCAGAAGAACTCCTCTGTGCCCCTGGCTGAGCATTTGCAGGTTAAGGAAGCATTTGAGAAAGAAGTTGGAATCATAAAAGCTAGCTTGAGAGAAAAGGAAGAAGAAAGCCAAAACAAAACTGAAGAGGTCTCCAAACTCCAGTCTGAGATTCAGAATACTAAACAAGCGTTAAAAAAATTAGAGACTCGGGAGGTGGTTGATTTGTCGAAATATAAAGCAACGAAAAGCGATTTGGAGACACAGATTTCCGACTTAAACGAAAAATTGGCCAATCTGAATAGGAAGTATGAAGAAGTATGTGAGGAGGTTTTGCATGCCAAAAAGAAGGAACTGTCTGCTAAAGATGAGAAGGAATTGCTCCATTTCAGCATAGAGCAAGAAATCAAAGATCAGCAGGAACGATGTGACAAATCCTTAACAACCATCACGGAGCTACAGAGAAGAATACAGGAATCTGCCAAACAAATCGAAGCAAAAGATAATAAGGTAATAATAATACTTTAGGGAAGCGTGGCTTGGTGTTGGCAACCCCAGGGCAGAACTGCCAGGGTACGATAGGACTCTTTACTGTAGCACTCCACAAGACAGGTTTACCAAAGCATTGACAAAGTGATCATTAAATGCCACCTTTTTAGTCTGGCTATGAATATGCCAAAAACAAAACAGAGTTGAGAAGAAGGTAAAGTTACACAAACAGAAATCAAAAGCAGTTTTCTTTTTGTTTTCTCATCTGGTTCAGCCAAGAACTGAACCAGGACGGATAGGGAGACTCAAGATTCACTTGCCTCAAAAATGAATTATCAAAACCCAGGGAGTTTTAGGCCACCTAAAGAATGGGAAAGGAAAAAAAATTAAACTATGTTTCTGGGCTGCAAGAAGCTGAAGACACTGCAGAGCCTCCCAGAATTTGAAGCCTCCCAGAATCTTGAAACTCACTCATACCAGTAAATTGAGCCCTCCAACTCACTGTACATTTTATCTTCCTTTAGACAGAATGTCTTTGTGCCTCCTTTCTACCTGCTTAAATTCTCTACATTCCCTAATGCCCACATCATCACTTAACTCTCCTTCCTAAAGCCTTCATTGGCCAATCTAGCCTACAGTAAACGGTTCATCTCCTTAAATGTATGTTGTGTTTTGGGTTTGACATCTATTTACAGCATATATATTACCATGTCAGAATGATATGGGTTGTCTTCCAGCCAGTTTTTAAGAGCAGATTCATAACTTTTCTTTCCTTCTTACTGTTCATCCTCATTGTACAATTTACAGAACCGGTGCTCAATAACATTTTCAAAACTGGTAGTTGAATAAAGTATGTACTAGGAAGATGAGAAATCAGGGAGATTGGATACAGTTTTATTTTACCCATTCCAATAATTATTAAATGCCTTCTACCTGCCAGGTGCTGTGTTCAGTGCTGGGAATACAGGGACACAGCCACAGCTTCAGCCCAGTCGAGTGGTACAAGTCCTGACCTTCTGACATGTCTGCTCATATGACCTAGAACTTTAGTGCCCTCACCTTGTTTGGAAATCAGTTATGAATATAATAACAAATTATTAATTTCCACTTATAATTGTTGCCACTTATTAAGCACATTCTACATACCAAGGAGCTTCCCAGGTGGCACTAGTGGTAAAGAACTTGTCTGCCAATGCAAGAGACGTAAGAGACACAGCTTCGATCCCTGGATTGGGAAGATCCCCTGGAGGAGGGCATCGCAACCAACTCCAGTATTCTTGCCTGGAGAATCCCATGGACAGAGGAGCCTGGCGGGTTACTGTTCATAGGGTCGGACATGACTGAAGTGACTTAGCACGCACACCCATACACCAAACATATATTAGGATTTTACTTGATTTTCTTAACTATGAAAGATTTTCCCCGTACTGGGAGGAAATCATATACTGCACATACTGTTGAAACAATCTTAACAGTATTCATTCCTCAATTTTCTGGTATATAAAGGTAAATTTTGTGTCTCAGAGAATGAGCTCTGTGTAAAGATGTTCCTTATAAGTGAATAGATGACTAATACGTGTTTTTCCCACAATCTTTTTTTTTTTTCCATAAGATAACTGAACTGCTCAATGATGTGGAGAGATTAAAACAGGCCCTCAATGGCCTTTCCCAGCTCACCTATGGAAGTGGGAGTCCCAGCAAGAGGCAGAGTCAGCTGATTGACAGCCTGCAGCAGCAGGTCAGGTCCCTGCAGCAGCAGCTGGCGGTGAGTACCTGGGACCTGCAGGGCTTCATGCTGGGATGTGCAGGGTCACCTTTGCTTGTTTGTAAAATCTTATTTAGAAATCAGATTAATTTGTGGCTGTGTTCAGATCCAAGAATATAATCATTTTTGCCAGAAGTTATTTCTACCAGTGCTACGATATCATTTTGGTGTGCTTGTTGTGTACCAGGCACTATACTAAGCGTTTTGTGTACTTGATCTTTAAACTTGATCTTCTTCACAGTCCTACAAGGTTTCATTTAGCCCCCCATTTAATTCTTAAGGAAACAAAGACGAAAATATGCCTGAGGTCATACAGCTAGGATTTAATCCTGGGATTTACTCCAAATCTGATAGCTTTCCAACTGTTGCAGACTCTAAAATACTGGTCCACTTCTTCCCTGATAGCCCAATTGGTAAAGAATCCGCCTGCAATGCAGGAGACCCCTGTTCAATTCTTGGGTCAGGAAGATCCGCTGGAGAAGGGATAGGCTGCCTACTCCAGTATTCTTAGGCTTTCCTTGTGGCTCAGCTGGTAAAGAATCTGCCTGCAATGTGGGAGACCTGGGTTTGACCCTTGGGTTGGGAAGATTTCCTGGAGAAGGGAAAGGCTACCCACTCCAGTATTCTGACCTGGAGAATTCCATGGATGGTGTAGTCCATGGGGTCACAAAGTCGGACACCACTGAGCGACTTTCACTTTCAAACTAAAAGAAGCTTCCCAGGTGGCACAATGGTAAAGAACCTGCCTGCCGATGCAGGAGACGCAGGAGACCTGGGTTTGATCCCTGGGTCAGGGAGATCCCCTGGAGTAGGAAATGGCAACCTACGGTAGTATTCTTGCCTGGAAAATTCCAGGGACAGAGGTGCCTGGTGGGCTACAGTTCATGGAATCACAAAAGTTAGACATGACAGGGCACACTTTTTAAAATAATCTTTTATCCTTATGAATAAAGGTAGGCATTCTTATGGTTTTTATACATTATATCCTTATATATTAAAAGAAAATATCTGTTTGTATGTGTGTGTGTATATATATATATACACACACATACATTCATAAATACCTGTGTGGTTATGTATCTCCTTTATATATTAAAAGAAAACATCTGGATTAAGAAGGTAAAGTTGGGAGCTCAGTTCTAAACCCTGCCACTTAAAAGAGAGTGACATGATACATTCCCCTTAATCCTTGGCTTCCTCATCCTTAGAATAGGATAATATGAACTGATTGCTTGCTTGTTTCCTTTTTTTAGTTGAATGAGCTGTGAGGCTAAGTAAAATGTAGCCCAATCAAATGTAAATTGTTGGGTACTATTTTTCTAATCTATAGGAATTTGTTGTGAGTTGTTTTTGAATAGAAGAAAGTTATTTTTTCAAGTGTTCATTTTATAACACTCTTGGCCTATAGATTAATGATGACATATTGCTGATTTGGATCTTACCAAAAGGATGTGGTAGATTTTTCAGTATTCGGAAATATTTGTTTATTATTTATTATGTTCATGACACTGTGCTAAGCACTGTCAGGGATAAAGAGAGTAGACAGTCCCTGTCCCCAAGGGTTCCGGGTAGTTAGGCAAAGTGTATCTCCATAAAAAATAAAATAATGAGACAAAAATATCAGATATAGAATTGAGTCTACAGTCCCGGGATCTAAGGATATGAACTCCCAGGAAGGAAAGGCTACTGATGTGGTGGAGCTGGTTTGAACGAGGGAGGGAGTACCTGGGCTGCACTTGTATACGGATGGTGTCTTGGTAGGTGAAAGGAAAGCAGAGCCTCCCTCAGGCAGAGGAAACAGAGTGAAGCAGGGCCTGGAAATGGAATCAAGTGGCGTGCGTGCCTCAGGGCAATGAAAGGCCTCTAGGTTGGCCAGTCCTGGGAGCTGCGTCTGAGGCCCAGTTGTGGAGGCTGTTGAGAATCAAGCTGATGCATTCCAGTTCCCTCTTACAGATATGAAATATTAGGTATTAGCTGATGAGGTATCACCCAAGATTTTTGAGTGAAAAGTGATGTGAGGACAGAGTTACTTGAGTCTCAGTAGCATGAAAGGAATAAAGTCTAGAGACAGGTGATGAGACGGGAAGTTTTTGCAATAATCTAAAGCATACGTTAGTAAGTGTCTGGATAATTTCCTGGCATTAGATGTAATCTAAGGCAATAATTTCATATTACCTAGGATGAGTGGCATTGCTTTCACTGTGAATGTTCCCACACTTTCTTTAGAAAAGTTTATACTGTTGTTTTGGTATGGAATTTTGCATCTGGTGGGTCCAAGGTGGTTTGTTATCAGAATATAGCAGGAGCACTTTAATAATACTACTGCTTAGAAGCATCAGGCCTGAGGACAGCATTGTTACAAACCTCCATGTGTTTGAAAACATGAATGCTGATAGTCTGACCTCCCCATCTTTCCACACTTGTAGGATGCCGACAGACAGCACCAAGAAGTAATTGCAATTTATCGGACACACCTTCTTAGTGCTGCACAGGTAAAGTAGAACTACTCCTTTGGATAGGATATCATTTTAGAGAAAATAATTCTTTATTTTCCAGTAAATTTATGTGAAAGTCACTGATGTTTAAAGTAGTTGTACCCCCATATGCTTATTTTAAAATAATTGTTTCTTTTAATCATGGGTTGCATGTCTTCCGGAGAAATTTACAAAGCTGTGTGGCAACACAGCATCTTAAATTTAGTGTTGTCTCCATCTGCTTGTCACTCATTTTGTAGACAGTTTGGCAACATGTGACGGCAGCACACAGTTCTAGTATCGCTAGCTGGAGAGAGTGCCTGACATCCACACATGGCTGTTGCTGAAAGAGGAGAGGAGGAAGAACTTCACTGTTTCTTGGTAGCTCAGAAGTGTTTCTTTGAAATGTAGAGAATACCAAAAAAGTGACAAGTGTGCACAGAATTGTAATAATACAAGAAAGAGAGGTTCTGTTAGAATATCAGTAGTATTTATTTTTTGAGCCTTAATCTCAGTGAAGTATAAGACCACAGATTGCCTTCTTGAGGGGTGTAATGAGAACACTATTTAAAAAATCACACTAAGAAATATGTTTAACATATGAAGTGTTTTATACTTAATACTCTGTAGAAACACCATCAGCATCTCCAAAATTCTCAGGGTAGATTTTTTGGAAAGACAGTCGAGACAATGTTAGAATAGCAATAGGAGGTGAGATGTAATAGAAATTGTTTAGGATTTGAAGTGTTCACACTGGGGAAAAAAAAAGAAGGTCATTTTTAGAAAAAGAACTAGGTAAAATAAAAAGAGATTTTTACGGTATCAATTTCTTAAAAAGGCCTGCCTTTTCTGTAGGAGATAAAGGGGAAACCAATGGAAAAGGACGAATAATATGGAAAAGTCTCTTTGGCTGCTTTCTTTTGAGTAGATAGAAGATGAGCTGGGGTTTGAAAGTTATTATTGTAATTACTAGAGAAGACTGTTGACGGGTAGCAGGGTGGGGAGTTCTTTGGAGGGAAAATAGTAGAAAAGTATGGAAGCTCTGTGTTAGTGAGGGGGAACTTGCTTGGCTCTGCTTCTGGCCAAGGCGGGGAGCAGCATACTGAAAGACAGCAAACCTAACAAGCCTATCAACTTTTTATCATGTATGCTTCAGAAATTCGAAATTTTTTTCTACTGACTCCTAATGAAACATAACAAAAGCAATTGACATATGAAATAGTCTTGCCTTCTGGCATCATAAAGTTAACTAAGAAATTCAGTTTAGTCAACTATGGCTAATGTTTGGAATTTAAACATCCTGCTGTTATAGAAACAGATTTTGGAAGCTAAACTTTTTATATTAATAGGAAGTGTTATGCTGAAATCCATTCAAGTGCTCAAGCAAAGGAAAAGGGAAGCGGGTGGCTGTTATAAGCCCACCATATTGACTTGCATTTAATCAACCTCTTGCCATCATTTTAACTTTAAAGTGCTCTTTCTAAATATAAGCAGATAACATTCATGTTAAAAGACCTCAACATAACTAGTAAAAGGGGAAATAAACAAGGAGGTAACCATTTTTCACTGCTGGGATTGGCAAATATTAAACAAAAGGATAATCTGTAGCACTGGCCAGGGCATTGTGGGAAATGGACACTTATACCCTGTTGGTAGGAGTGTAGCTTGTCATTATCTCTGTAGAGGGAAATTTTGTAGTACTTGGCAAAATTTAAAAATTGAGGCTGCTTTTTTGACCCAGCAATTTCTTCTCTAGGAACCTGCTGTGAAAGATTGGAAACTCCATAAATGTCTATTTTTGAGAGAATGAATAAAGAAATTATCATACACACAGTAGAATATTATACAATAATTTAAAATAATTAAGGCAGGGAATTCTAGTGGTTAAGACTCTGGCTTTCACTTCCATGGACCCAGGTTCGATTCCTGGTTGGGGAACTGGGTTCCTACAAGCCATGTGGTGTGTCCAATAAATAAATGAATAAAAATAAGCAGTAACTTGAAAAAGATTTCTGTAACACTAGGTGGAAAGGCAAATTGCAAAATAATATATATGATCCTACTTGTGTAAAAAATATAAATATAGGAATTTTCATTAATTACTTTTCTGGTAAAAAAAACTTGGCGGAAGCAAAAGAAACTTTTCCTTGTAGTAGTTTACTTTGCTCATCTGTAACTTACGCTGCCTCTATCACCTGAGCCATTAATAAAAAGAGAGAAAGAAGTTTGTCCATCTGTTCTCTGATACTAGACATTTAGAGTCACTGGTGTGCACTACTTTTACATTGATTGTCCTTTCTATGATAGAGCTCTACTCTGTTTTCCAATAAAATGTTTAAAATGTCACCACGATGGTGAGGATTTAGCATTTGGTGAATCACAACCAATAAGGACCTGTTATAAAGCCCTGTGTCTTAAGAATTTGTGTGTGAATGAAGATGACATAAAGTACTTCTCCCCTCTCCTCTTTCTCCCAGGGTCACATGGATGAGGATGTGCAGGCCGCCTTACTGCAGATCATACAGATGCGGCAGGGGCTCGTGTGCTAGTCGGCACCGCCCAGCCCACAGTGGCTTTCCCTGCTGGTGCTGAGCATTCTGTGCGCAACTTCATGGCCTTTCTGGGCCTCGCTGTGCTAGTATAATTAAAATAAAGTGTATTTTGATCCATCAGTAGGTTTTTAATTTAGACAGATATGTTGCTGAGTTCTTCAATATGAGTTCAAATCTTATATTCTGTGTATGTTAATTTTACAATTAGACAAACAACATTAACACTTTGCCTTGGATTGTTTGAATTGATTGAGTACCCAGTAAAACCTGAGCCAACTGAGTGGGTCCATTTGAAGAGGGGTTAGGCGGAAATAATTATTTAAAGGTTTCTTCCAGAGAAATTAATTGGGTTGGGAGACTCTTTTAAGTGCATCAGAAGATCTTTCAGGTCTTCAGTCAAGCCATGAGACCTCATGAAGTTTCAAGGAACACATGGTAACTTGGCCAAGTTCCATTTTTATTCAAGTAACTTAATGAGTGCCTTTGACTTCTTTTGGAGATACACATTTTTTTTCTTTTTATACTAGTAACATTTATGCCTTTTAAAGTAAATTTCATTTCACAGATGGTTTGCAGTGCTAAATTACATTTAGGTTAAGAACAGGCAAGGGTGGAATATATCAGGAATTCATAATAAAATTGCCTCATAATCTCCATAATGGTATCTTGATTTTCACTTGTGGTGACTTTTCTTGCCAGAGTATGTAGAAAACTGTGATTAATGGTATACTAGATTTTTCAAAGTGTCAAAAGTTTTAGACTTTTTTTTTAGTAATTACTCTGACATTTGCTACTATAGTAACCAAGCACTCATTATGTATGCATCCTCCAAAAGTTTTGTACTTATTTGTAGGAAAATTGCACTAATGAGATTAATAATGTAAAAGGCAGTTTTCTTGCAAAATTAGCATTTGAGAATGGATTTTAGAGGACAGATCTTTAAGGATTTAGACAAAGTGCAGTAACATAGTAAACTCTAAGAATATAGATAGCAAGAAAATAATGCAATTGGACATGTTTATAGTAAATATTATAACCAACCATTTTTATTATTTCTGTCTCCTTAAGGAAAGTTTATATGTTTTGTTATTTTATTAATATTTTATTTACAATTCAGATTAAAAATTACTAATTTGACTATTAGCAAATAAACTACACAAATGAATCATTTCAATGCAAGTTTTTTTTTAAATTGCAAAATGTGCCTTAGCAATAATCTTTGAGCATCCTGAACCAGGTTTTTGATCCCATTTTTATCAATTACAAGGACAAAGGACCATCAGAATAACTTATCCCACCAAAGGATAAACTATCATAGTTCTTCAATATAGAAACAACAGCGAAAAGTCAGAAATGGATTTATTTTTAATTCTTTAGTTAAGTATACACAGTTTTCATAAGCAATATTTAGATTCTTTAAATTTTATGTTAAATGTTGTCCTTCAGCATGAGCTCTATTTCATGAGTTTTAAGTCACCTATTGAAGCTCTAGAATAGAGAAGTTCTTAACTGAATAATTTTCAGTGTTATACTTTCCTTATTAGGGATGGTAAGGGAACCCCTGTATGGGTTTATATATGTTTTATTTTGTCTTCAGCCATCAAAAAAAAATTTTTTTTTCTGTGGAATATTGTTTTGAACATCCTTGTAAGAGATTTACAAGGTGATCAAGTCCATTTGCTATTTTTGGAGAATTTTGGGTAGAGAATGATGGGGTGCAAAGTACAGATCAGTTCATTTCAGTTCAGTCGCTCAGTCGTATCTGACTCTTTGCAACCCCATGAACCGCAGCACGCCAGGCCCCCCTGTCCATCACCAACTCCTGGAGTTCACTCAAACCCATGTTCATCACATGACACCTATTTTCATTTAGCTATGTAGAATGCAATATCAAGTAACCTCCTTGAATTAACCTCATTTTCTCATTCACTCACCTCTGGATGTCAAATGCAGAGCTCGTACAAGCCTTAACAAATGAAACATATAATGTGTGATGCTGGTCTCTTTTGCTGTTCTGTATTCAGAAGGACTGAAGTCTGAACTTAGGCCAAGAGGAATGTCAGTTGTCTAAGATACGAGTGCTCTCTGAAAGAATCACTGAATCCCTATGGGAGTGCAGCCCTTCGTTGAAAGCTTTATTACTGTTTGTTGCTTGTTGTTTTTTTTTAAATCACTCCTACTTCATCAGAAAAGCTCATTCCTTTTAACAGAGGGTTAGTATTATAAAGAACCTTTAAAATAAAATATTAATGCAATGAACATCTTAAAATTTAATAATCCAGTGACTCTAAGCACTGGCTCAGTTTCAGTTCAGTTCAGTTGCTCAGTCATGTCTGACTCTTTGCGACCCCATGGACTGAAGCACACCAGGCTTCCCTGTCCATCACCAACTCCTGGACCCTACTCAAACTCATGTCCATCGCATCGGCCTTCTCTTCCTGCCTTCAACCTATCCCAGCATTGGTCTTTTCCAATGAGTCAATTCGTCACCTCAGATGGCCAAAGTATTGGAGTTTCAGCTTCGGCATCAGTCTTTCCAATGAATATTCAGGACCGACTTCCTTTAGGATTGACTGGTTGGATCTCCTTGCAGTCCAAGGGACTCTCAAGAGTCTTCTCCAACACCGCAGTTCAAAAGCACCAATTTTTTGGTGCTCAGCTCTCTTTATAGTCCAGCTCTCACATCCATACATGACTACTGGAAGAACTATAGCTTTGATTCAGTTCAGTTCAGTCACTCAGTCGTGTCCGACTCTTTGCGACCCCATGAATCACAGCACGCAAAGCCTCCCTGTCCATCTCCAACTCCTGGAGTTCACTCAGACTCAACGTCCATCGAGTCAGTGATGCCATCCAGCCATCTCATCCTCTGGCATCCCCTTCTCCTCCTGCC
>NW_011494606.1:1433357-1444861 GCF_000754665.1 Bison bison bison
ATAGTTTCAGCATTCTTTGGCATTGCCTTTCTTTGGGATTGGAATGAAAACTGATCTTTTCCAGTCCTGTGGCCACTGCTGAGTTTTCCAAATTTACTGGCATATTGAGTGCAGCACTTTCACAGCATCATCTTTCAGGATTTGAAGTAGCTCAACTGGAATTCCATCACCTCCACTAGCTTTGTTTGTAGTGATGCTTTCTAAGGCCCACTTGACTTCACATTCCAGGATGTCTGGCTCTAGGTCAGTGATCACATCATCGTGATTATCTGGGTCGTGAAGATCTTTTTTGTACAGTTCTGTGTATTTTTGCCACCTCTTAATATCTTCTGCTTCTGTTAGGTCCATACCATTTCTGTCCTTTATCAAGCCCATCTTTGCATGAAATGTTCCCTTGGTATCTCTAATTTTCTTGAAGAGATCTCTAGTCTTTCCCATTCTGTTGTTTTCCTCTATTTCTTTGCATTGATCGCTGAGGAAGGCTTTCTTATCTCTTCTTGCTACTCTTTGGAACTCTGCATTCAGATGCTTTTATCTTTCCTTTTCTCCTTTGCTTTTTGCTTCTCTTCTTTTCACAGCTATTTGTAAGCCCTCCCCAGACAGCAATTTTGCTTTTTTGCATTTCTTTTTCATGGGGATGGTCTTGATCCCTGTCTCCTGTACAGTGTCATGAACCTCATTTCATAGTTCATCAGGCACTCTATCAGATCTAGGCCCTTAAATCTATTTCTCAGTTCCACTGTATAATCATAAGGGATTTGATTTAGGTCATACCTGAATGGTCTAGTGGTTTTCCCTACTTTCTTCAATTTAAGTCTGAATTTGGCAATAAGGAGTTCATGATCTGAGCCACAGTCAGCTCCTGGTCTTGTTTTTGTTGACAATATAGAGCTTCTCCATCTTTGGCTGCAAAGAACATAAGGCTTTGGGGTAGTCATATTGAATGCAGCACTTTTGCAGCATCAAGCACTAGCTACACCTGTGCTATTGTGAAATTTCAGATGTGTGTGTGTGTGTGTGTGTGTGTGTGTGTGTGTGCGTGTGCTCAGTCTTGTCCGACTCTTTGTGACCCCATGAATTGCAGCCCCCCAGGCTCCTCTGTCCATGGGATTTTCAAGGCAAGATTCCTGGAGTAGGTTGCCATTCCTACTCCAGGGGATCTTCCCAACTGAAGGATTGAACCTGGGCCTCTTGCATCTCTTTAATTTGCAGGTGGATTCCTTACACTAGCACCACTTGGAATTAAGGTTAATCTTTCTTATAGCTTGTTTTTTATTTAAACCTTTCCTCTTGTCCCTAACCAATATTATACAGTTTAAATTTTTCTGTAATTCTGAATGCATTGGATCATTGGTGCTTTAAAAAGCTTGCGGCTTTAGAACATGAGCACTTTTTCTTCCCCCAGTGTTACCACCGTTCTTCTAACAAAGACCTGAATATTGGTCTCATACACGCGCTTCTTACCTACAGAGAACATGGTTCATATTTTCAGTTTGCTTGTTTCAAAGCAGAAAAGGGAAGAGTTTCCAATTAATTTTTGGTGTCCATGATGACCAGATACATCAGTGCCTGCTTACACTAATGCAAGTGGGCAGTATTGACAGTAGTGATTACAGACTTCTTTTGACATCTGCTTCCCCATGGTGGAAGAAAACTGTTTCTTGCAGTGTCTTTATCTTCCTCATCACTGGATTCTACAACCTTGTGGTGATCCTTTTCATCCTACAAGTTCTGTATATCAAAGTAAAGGCACCAAAATAAGGATCGAAAGAGAATTGCCTGTGATAATTGTGCAAATTATGGTTGCACACGTATGGCAAGGGAAGAAGAACCTGGACCTTGCTCCTGGCTGCTGAATGTTGTGAATAAATTTCAGAGAGGAAAAACAATTACTGTGAGTAATTTTCAGAAAAAGAAAAAAAGCAAACGGCACCAGAAGATATGTCGTGCACAAAATGCTAAATAGATATTTCAGCTCCCACTTCATTCAGTGTTGTTCCCAACTAAACTGGATTTAAGACTTTGTTGTTGGAAATTAAATTCTTCCTTATGTTTTGGGTTTGACTATTTGAAACAAGAGTGTCTATACTAGCCTCTCCAGGTACATACTAACCTGCTTCTTAACGTGGCTCTGTTTCCTACTGCATGTATGGATCTTTGGCTCATGAGAATCATAAATGTAGAGATTTAAAGAAAAAAACTTCAGCAAAGATGGCACTCCAATAAGATTCTCTGGGCATTAAGACTGTGTTTAGCATAATTGGATGCGTGGCATCACTTACGCATTAGAGGGCACTTTCATTATTTATGCCTGCATGAACAAACATCGATGATGAATGAATTCCACCAAAAAGGCAAGGTTACAAAAATGTCATATGTAAATGAAAAAGAGCCAGGACTTGTGAGGGTTGCTTCTCCAGTTATAAGTGTGTATCTGTGTACACATACCTACAAACACATATATAGTGAAATAATAAAGGAGATAAACATCTATAAAAATAATGTTCCTTATAACTGATATTTAGCATCAAATTGTACTTAATAGGCCCAATTTTTATTTTATATTTTAAATAGGTTTGCAGTTTCTTTTTTTTTCAAGATAGTAGTCCTGGGAATATTCTGAATTCAGGAAAGAGTTTAGAGAGGTTATTGCCTTCTTAATAATTTAGAGCCTCTATTGCTCTGCCAAGTCAGAAGATTAACATTTAATAGAAAAAAATTATATATCTATAATTCAGTCACGGCTATTAGATCAGATGGATTTTACATTAAGTGAAAAAGATGTCGAGCATTTAAGGACCATTAAACTACAGGATTCTTTTATTGGGTTTTAAGGCCTCCAAGCCCGAGTCCTGCTGCGAAGAGTATTTATTTTACATATACAGAACACATTAAGGATGGGAAAAGGACATACATTTTAAAAGAAAATAAGCCATGAAAAAGTGTGATTTTCCACATTGTGAACAGCTACCATACAGATTCAGTCTTATTTTATAATAATTAGTTTTATGCATCATTAAGTAGCTTTCTCACAAACTGAAGGAACATGGTACAGGCCACTTTAAAAGTGGTACCTGCAGGGAATCCCAGGAGCTGGGTACTCTCTGTAGACATTTCACTTTGAGGAACCATACGTCTAGTAGTTTCAGGTAGCTCAACATTATAAAGAATTTAAGTTTGAAAATGCATTCTCTGGTGGTCCTTAAGAACTGTGGGGGGGGGGGGGGGCGGGGGGAACCTAGAGAGAAATGACTTAATCAGCTTCTACTTTTCTCTACTGATGCCCACCTTTCCTTCTAAAGGCTGGAATTCAACTCGAGAAAAACAACTCCCCTATGGGAAGAGATTCTGTACCATCCAAAAGTGTACCATCCCCCCCTTTTATAATTAATTAACTGGTTGCACTGGGTCTCAGTTATGGCACACAGGGTCTTTGTTGCAGCATGGGGGAACCTTGAGTTGCAGCCCGTGAACTCTTGGTTACAGCACGTGGATCTGTTTCCCGGACTAGAGATGAAACCTGCATTGGGAGTGTGGAGCCTTAGCCCCTGGATCACCGGGAAAGTCACTGCACTGGCCCTTTTGTTAAGTGCCCGCAACACTTGACTTTGTTGCAGTTAAAACGCGACAAGCTGTATCTTAAGTAATATAAACTCTTCTTACTATTTACATTATACCTCCTGTCCCATCCCCACCTCCAAACACTGAGGAAGAATTTTATGTAAGAGTGTAAACAAGAGCAAATACACTCAGGGAGGATGGAGGAAAGGACTTCATGTAATTTGTAACTTTTTTCCCTACAACGTCCAAACAAATTGTGTGATTCTCTTTCTTGGTAGCTATTCTAGGCTTTTTTTTTAATTGCCTCCGACTAAAGTGGCACCTTCTGGGCTGCTTCAGAAATTCTCTTTAGGATTTAAAAATGAAGCCGATTCATATTCAGAATCTTCCTGCTAAAATCTGTTAAGCCAAAATAAAAATGACGGCTACTTAAAAATTTTCCCTCTTTGTTGTTGCTACAAAGATTGTCTCAACAGAGTTGCGAATTCCCATCAATGTACAATTAAAACCTCTTGTACAAATGGACAGGGATGAACCATCACAGGACTGCCAGCACACGTCCTGAGGATTGAAGTGATACGCCTCAGTCAAACAAAGAAGGGCTGCTCTCTTGAGCTTGGAGGCTTATTTTGTAAAAGTGAATTGTTCCAGTTGGCCTTAATCCCTAAGCAGTATAGCTCCTTTAAAGCCATCTTTATTCATTCACACCAGTTGACACTTTGAGAAATTCCCCCAGCTACTGTTCATCTAAGTCTAAATATATCTGTTAGAGTTGAATGCGTTTAAGAGGATTTGCAATCTGTGATTATCCAAAGTACTATTCATTGTCAATATTTTTGGTGTGCCATAGCCAATCTTGTTATTATAACGTACATAGCCACTTAACTGCAGCAAAGCCCCACTACATCACAGCAACGGGAGTAACCTGAGGAGGGCTTGTCTCCGCTCCATGCTACCATTCTGCCACAGCTTGCTGTGTGGTTATGAACATCAGGAGGAATTCCTTAGTACGCTCTTGCTTTCCCTCCACAGACCCTTTTGGGCGACATCACCCTCTGTGTTCTCCAAGCGGAGAGCAGTTACCAGGACAACAGAGAATCTGAGGAAGATTTAATTGTGATCTGATGTCTAACCAGAATAGGGAGCTAGTGCGTTGAATTTACATTTTAGGTTCCCAAGCAAATGTCAATATGCATATTTATTACTTTTTGCCCTACCTCATTACAAAAAAAGGATTTTAAGGTGGCTTGCAATTTTTTTTCTTAATATGGGAGAGGAAAAGAGGAGTGGTAAATACTAAAAAGACAGGAAAAACAAGAAACAACTTGGGATCTAGAAAACATGCCATAAGCACTATAATATTCTGCTTACATTTCTTGAACTGACCTCAATTTGACGGAACTTTCTAGCAGCCAGTGTTAGGAAGTGGACATCACACATGTGAGACACTGTGCCCACTAGGTAGAGCAGTTATTCCTGGTTCTGAAGCTGGCCAGCCTTTCCCCCATGTGTGCAGCATGTCATTTCAAACTGGAGTGAAAACTCCAGGATATGCAGTGGGATGCACAGGGTGCGTCTTCCTAAGTGCTTCCATCAGACCTGATGGTAAAAGTTTAAGCTATTTTGTAATAATTTCTAAATTTTGGAATAATTAACCTATGGTATGACTGAATCAAGTAATGCTCCACATTTTGGATCCACTTGGGTCCATGAGGAAGAATTTGTATTTTTCTTTCACCTTATATTTCTTATTGAACTACTGTTGATTTGCATTATTGTGTTAGTTTTAGGTAGATAGCGTAGTGATTCTGTAGTTTTCCAGATTATGTTCCCTTGTAGGTGATTCCATGATTTGTGTGAGATCCCCTATGCTATACAGTAAATTCCTGTTGCTCACCTATTTTATACATAGTTTCTGTTAATCCCGTACCGCTATTTGTTCCCCTCTTTGGTAACCACAAGTTCTCTATGTCTGTGAGTCTGTTTCTGTTTGTATGTAGACTCATTCGTATATGGCTTCACTAGTAGCTCAGTTGATAAAGAATCCGCCAGCAATGTAGGAGACCCTGGTTCAATTTCTGGGTCAGGAAGATCCGCTGGAGAAGGGATAGGCTACCTACTCGAGCATTCTTGGGCTTCCCTTGTGGCTTAGCTGGTAAAGAATCTGCCTACAATGTGGGAGACCTGGGTTTGATCCCTGGGTTGGGAAGATCCCCAATCATCTGTTGATGAGCACTTCGGTTGCTTCCATGTCTTGGCTATTATAAATAGTGCTACTGTGAACACTGGGGTACATGTATCTTTTAGAATTAGAGCTTCTATCTTTCCTGGATATATGCCCGCGAGTGGGATTGCTGGATCATATGGCAGTTCTATTTTTAGTTCTTTAAGAGATCTCCATACTGTTTTCCATGGGGCCTGCATCAATTTACAGCCTCACCAACAGTGTATGAGGGTTCCCTTTTCTCCACACCCTCTCCAACGTTTGCTATTTGTAGACTTTTCGGTGATGGCCATTCTAACAGATGGCTCTCTCCTTTTTCTTGGTTGACAGATACTGCAAACAAAGTTTTAAAGTCGCTGTCTGTCTGTGGTATTTTTTGCCTTCCATTCCGCTCTTTTTGTGCATTCACTGCCCGTGTCCTTTCTGGCCTCCTTTGCTCTCACCATACCCTGAATCCTCCATTTTGCACCCCCTTATCCAGGCCTCACATGGACTCCAATTTTCCTTTATCTCCCTCACCTCTATTCCAAGAAAAGTAATGGTGAAGCTTTCAGAGACAGGAGTTAAAAAAGCAGTATGACCAAAGGAATATATTTGTAAATTATTTATAACATGTTAACTACTATATAAAATGTTTTACTTAAAAAAGTTATGTTTAACCCCAAATAATGTATTAATTATCAGATAATCTTAGAGACAGTAATAAAATTACTGGAAGAAATTCTATTTTTAAGGGGAGAAGGAGATAATTTTTCACACGAGGAGCCATCTTGGCTGCCTGAGTTACCCCATCACAATTCCCTCTAAACTGCTATTGCTTTTCAGATTCCTACCTCCCTCTATATTTTTTATGAAAATCTCCAAAATGTATTATGTAGTGGCCAATTACTTTTCCCTTGACCACCAGCATATGAACCACTTTTCCGTGTCTAGGGCATTCTCTGCCTCGTGTATCTTAATGAGATAAAGAGATATCCACCCACTATAAAGGCTGCAAATGCCAAGGGTTTGTTTTCCCCCAGCATCCTGTGATGTAGGCACGTGACCCAAGCCAGGTAATTTTGCCAGCTGTGCCCTTGACTTTGACTGGGGGACTGAAAGTAAGAGGGGGAGATGGCACTGGTCTCTCTTTCTGGTTGCAGGGACAGTTGGGTTTGCTCCAAGACAAGTTCCTGGTGCTGAGATGGAGGTGATCCCAAAGATTACCATCTAGTCCTTGATGGGACCACTGCTGTCTTCTCCTCAGACTTTCAAATATAATTTGGAAGATTTTTCTGTCCACTTAGGCCCAAGTCTGGTTTCCACCTTCTCTATAACTTAATGAGCTTCCAAATGCATTTTAAAAATTATGTAAAACAATTTTCTAATCCAGTGCATTCTTAATAAATCCCCTCGTTATTTAAAACAGCCAGAATTGAGTTTTGTTGCTTGCAAATAAGAATCAGGGCTGATTAAACATTTTCCCCCTTATTCCAAAAAAACATATATTCAATTTGAAAACTTTTAGAAAATACAGACAAGAAAAAGGAAAAAAACAATTCACCCTCCAACCCTTCCAAACCTTGCTATACCCATGGTTACTGCTTTGTCTCTTTTCCAGGCTTCCTGTATGTGTCCTTTCCAAGGAAGACTATCCTGTAAAACAATAATAGTATAGCATTTGGGGGCACTTCCTTCTTTGATCAGGGAATCCAATAAATAGGCTTCCTCCCATTGTTTGAAGAGTCTGAAGCTGAGAGTGCTTAATTGAGTTGGACTATGTAGGCAAGCATTTGCTCTCAACTCCTTTAAGTTTAAATTATGGTTAAATTTAACCTAAGAATCACCTTCAAAAGGATGTTAATTCTCTGCCAAATAGGCTGTAATTTTTCCCCTCTGATTTTGTTATTTTCCTTTTAACTTGGCTTTTCTCTCTCATTTGCAAGTTTAGATTTTGTATTCAAATTTGTCAGTCTTTTATGGTTTCTGGCATTGATATCATACCTTAAGCTTTCTCAACATATGGATCTATATTTTATTTAGTTCTTTAATTATATTGTTGTTTATATTAAACAAGGCATTTGTACTTTTTTATGCTATCACATGAGGTACAGATTCAGCTTAATTATTATCCATATTTCTATCCAGTTTGTCTAATTAATTCAGTTATCTTTTTTATTCAATGCAATAATATTGGTTTTTTCCACTCAAAAGTGCAATAAGTTTCTATTTGTGGCTGTTTTTTAATCTTTATTATGTTCCACGGGTCTATATATCTGTTAACCTCCACTTCAAAAATCTATATGTTATCTCAAGTTCCAAATCTTTTGGCAGTTACTCTAAGAAAGATAAAGAATAATATTGGATAAATAGGCAGGGATTGAGGTAAACCTATTGATTAGAACCATCATTATGGAAAACTGTCCTTTAATGTGAGCAGGAGATGGAATACTCTGGTTAATGTAGAATTTTGGTAAAGAAGTAAGTGTATTGAAGTAATTTGACTTTGCCTTTGAGAATGCATAGGGCTGTCAAGACCTTATTGTATTTCAGGATCATCAGCAACAGCACAGACACTAATTATCATTATGCTCTAGACGCACTGATGTCCTCATTAACAGAGCTTGGGCAGAATACTGGATACAGCAGAGCTGACTGAATTTGCTTTTGGAGTGCTGAGAGTGAAGTGAATATCAGGGTCCTGGGAGACAGATGGCAAGTCCATCAGTTGGCTATGTGCATTACCAGATCTACACTAAGCTGCGAGTTACGGTAACCAAGACAATGGTAAACAGTTGATCAGTAATTCATGGAGCCGTTTCCTAGGGGAAGAAAAAGGTTCTTTCTTTCCTGCTTCACTCCAGATAGCTTTCTGGTAGGGAACCCAAGAAAACCCACTTGGATTATGACAGCACACCACAGAATACCACTGTTTACACTCAGGTCTTAGACAAATAGTCTTTAAGATTATTGATAAGATTGGTTGTATTGGAGGAAAACCGGTGAAAACCCACATGTAGGCTGGGGGAACCAGGGCATTTGTACTGCAGTACTTTCCCACTTTTCCCCATAAGGGCCTTCTTCTATCCCAGATAAACTGGGCCAGGGTCGTTGCCCTCAGAGTCCTAGGCTTGCCCACGTCCTTGCTTTCCCCGTTGTATTCCTCCCACTTAAAATGATCTCTCACTCCACTTCTTCCCTTTATAATTTACCCGGTTCTTTACTACTGCTGCTGCTAAGTCGCTTCAGTCGTGTCCGACTCTGTGCGACCCCATAGACGGCAGCCCACCAGGCTCCCCCGTCCCTGGGACTCTCCAGGCAAGAACACTGGAGTGGGTTGCCATTTCCTTCTCCAATGCATGAAAGTGAAAAGTGAAAGTGAAGTCGCTCAGTCGTGTCCGACTCTTAGCGACCCCATGGACTGCAACCTACTGGGCTCCTCCATCCATGGGATTTTCCAGGCAAGAGTACTTTAAGAAATAACTTAAACTCCCATGACCTTCACTCCCATAAAGCCTTCTAGGAATTAGCTTTTGGGAGAGTTTTTCCTTTTATTCTGAATACAAAGAAGTTCACAAAACATTTCTTGAGTGCTTGCCTTGTATCAGAAAGGGATGTTCTTAGTTGTCCTATTGGTTTCTTTTGATGACTGTAACATACTACCGTGTGCAGTGGTTTCAAACAACAGAAATTTATCCTCTCACCTTCAGGAAGATGGAAGTTCAAAATAAGTTTCATTGATTTTTATTAATATCTCCTGAACCATTTATAAGCTACTGGACGTGGTGGTGGTTTAGTCATTAAGTTGTGTCGGACTCTGCAACTCCAAGGACCGTATAGCCACCAGGCTCCTCTGTCCATAGAACTTTCCAGGCAAGGATACTGGAGTGGGTTGCCATTTCCTTCTCCAGGAGATCTTCCCAACCCAGGGATTGAACCTTGGTCTCTAACACCACAGGCGGCTTCCTGCAGTGCAGGCAGATTCTTTACCGGCTAAGTAACCAGGGAAGCCCTACTGGACAGTAGAGATCCTGGAAGAAAAACTCTTTCCAAGTGGTGGCTACCCCAGCCCAGACTCTTCCACTTGAATAAGTGAATGTACAAATAAAGTAGAAAATTGAAATGATCTAGAGAAAAAGAGATGAGTAAACAAATAATTGTACTTCAAAATTACATTCACCTTTGCTGACAACAAAGCCCAATTATACAACATTTTCAAAATGACAAAATTATAGCAATGGGAACAAATCAGTGGTTGCCAGGCGTTGGGCATTCTGGATTATATACCATTTTCAAAATGACCAAATGTAATGATGGAGAACACATTAATGGTTGCGAGGGGTTAGGGCCCGTGGAGGGACGGGAGGGAGTGTGACTGGAAGGGGCGGCACAGGGAGGTCTCTGGAGATGGAATGCTTTTGTATCTCACTTGCAGTGGAGGTTACAGAGATACAAGAATGTGGTAACATGACCTAGAGTTTTACACACACATTGTACTGGTATCAAGTTCCTGGTTTTGGTGTTTTACTATATTTATATGACGTGTAAACCATTGGAAGAAACTAGGTAAGTGAAAAGCAGCTTGTGCTCAGTCGTGTCTGACTCTTGGTGACACCCTGGGCTGTAGCCCTCCAGGTTTCTCTCTCCATGGAATTTTCCAGGCAAGAATACTGGAATGGGTTGCCATTTTCTACTCCAGGGGATCTTCCTGACTCAGGAATTGAACTCTTGTCTCTGGCATTGGCAGGCAGATTCTTTACCATGGCACCGCCTGGTAAGCCCAACAAATGACAAAACTCTACTGAAAAACCTGGTTACTTCATCCAGATCAATAGGAATTAATTACATGGGGCTGAATGAACTGATGAGTATCATTTACAGCTGTATGACTTTTGAGAAAATATACTAGCTTTAATCTTTTTTTCCCAGAAAACCTTTATCTCTTAGGCTATGACCTACAACAAGTTGATGAAGTATACCTTTGTAAACAAACAAACAAAAAATTAATAACAGGCATAGGGTAAAAATTCAAATCATACAAAATGGTACAGAATGAAACCTTTAATCTCCATGCCCCTCAGTCAAGTGAGGATCTTGGGAATAAACATACAAGCAAAAATGCCTATTATCCAAACAGGCTGCCCTGCTGTTTGGGGCTTTTTTGGTTTCGGGTCTTCTTGGTCAAACATAAGACAAGGCTGTTGCTACTGCTGCTGCTAAGTCACTTCAGTCGTGTCCAACTCTGTGCGACCCCATAGATGGCAGCCCACCAGGCTCTCCGTCCCTGGGATTCTCCAGACAAGAACGCTGGAGTGGGTTGACATTGCCTTCTCCAATGTGTGAAAGTGAAGTCGCTCAGTCGTGTCCGACTCTTAGCAACCCCATGGACTGCAGCCCACCAGGCTCCTCCATCCATGGGATCCTCTAGGCAAGAGTACTGGAGTGGGTTGCCATTGGCTAAACAGCTAAAAATACAGAAAAATTCATTGAAGGCTTCTACCCTTTCAAAAAAGAGTCTTATGAAGAAAGCAGCAACTACTACTACTACTACTACTACTACTAAGTTGCTTCAGTCGTGTCCGACTCTGTGCGACCCCATAGACGGCAGCCCACCAGGCTCCCCCATCCCTGGGATTCTCCAGGCAAGAACACTGGAGTGGGTTGCCATTTCCTTCTCCAATGCATGAAAGTGAAAAGTGAAAGTGAAGTCGCTCAGTCGTGTCCGACTCTTAGCGACCCC
>NW_011494606.1:1444961-1450461 GCF_000754665.1 Bison bison bison
GTGGGTTGCCATTTCCTTCTCCAATGCATGAAAGTGAAAAGTGAAAGTGAAGTTGCTCAGTCGTGTCTGACCCTCAGCGACCCCATGGACTGGCAGCCTACCAGGCTCCTCTGTCCACGGGATTTTCCAGGCAAGAGTACTGGAGTGGGGTGCCATTGCCTTCTCCAGAAAGCAGCAAGGGAATGTAGAAAATAGAATGAATAGGGTACAGGAAGGAAAACATATAGAATGCAGGACACAGGGTCTGCATCCCGAGGGGCCTGGCTGGGGAATTAGAGTTTGCATCCACATTGTCAAATCTCTCAGGCTTTTACACACTTGTTTTGAAACAGCTAAAGCCACCCAGCCATGCGCGGTTCTCAGGCCTGGTTTGCCTCAGCACGAAGGTTTCTCAGGACAAGGAAAGCTGATCCCAGGGGCCTTCCATTGGAATGTGGCAGAGCCAGGGCAGTGTGGTTCCTGCTCTTGGGAAATGAAAAGCAGGGCCTCTCTAATACCTTTAAAACTTTCAGTGACTCTGTAATTATTTGAAATTTAAATATGGTAAAAATAAATTCCCCTTGTTTCTCAGAAAAATAAGAAATATATATGGCAAGGTAAAATTATATTAGGAAATTGAGGGTGAAGGGAAAGGGGAGGGTAATGTCCTCATAGCATAACTAAACTTGACCTGCAGAGTTGGCTCTGAGCTTTCTGGAGTCCAAAGGAAAAAGTGGCTCTGTTAGGGTTTTCTGTGTCTTTCCGTGGGCTACTACTGTAATCCAAAGGATAGCTCCTTTAGCACCTGAGTAGGTCAAAGAACTTTTTCTGTTATTTTGTGTTACAGTGAAAACATTCAGCAGTGGCCCGTATCCTTTCTCTTCTGCATTTGAACGGGGGTGTATTCAAGATCATGGACTTCCCAGTTTATGCCTTGGCTATGCTGGTCAACAGGAAAAGCCAGGGCCCATGATGGAAAAACTAAACATTAGAATTTCAAAGTGCAAAGTCTGCTGAGAATCTTCTAAAATGACATCATGTAGGAGAAGAGATTAAAGTCCTGGGGGAAGAAATTAGCTTTAGATCAAGTGAGGGATGTCTTTTAGAAATTGGTGAGCTTAGCTGGAAGTTGGGACTTGTCTTTATATAGAAAGCCTTTTTGTCTTACTGGATACTATATGCATGTATGTGTATATGGTCATGTTAGATATTATCCATGGGCTTTTCTGGGATGTATTTAATGATGAGAATTTATAAAGTTTTGTGAAATATATGGATGTAAGCAAAATTTTGTTCTGGTTCCTAGGTATACTCTTGATGATTGGTGTGACTTGATATCCAGACCTGAGTGGGAAGAGAAATGCTTTGACTATTACAACAGCTCTTCTTGGCATAAAAGTTTTATGAAAAGTTCTACTCCTAGGATGATTGTTGGTTTTTCTGAATTATGAACTTCAGGGTTGTTTTTTCTGACTCAGTTTGGTTTGAGATGTATGTGTGTTGGTATGCGTGTCCCCAAACCCCTCACCACTGGTGTTAAGGAGTCAGTTCTTGCTTACATGTATTAACAGAGAGGAAGAATACGGGGGAGAATCAAGCCACTTTGGGTATAAGAGCTCCCTTCCAGCCTCTACAATGGTGGCTGGAAGACAAGCCATATGACAGGAAAGATTAAAGGCAGAGAGAGTTCAAAGAGCTCACCAAAGAAGTAGGAAATCGAGGCTGGAAATAGACTCATTCAAAAAGGATTTCAGAGTTGTTCAAAGTGGCTCATCATTTCGCTTCAACCCACCACATGCACAGAACTCTGTTAGTGGACAGCCCTACTTCCTGTGTCGTTAGTCCAGAAGTTAGAATAAGACTCTGCTACTTCCCCTGAGAATTATTTATATGATATCAACCAAGGGTTTTAGTCACAAGAACAATTGTCTGATTTAAGAAGAAAGGCCTGTGTCGCTTCAGTTGTGTCAGACTGACTTGGCAACCCCATGGACCGTAGCGCACCAGGCTCCTCTGTCCATGGGATTCTTCAGGCAAGAATACTGGAGTGGGTAATTTCCTTCTCCAGGAGATCTTCCCAACCCAGGGACTGAACCCTCATGTCTTACATCTACTGCATTGGCAGGTGGGTTCTTTACCACCAGCGCCACCTGGGAAGCCCAAGATGAAAGGCAATTTATTGAAACAAATATTGGGAAGCTCATGGAATCACTGGAAAGATGGAAAGACAGAATCTGAAGGCTGGACAGCAAATCCCATTGCAGAATTGTTTTGGTGGAGATGCCACTGTTGATACCACTCAGTGCCAGACCACAGGCAGGTTTGCATCCCAGCTGCCCCTAACCTGCTAATTGTGAGGGAGGCTGGGAAGATGAGCTGAGGGCATCATCAGCACCACCTCATACTAAGATTCATACAGTGGGAGTTTCCCAATTAAGTAAATGGTTTCAAATTCTGGGAAGCCCAAAATCAAGCCAACAAAATACAAATATTCACCAACTTCCCTCTGGTGTCCAATCCAGTAAACCCCTGTTGCAATGTTATAAGTAAATTCCCTCCAAACTCAACTCTTGTAAAATGGGGAATATATTTGTGTTAAAAATAACTGGGTGAGATAGCAGAACTAGCTGGATGGTGATTCTGAAAGTCCCCGCTGCCTGATTCAACTGGGGCCATGTCCTAGCTGCCATATGGCATGACTGGGGGCAGCTGTCAGCTCCAGCTGAAATGTCAAGAAAAGGATTCTGGATTCTGTAGTGTGCAGGGATTCCAGAGCAGTTACAATGATTCTGCAACTCTCCTACTTAGTCAGTTCTCATCTAATTGCCCTGATCTGGAGAGAAAACCAGTGAGTGACGTAGGAGTAGAGCCTCCAGCTCTCTCTTGAAGAGGCTGCCTGCTGCTTTCCTCCTCTGCTTCATCCTCCTTCCATATTCCTCCCTCCTGCTGCAGAAGTAGAAGATGACAAATTAAGCCCACCTCCATTTGAGAACAGAGTTGGTCAGATGCCTGAGGCAGTCACCGATTGTGCTGTATCCTGGTTTTCCTTAAGAGATGATGTGTTATTGTGGGACTTTGGTGTTTAGTTGGTAAGTCATGTTCAACTCTTTTGCGACTCCATGGACTATAGCCTGCCAGGCTCCTCTGCCCATGGGATTTCCCAGGCAAGAAGACTAGAGTGGGTTGCCATTTTCTCCTTCAGGGCATCTTCCTGACCCCATGATTGAACCTGTGTCTTCTGTATTGGCAGGTGGGTTCTTTACCACTGAACCATGTGGGAAGCCCTCACCGTCAAATAAATTATATTAAAAACAATGTAATAAATACCCCAAGTTCATCACTTTCTAGTTATTTTATATTATCTATCCTTTTGGGGTTATTTATTATCTTTGTATGTATTGTATAAAAACCACGTAACGGTGGGCTACTGTTTGTCTTAACTGCCTGTTCAGAATGCTGTAATGTCATATTGATGCTTTGAAATTGGCCACAGGAGGAGGTTTTACTCTAAGGAAATTGGCAAACAATACAATTCAATGTCATCGATTACTGTTTTCATTCATTTTTAAGAGAAGTCCCAGGGGATCTTCTAAGTTACATCTATACTTTTCCCTTCCTGAATTATGTCGTAGATGTTGGGGACCCCCTGGAGAAGGGAATGGCTACCCACTGCAGTATTATTGCCTGGAGAATTCCACGGGCAGTGTGTTCCAAATGGTTACGTTACGTACTGTGTTACAACACCACAGTAGTATGAGGTGGTGAACAGCCAAGTTTTTGAAACCTTTATTTTTGTCTCCTGATGGAAACATTCTCTCAAGACTAAAATCTCAAAACAAACAGAGCCCTGAGTTATAGGGATGGGAAGCAAAAATCTGGGGAGTCATTAGTTATGAAAGTGACAAGTGAGCACCTCCACGTCCATGGCTTGGTTCCTGGCCCTGAGTATTAGTTGCTGCTTCAAGGCATGTATCATATGCTGTAAGTCAGTGTGGTAACCTCAGGTGTCATCTGTCCAGTGGCATTACAACTTGAGTTTTATACCCTTCTGTAAAGCCAGTGGGGCTTCCCAGGTAACTCAGTGGTAAAGCATCTGCCTGCAGTGCAGGAGATGCAGGTTTGATCTCTGGATCAGGAAGATTCCCTGGAGAAGGAAATGGTATCCCAATCCAGAACTCTTACCTGAAAAATTGCATGGAAAGGGGAGCCTGGTGGGCTACAGTCCATGGGGTAGCAAAGAGTTGGACACAACTTAGCAACTAAACAACAACAATAAAGCCAGTTGCCGCTGAATAATTTGGTACATGGTAAAAACTTTTGAATGAGATCTATCAACCAACTTCCTAATTTTGCACAAAGGATGGATTCCTTAGAAGCAAGGTGGTCTTTGGTCCTGAGAATGTGTAGAAGGTGAGTCCACAGATGGGTGTGCTAGCAGAGGCATCATGTGCGTGGACACAAATCCGAGTATGTATCGGTGAGGACAAAACACCACGCTCTCCATAGGGTGCTCCATGAAGCCTCTGGTTGGTCACTGTTGGCAAGGTGAGCTTATAAAATCAAGAACTTAGGGTTCAGAGCTGTTCAGTCTTTCTTTCAGCTGGTCATTGCTCTTAAAAGGAGCGGCACACCTCACAGTCCTTGAATTTTCAGGGTGTTAGTACTATTCTCTGACAGTAGCTCCCCACATCCTTCAGTCTGGAATCCGGGTTCCTTAGTATCGCTGTTCTTATTTGGAGCCCCAACTACCTTCATCTCTCACCCACCCTTTTTTGCATCACCTCAGTCCGAGCCAGGCTAAGCCACTTGCCATATTGAATTATTTCTTCCCCAATCCCCAGCCCAAGCCACTCCGCCCCCTCTGCTTTTGCACTTGCTCTTGTCTGGCACAAGCATCCTTTCACATGTCCTCTGCCTTGGCCCTTGAAGACTTTGCTGTCTTGCTCTCTCTCCCCAAGGGAAATGGAGCCTTTCCCTTATGCAGTCATGAACCTCCTCTGCAGACTTACCCACGCAACAGGCCTAGAGGAAGGAAATTTGTGTTCAATGAGTAACAGGCAAGTGTCTGTTGGAGCTGCTGTGGGTTATATGAATGCAGACAGGGCTTCCAAGAAGGCTGAGAGGTAAAGAATCTGCCTGCCAACGCAGGAGACACAGATTTGATCCAGAGTAGGAGATGGCAATCCACTGCAGTATTCTTGCCTGGGAAATCCTATGGTCAGAGGAGTCTGCAGGCTGCAATCCATGGGGTCGCAAAAGGGTCAGACACGGCTTGGTGGCTACGCACAAGCATGGATACAGTGATAGCAGCAGAGCATCTTGGGGTAGATGGGAAGGCAGGGTGGGGCCTGTGGCACAGCCTGCCCAGGCTGGGGAGAGTGAAGGACCCTCCCTTCCCCACCACCACCCGAGGTACCATTATCCTAGCTCATGAGACTGGCTGCTGCCTCACAGTTACAAAGCCTAGCAGCGGTGGAAAGCTGGCCTCAGGGCCTGCCCAGGACCCCCCCCCCCCCCCCGG
>NW_011494606.1:1450561-1458541 GCF_000754665.1 Bison bison bison
GGGGCCCCCCCCCCCCCAGGGAGCTACCACCCCAGGGAGCTACCACATGCCTCACTTAGCCTTTGAATTCTTCTCAGTGATGGCAGGGAACAAGCTGCATAATGAAGGCTCACATGTAAACCCAGAGCTCACACCTCCCACTGCTAGCGTGGGTGTTCAATCTCCCTGCAGTCACTTAAGAAGCGTGTGTAATGAGTTTGTGTGGGCAGCAATAAAATCTTGGAGGCATAAGGGATCCCATCTTTTCTTAACATTAACAGTCACTGCCAGTTCATTTCATTGGAGGACGGCTCCTGTTACAAAGCTTTTTCCTTATTTTAACCTGAAATCTGCCTTCCCAAGACATCCCCCTGGTGATCCTGAGTCCCAAAATAGTACATAAAGGTGACTGGAAATGGTATGACTTTCTTTTTTTTTTTGACAGCCACATTCCATTAGTGATTCTTAGAGGGCTTATTACCAAGTAAAGCCTCTAGGACTGTTTTTGTGCTCCTGCTCAATTGCTCAGTCGTGTCTGACTTCTTGTGACCTCATGGCTGTAGCCCGCCAGGCTCTGTTCATTGGATTTGCCAGGCAAGAATATTGGAGTGGGTTTGCCATTTCCTCCTCCAGGGGATCTTTCTAACCCAGGGACTGACCCCTTGCCTCCTTCAGATACAATTAAATCAGGCCTTTCATAATGTTACTCTGCAGATAATTGAGAACAAATAAGTATGGGACTTTACAATTAAACCTGTTAAATGGTGTCCTCTTGATTTAGACCTGTCCTTTCCCAGTTGGCCCAGCATCATAAGAGTGAAGCTAGGATACTAGAGATGTTGCAATTGGGCAGGAGATGGCAGGAGAGAGCCAGGAACAAGCACCACCATGGCCTTCAGGACTGTGAAGATGCGGAGTCCTAGACACCAGCTGGGAGGGAGGAAACAGGAGACTGGGAAAGAACTGGCCCCTGGGGTGGGGAGCGGGGCAGGGGTAAGGTTGCACGTAAACCTGAGCAAGGTAGCCAGAACAGGAGAGTCTGCAGGAGCTGAGCGAGGTGGGCTAAAAAGCATAACAGAATCACGTGGTGGGGAAGGACTCCGGAGCCCCACCTGGCACCTGCAGACTTAGGTATCACCGAAGCCAGCCCCCAGACCCAGAGCAACCGACAAGGTCAGTGAGAGGGGAATGGGCAAATAAACCGTGTCACCTACATGTGATAGACTATCCCGGCCAGATTAAAAAGCGTGTTTCCAAAGAGTTTTAATGACAGAAAGATGTTTTTAAGTTGAAATTTAAATCCTCCTGTTGATCCCAATTATGTAGTAAGGATCTGCGGTATGTGTATATGTATCCTATGTATATGTATGAATGAATAAATATTCTGAACATTCCTTCTGTATCGAGAAAGAAATCAATCAAAAAGTTAACATTGCTTCTAGTGTCCAAATCTGCCTCAGACAGCATATGCTACTTTTATAATTGGAAATTATAGTAAATGTTATCAGATCTCCAGTTTCCAAGAACTAGGACTCGATGAATAGAGTGTGGTGATAGGATCTTTGCTTAACACCTGAAATTCTGAACCAATTGCTTTTAAGGCAGGTACCTATCATCCAAGTGGTCTGTGCTTTTATTTGCCCATAGCTACTTATCAAACACAGTTCCTTGGACTGCAAGGAGATCAAACCAGTCAATCTTAAAAGAAATCAACCCTGAATATTCATTGGAAGGACTGTTGCTGAAGCTGAAGCTCCAATACTTTGGTCAAGGGATGTGAAGAGCTGACTCATTGGAAAAGACCCCGATACTGGGAAAGATTGAAGGCAAAAGGAGAAGGGGACCACGGAAGATGAGGTGGTTAGATAGCATCACTGACTCAATGGACAAGAATTTGAGCAAACTCTGGGGAATAGTGGAGAACAGAAGAGCCTGGCATGCTGCAGTCCATGGGGTCACAGAGAGTCAGACGCTCTGCTGGCAGTGCATGGATTCAAAAGTGAAGAAACCCCTATTGTGTTGGTAGTTGCTACTGTGATTAATAGCATCATAAATTCTTCCACAATACACAGTAAGGGTTAAGGAGCAGAATTCATTGGGAGAAACACCAAAATAAAGATCAGGAAGCAGGGACATGAGCTCCCCATCTTTTCAGCATCCCATGGAGAGGCATGCTGGGCTTGTTGTTCAATGGAGAGGCACTAGAGGAGCAGTGAGGAAAGCTGTCACCCCTCACGTGGGAACTTGGGGGCCTGTGGGAGTTTCGGGCAGGGCAAACCGTCTTGTGAAGCAAAGGAGCTCTTTATTCCCATAGGAAGCTGAAAAGAGGAGGCCCTGACAACCAAAGCCAGCTTTTGGGGTCATCTTCATGAGATCCTCCTTGTATCCTCAGGCACTGTCTTTGTTCCTACAGCTCACACAGCATGCCAGGAAGATAGATGGGTGTTCAGAAAACCACAGTCCACTGGCATTTGTAGGTCTCACTACCACAGAGCTGCCCAGATTCTGCCATGGCCCATCATTTGAGCCCGCCAAGATTTTTTGAATTGAGTCATCACAGATTCACTGTCCCTCATAGCTCTGTGCCATCAGCACAGGGACAGGCATGTTCTCAGTGTTGTCATCCCAATGGCTCAAGGACCCAACCTCTCAGCAGGTTGCCAGGAGGCTGCTCAGGGCTGGCTGGATCTGTGAACACTAGGCCCCTTTAGCCAGGTATGAATCTGCCCAGAGGTGCTATCCGCTCACTCGCCCCTTCCTTACCCAGTGGGAATCCGGACCTCACCCAGGCTTCTCACCTTCCCCATCCAGCTCACATGAGCAAATTGTCTGAAGACCCTGTCACTTCCCTCCCTTCTTCTCTCCATGCCCACTGCCACTTGGCCAACTCAGGCCTCCTTGGTCTCCAGCCGGAAGAACCACCAGGATCTTCTAGTTTGTCCCTTGGCTTCTATTTCTTCTTCCTCTATCCATCTTACCTTCTACAACCAGCATCGTTCTTTGAAACAGACATCTGACTGGAGTATCATTCAGCAATAAAAAGGAACAGACTGCTGATTCATGCTCCCGTGTGATGAGCCTCGTAACAAGATGCTGAGTGAATGGAGCTAGAGACAGAAGACCTCACATTGTGTGATTCCATTTATACGAAATGTCTAAAAATAGCAAATGTATAGAGACATAAAGTGGATCAGTGGTTGCCTGGGGCCAGGGGTAGGAATGGGGATTGACTACAAATACCCACGTGGGACTCTGAGGTAATAAAAATGTCCTAAAACCAGATTATGGTAATGGTTACACAGCTCTGTAAATTTACTGAGAATTACTGAGTCATACACTTAAAAAAATCTGGTGCATATACAGGGCAAAGGGTGGGATTGAGGAGGGTGGGTGGGGCAGAGGGTTCTGGTGTACTTTAGGAGGATCTAGCATATTCCGATGTGTTTTTTGTGAGATCATCCTGGTGGCTTTGTGAATGAGATTAATGTTACACTAATTCTTTACGTAAAAGATTTCTTTTTAACGAAAGAGATAATGAATATATTCTTATTTTCACTAGATGGTTCTGACCATGTTACATCTGCCTAACAACAGCCTTAACCCTGTGCCTATAACGCAGAGAGTCAAGGGGCCTCACCATGGCATTGCCACCCTTCACCTGGTCCCCAAAGTTCTTCCTTAAGAACCCTGCACACCAGTCACGTGGGATTACTTGTGGTGCCCCCAGCACACCAGGCACATGTCACGCCTCTGCTCACCCTTCATCTCCACCTTGTGTCTTAACCAAGCTTTATCTTCCAAAGCCCAGCTCACATGGCACTTTGCTTAGTTGGACTGGTGATTCCTTTATCTCTGTTCTCATATCCCCTCCATGAAAGAACATCTTGTTGTTATACAGCCCCCTGCCTCTAGTTCTTGTACTGGAGTATAAGCTCTTGAGGGGAGAGACTGTGTCTTAATCATCTGTACATCTGCAGGCGCTCACTAACTCCTCATTCATTCAGGAGTCATTCATGTGGAGCCGGGTTTCCCAACCTTAGCTCTGTTGACATGTTGGAACAGGTAACCCTTTGTGGTAGGGGCTATCCTGCCCATTGCAGGAAGTTAAGCAACGTCCCTGGCCTCTGGCCACTGGATGTCAACAGCACCACACACCCCCAGTTGTGACAACCTAGTGGGGTTTTTATGTGCTCATTCAGTTGTTCTGACTCTGCGACCCCACCAGTCTCCTCTATCCATGGAATTCTCTAGGCAAGAATACTGGAGTGGGTAGCCATTCACTTCTCCAGGGAGTCTTCCTGACCCAGAAAATATCCTGGGTTTGGAGCCTTCTCTATGACAAGCACTGTGCTTAGGGTTGTCATGCTTTGTGGAAAACACGCTCAAACGAAGCACAGGATCCTGCCGCCCTTCAGTTACTACCTGCCGACTGCCCTCAGGATGGAGATTCGTCAGCTGGGGAGTCAAGCCCAGCCTCACTAAGTCTACCAGCCTGTAATCCTGTCAAGCCCCAGCACCTGGACTTTAGTTGTGTGTTAATTTCTCTTAACTCTGTCTGTCTTTACCTGTTATGTTCTACAACCTTTGCTTTGGTAGGAAAGATAGGAGTAAAATTGGGGGTTTTGCAGCTCTGCTTTCTTGCTGTCACCTGTGAAAGTCCCACTCTGTCACAAGCACCAGCTTGGCCCTTCCTCCTCCAGTTCATGTTTTTGTGGTTGTTATTCAGTCTCTAAGTTATGTCCAACTCTCTGCGACCCCATGGCTACAGCACATCAGGCTTCCCTGTCCTTCACCATCTCCCTGAGTTTGCTCAAACTCATGTCTGTTGAGTCAGTGATGCCATCCAATCATCTCATCTTCTGCCGCCCCCTTCTCTTCCTGCTTCAATCTTTCCCAGTTTCAGGGTCTTTTCCAATGAGTCAGCTCTTTGCATCAGGTGGCCAAAGTATTGGAGCTTCAGCTTCAGCATCAGTCCTTCCAATGAATATTCAGGGTTGATTTCCTTCAGGATGGACTGGTTTGATCTCCTTGATGTCCAATTCATGTGGAAGGACTTTAACAAAGCCCCTTCTATTGTCCTGGGGATTTTAGCAAGTGTGTTCTCCCAATACCTGTCTTACAGGCTGGGGGTGGAGTCTCTGTTCTCAGCCTACCACAAGGCTTCTTTTGCCCTTTGTCCTTTTTGCCTCTGAGGAAGGAATTATTTGTATATTCTCAGAATTTGTAAAAGTCTCCCATCCTTTTTGAGACATCTTCCTGTCTCTAGAGTTCCCAGCTCTGCGTGTCCTGAAATCTACTTCCTAAATTCTATAAACAACACTCATTTTAATTTTAAATATTTATATACTAGTAGAGGCAGATTAAACACAGACTGTATGACTCCAAACCCAGAGTAGGGTTATCCACTCTATTACTGCTGCATCTCCAGGTTTCCAGATTTACTTTCTCAAGTATTCTTGAGATTGAGAAAGTATCCTTTAAATTGGATACAGATCTGGAGAAGGATTTGCGTGTAAGTCATTTTTTGAAAAGCGATCGCAGGGACATGGGTAAGGGAGTGAAGAAATGAGTCAAGAAAGGAAGGAAGCTCCTAGAACGTGTGTTATGCCCATGTATATCCACTGTGGTCAAGGAAAACTTTATCCCTTTGGGAGCCCTGGGAGCCCCAGGAGAGGGGACTCAAAGCCACCCCACAGGAGGGAAAGGAGGCTGGAGGTTGACTCACCAAATCTCCATCCTCAGTGTTTATGGACACTTCCCGAGGCATTAGTTCTGTGTCTGCAGATTGCCCTGCCTGGACCTGGTGCCAAGTCTCAGGTGTGCCCTGGGCCCAGTGGAGGGTGTGGGGTGTGGACACAGCCTAGTCTACACCCATGTGCTAGGGTGACCATGGTCAAGTTCCTTTCTTGTCCATTCCACCAGAGTCCTTGGGGGACCAGAATGAAGGAGTCACTCTCCTTCCTCTATGTTCTGAGATGCTGACTTAAAAAAAATGTACAATGTGAAAGTTGCAAGGTTAAGTCTTATTTGGGACAAAGTGAGGACTATAGCCTGGGAGACAGCACCTCAGATAGCTCTGAGAAACTGCTCCAAAGAGGTAACTGGGAAGGTCCATATATATGTGATTTTGGGGAAGGGGGCAGGGGTACATGAAACTGAGCACATTTTATTTTATTTTATTTTTCAGAATATTTCTGCTGGTTATAAGGAGCAGTCCTCACCATGAAAAATTTTAGCGCTTTTCTAGATATGAGGAGATGTAAGAGTTGGGCTCATAAAATCAGCTCCTGAAAATATCTATCTGAAGACTTGTCCTGGCAGTTTTTCCCTGAGCAGAGTGCTTCATTTCTGCTCTCCACCCTGAACTCCTTTCAGAAGGTGTTGAAAATCAGCAGCTTTAGCAGCACATGATTTAATCCTTGTAGAGGTCGATGGCAAGTGCCAATTTACAGCTGACAGACAGGTGACATTATCAGCGCAGCCCGGACTCTACATTTAGCAGAATGAAGCTCCCTTATGGGTCTGGGTCTGGAGATTCTCCCTGCCCTGAGCCTGCTGTGTGCAATGTGGTGAGGGTGTCAGCCAAGGTTCTCCATCTCCATGCTCTGGTTGGGACAAAGATGGAGAGAGTGGTGTATGGTAAACAAGGAGTCCTGCTTCTCACTGCTCAGCATCTCAGAGGGACAGCAGGGGGGTCAGATCAGGCCTATTCACCCTGTGTGGTGGCACATTGCTGGAGATGAACTATTCCTGGTGGGCAGCCTAGGGCCATGTGCTGACCCCTGCTTCTTAGGAGAACTGCACTGTGCCCACCCCTCAGAGGACCCTACCCCTCTGACTGGCACAGCTGACCCAACCCAGCAGTGACCATGAGGCTGTGGGTGGACACCAGCTGTTTTTCTCTGCCAAGACTCTTCCTTTCTTTGAAGAATTCAGTGTTCCTTTCCCCATCCTATATGTCCCCTGTAGGGAGGTAAGAAATGGCTCCAACCTACCCCTAACCAAAGTGGTCACATGGCCCAGCTCAGCCTATCAGAATGCTCCAGCACCCCCCACCCCCCCACCACCTCCACCATTGCAAAGGGTATAAACATGCAAACAATATCACTCAGAGCCCTGTCATTAAAGGACATGCAAAAATTAGGAGACAGATATGCCTCACCCCCTGGGTTTGCATAGAGCTAACTAGAGATGGCTACGACAGATGAACATGGCTGCCAGCCATTCCCCACTCTTTGGTCCTTGTTTTCTCACCTTTAAGACAGAAGCAAGACTATGAGTGAGCGCGGTGGAGTCTGTAGTGAACTGCAATCTGGACGTCCATCCTCGCGGCAGTGGGCAGTAAACCAGGGTTGATGCAGCACTGGAAACACTTAAAAGTAACAGGCCAGATGTTCATTTAGAAACAGGGATGGATCTTAAGACCATAACCCAGAGGGCTCACAACATAAAATTAAATACAAACAGAGGTAGTTAGACAAGACTGTCTCCACATTCCCTTTCAGTCCTGTGTTTGCGAATGGTAGAGTGGTTTACAGAGGTTAGAATATGAACTTGGTGGTCTGTTCGCTGAGGCCCCATCCCTCTTTGGTTGTGGGTGCCTTCCTGGGGCGTTAGCTCGGTTTCTTCCAGGTTGCCCTGCCTGGGCCTCGTGTAAAGTCTCAGGTGTTCAGAGGACACAAGGCTTGATTTCAAACCCCAGCTTTGCCATGTGCTAGTTGTAAGGACCTTGGGTGAGTCACTTATGTCCTCTGAGCCTCCGTTACCTAACCTGGAACACAAGGACTATAATCCCTGTAGAGTACGCTGGACAGGGTGCGAGCTCAAGGAATGATGGGCAGGTAGTCCTCTTGCGCTATGGGTTGGCAGCATTTGTCTGGGATGGGGGGAAGATAGGCTGTGAGGAAACGTTGAGGAAAAGCCCAGTAGGGAGTAGAGACATGGGCATCATCTTCAAGGAAGGAGTGCCCTCCACAGCTTGTCCGCTGTCGCTGGGCATCC
>NW_011494606.1:1458641-1466474 GCF_000754665.1 Bison bison bison
CCAGGCTCCCATCGCCCTGGTCAACTTTGCATCCAAGGAGGGGCTCTCAAACGCTGGCCTGTGACCGGGCACATGCTGTAGGTCAGGCCCGTTTTCCAGAGCCACTCTCCATCCTCGCCCAAGGGCTTTCATCTCCTGGGGCTAGTCTAATTTGAGACCTCAGGCATAGCCCCTGTTTCCCTTCCTCTTGTCACCCCTCCAGCTCTTAGGTCACACGTGACCCAGAGGACACGTGACTGGGCCGCTGTGCTGTGCTGTGCTGTGCTGTGCACACAGTTTTGGTGATGCTGGTCCTCCTCTTTGGGGTGAAGTGAACATGGGGCCGGCCCCTGTGGGCTCACCGTCTAGTGGGAGATGGACAGACATCATGGGCCCCTGTACTGCCCGCATGAGCAGATTGCTGAAGTGGGGGAGCGGAGGGGCCACAGGAGTGTGAGGAAGGGCCACTTGACATACTTGGGGTGGACCTGGGGGCTTGGAAGGGCTGCCAGCACAAGAGTGCTGCTAGCTGAAGAGTGGGCTGAGGGGCGGACTGCGAGGGGCTGAGGGGCATGGGAAGGGGGATACACAGGACTGGGGGAGTGTCCAGGCAGACGGAGCAGGGACAAGAGCATGCTCCAAGCTCCCAAGGGTGAGGGGGAATGTGAAGGGATAAGTGGCCAGAGCCACGGTCAGGCCATGCAGCCTGGGGAGCCATGTGGGAAGCCAGAGTTTGGTCCTGAGGTTGTAGGGATCAGGGAAGAGCTTTAAGTGGGAGAGTATCCTGGGTCAATTTCTGTCTTAGAAAGACAGCTGGGGCTGCTGCAGAAACAGGGGTTTTGAAGGGGAAAGGGCAGAAGGGGGGACACCTTCTGGTAGGAGTACATCTCAGTCATCCAGGTAAGAGCAGACCAGGTAGGGTCGGGAGGGAGAGGCTGGACACGTGGGGAGAGGAATGTGGAGCAGGTAGACCTGGAGAGGGAGGTCCAGGGGAGTCCAGGGTGTCTTACCTTGACCTCCCCTGTCTTGCCTTGTCCTCTGGGTGATGGGGAGCTGAGAGGAAAATAGATTCTCTGGGAAGGCAAGCATGGTAGAAGGCAAGGTGGACACCATGAGGGCCACCCAGATGCCTTTCAGTGCAGAGTCTGTTCCCAGCTGCAGGGGGTGCAGCCTTTAGGGACTGCCTCACCCAAGGTCATGCCCCTTTCCAAGCACCCACATCCTTTGACTTGTGCGTATGAAGTCCTGGCCATCTTTCCTACCTCGGGACAGCTCTGAAGGGCCATTTTCCCTTTAGCGTGTCTGTGGCGTAGGCTGGGCTGTCAGTGGACCTGACTGCTGCTCAACACCTCCCTCCCCACCCCGCCTGCTCCTTCCCCTCCTTTCTACTGGTGACCATTCCAAGGGCCCTCCTTGATACATATCTTGCTCACTCACTACATGCCAACTCAGAGTCTGCTTCCCAGTGGCTCCCAGGGAATTTTGGGGGGCCCCTCTTATGTCCACACCCCTTTGCAGTGACATGCAGAGATGAAGTCCATGTCTCCACCCCTTGAATCTGAGCTGGCCTCATGTCTTGTCTTGATTTGACCAGGAAAATGTGTAAAAGTGATTTTCTGGGAATTCAGAAGTCCAGGCCCACGTGGACTTGCAAATTTCACTTTTGCCCTTGGAACCCAGCTGTCATGTAAACAAGTCCAGGCTGTCCTACTGGAGGAAGGCTGTGCAGAGGAGAACTGAGGCTTCCAGCCAACAGTGGACAGCATGGCCCCAGACACGGAGTGAGGTCACCTGGGGTCCTTGAGTCCCAGTCAGGCCACTCCAGACAGCACCACGGGGTGCAGAGATAAGCATTCCCCCTGAGCCACTCAAATTCTGACCCACAGAATTGTAAGGAATAAAATGATTGTTGTGTGAAGTCCCTAAGTTTTGGGGTGGTTTGTGATTCAGCAATAAAACAACCTGGCTGCACCAGCAGGACAGTCCCATGGCTCATAACCAAGTAGGGCAGGAGCCCACGCTGGCCTTCCTGCCAGCTACCACAGGGCTAAATGCAGCTTCTTCCCCCAAGGATGAGGCTCTGTTTTGTCATCCCAGAGCCCATCAGTGCTCATCTCATCTCCACTCCTGGAACAGGGAAATGCCAGTGCTATTACCTCTTAAGCCTCTCTGTGTCTGCAGAGAGTAGTGACTCTCTGCCAAAGGAGCAAATGAGGCCCAGCTTTCTGCAGAAACATTCATCGTCCTGTGCTGCTCTGGGCAGAACCCCAGCATATATTTCCCTTCTGTGGGAGCTGGCTCACAGTGCATCCATCTTCACGAGCTCATTATTCATCTGATTATTTCCATGCCATCCCAGTGGGGAATGAAAGCCATCAATAAATCACACCATTGCTGCCGATTGCTAAATGACCAGGGCAGAGTGCTGGCTGTGACAGTCGCTGTGACCACAAGTACCAGGGCCTTGTGCAAAGTGAGCCTCAGGGCTGAAGAACACATGCTCTGCTTTCGCTCTGGACATGAGTCCATCTCCCTATTGCCCTTGATGTCCTTAGGATAGGATAGTGCATCTATGGGCATGTGTACTCGGTCATGTCTGACTCTTTGCGACCCCATGGACTATGTAGCCTGCCAGGCCCCTCTGCCCATGGGATTTCCCAGTCAAGAGTACTGGTATGGGTAGCCATTTCCTTCTCCAGGGGATCTTCCTGACCCAGGGATTGAACCCACGACTCCTGTGTCTCCGGCATTGCAGGTGGATTCTTTACCACTTGAGCCATGTGATTAATATCCATAAGCACAGAAGCCCAGTGCATGTCAGAAGGCCCCAGTTCAGCCTCTGCATGAGCTGTGTGATTTGGGGCTGGTTGCTTGGCCTCTCTGAAGCTTGTGGCTCTTCTCTGTAAAACATCCAGAAATCCTTGTTGTGAGAACAAAATGAGAAAATGAATGTGCGATTTGCATGCTGAAAAGTGCCATATATGCACACAGGTGGCATCGTTATGGTCATTATTTCAGAGTAGCTGCGACACATAGAGGGTACCATGGGAGAGATATGCTAGATTGGACATAGAAGAGCCATGAGCAATCACATATGATTTTTAACTTTAGTTCCTCCTGATTCAAATGGGCCCAGTAGTATTTGCCCCATCAGTTTCATAGAGCTATTGTAAGGCTCAAATCAAATAACAGTTAGGGGAGCCCTTTGGCAAAGCATTAAGTTGTACAGATGTAAGCTGCCTTAGCAAATTATTTCTTCTCTGAAATCTGTTGTTTTGTTTTGTCTATTTTGCTTTTGCCAATCTTCCTATTTCTTTAGTTTTCAGTATTACTGAGAATATTCCCCAAGACTTTCTATGATAGTCAAGAAAATTTGATCCAGTTGGTTTTTTGGAAGAAAAAAGCAACTGCCATTATTGAGTACTCATTACCTTTCAAGCCTTCCAATATGTTACCTCACTTAAAGGCTTCTAAGATGGACATTATTTGTCTGTTTTCCTGAGAGAGTGGGCTGGAACTCAGAGGCACTGAATATTTGCTCAAAGCTGCAGAGCTGATTTTTGAGCTCAGTTCTGTCCCATCACATCACACTGAAGAGTCAAGAGTGATATTTTTCTTTCACTGGAGATGCTCAACTCGTATTTTCAGGCTTCCTTGGTCACTCAGTGGTAAAGAATCTTCCTGCCAATACCAGAGAAGCAAGAGATGTGAGTTTGATCCCTGGGTCGGGAAGATCCCCTGGAGGAGGAAATGGCAACCTGCTCCGGTATTCTTTGCCTGGAAAATCCCATGGACAGAGGAGCCGGGTGGGCTACAGTCCATAGAGTTGCAAAGAGTCAGACATGATTGAGCTTGCACACACTCATATTTTCATTGCCCCATCCCCACTTTTGATTTTTCTTATCTGTCACAAGTAAAACTCCTTATGCTAAATTAATTGATGAAATAAGGGTTGGGAAAGATTGAAGGCAGGAGAAGAAGGGGATGACAGAGGATGAGGTGGTTGGATGGCATCACCAACACAATGGACATGAGTTTGAGTAAACTCCGGGGGTTGGTGATGGTCAGGGAGGTTTGGCGTGCTGCAGTCTATGGGGTCGCAAAGAGTTGGACGAGAGTGAGCGACTGAACTGAACTGCAACTTTTTGTTAGTCCAGGTAATCCATGGTGACAAAAAAAATCTGGTGAGCTGATTCACAAAGTGGAAAACCTTTCTATGGATGAATTACATCCATGTGTCTCTGCACCAAGGAACCACTTGAGAAGAGCCACAGTCTCTCTATAGAATACTGGAGAACATGAGACTGTTGTCTTTTTTAAATAAAGGATGGATTGATCACTTTAGGAAGAGAACTTGTTTGCATATCTACCGGGTTCAAGAGAGCCTACGAAGTGAAAGAAAGTGAAAGTCGGTCAGTCCTATCTGACTCTTTGCAACCTCATGGACTATACAGTCCATGGAATCTCTAGGCCAGAATACTGGAGTGGGTCGCAGTTCCCTTCTCCAGCTGATCCTCCCAACCCAGGGATCAAACTCAGTTCTCCAGCATTGCAGGACAATTCTTTACCAGCTGAGCCATGAGGGAAGTGCAAGAATACTGGAGTGGGTAGCCCATCCCTTCTCCAGATGATCTTCCCGACCCAGGAATCAAACTGGTGTCTCCCGCATTGCAGGTGGATTCATTACCAACTCAGATATCAGGGAAACGCTAATCACTACCCCACCCTAGTTTCCAAATGTCCTGAGAAGTAAGGCAAGAGATTAAGTATATAAACACCAAAATAGCTCCTTGATGAGCGGTGGATTTGGTATTTGGGCTTTCTAAACTCATGTTTGGATAGATGTAGCCCCCTGAAATATTGGCTTGGGAATGATTGCTCTTGGAGCAGTTTAACAGAAGCTGTGCTTCCTTAAGACAACCTGTGCCCAAGAGAAAGGGCAGAAGGGGCTGGCACTTTCCTACCCTCCAATCTGAGCAAGGCCAAGAGTATTACAAAGAATGGTGCCCTTCCATGCAGAATGAGACATAAGAGGCTTCTCCTCTCAACAATGACCTTGGGGGTTGAGGAAAACTGGAAGACTAGCTAGAGCATTGTAGACTTTTCTAGAAAATATTATTTTTAATTGTTGAAGAGAAGGTAGCCTAAAATGAGTCCTTTCAGTGGATTAAAGAGGGACCAAGGCATAGAAGAAGAAGAGAGGAAATTTAAGTTTCTTCCTCCTCAGAAATAACCACCTAATACATGTCAGAGACATTCTTATAAACTGAATAGGCAGTGAAAAATGGTTGAGACAGAGGACCCCAATTTGGGGTCCCTATTGGAAGTCTTTGTAAAAAGATTGTCCAGGTTTGATTCTGGAGGTTGTGCTAGGAGAGGGAGAAAGTACCTCTGGCCCAAACTTGACTCTGTCTCAAGAAGTGAGCTAGTCTATTCCATGCAGAAAAACTCCACCAAAAGCATAGCTTTGGTGCTGAATGATTGATTTAGTCTGAATGACACTTCTGTGAATGCAACTAGTGATGCCTGATAATGAAGGACTAGGTAATTTGGATTAATTCTCCCACTTACCACAGTAAGAAAAGCCAGACACAATACTATTTTAAAAAATCTGCTTGAAGACTTTAGGCAGCTGATGTAATGGTGAAGAGGATAGGTGGAGAAGGGAAACTCCAAGAGGTAAATTCAGAATCGGGGTTGCTCATAATATGTTCTCTGACCAACACTGACTCCAATGGGAAATCAATAATGATAAGACACCCAGAAAAACACCTACATATTGAAATTAAACGATGCAGTTTTATATAATCCCTGGGTCAAAGAAGAAATCCTAAGTAAATTAAAAAATGTTTCCAGCTGCATGAAAATGAAAATAAAATAACTAAATTTGTAGGTTTAGTTACACCAGTATTTAGAGGGAAGTGTATAGTTTTAAATGCTTATAGTAGAAAAGATCAAAAGTCCAAGACAAATGCCCAAGGGTACCATTTTAAAAGTTAGGGGGAAAAAAAAGGGAGGCAAATAAAACCCAAAGTAAATAAAATTTTAAAAAAAGATGAAAGAGCAAATTAATATAGAAAAGATCAAATAAAACAAAGAGATTAACAAGGTCAAAAGTTGTTTCCTTGAAAAGAACAAAATTCGTAAATTCCTAGCTAGGCTTATTGTGAAAATATAGAGAGAAGACAAATGATTAACATCAAGAATAAATAAGGCTTTATTACCACAAACATGAAAAGTAAGAAAGTGTTATAAATAACTTTATGCCAAATAATTCGACACGATGGAAGAAATGGACATGTAAATCGAAAAAACAGAATTTACAAGAAGTGTCACAAAATGAAGTGAAAAGTGAAAGTGAAGTCGTTCAGTTGTGTCCGACTCTTTGCAACCCTATGGACTATAGCCTACCAGGCTCCTCCACCCTTGGAATTTTCCAGGCAAGATTACTGGAGTGGGTTGCCATTTCCTTCTCCAGGGCATCTTCCCGACCCAGGGATTGAACCCAGGTCTCCCGCATTGCAGGCAGACACTTAACCATCTGAGCTACCAGGAAAGCCCCACAAAATGAAGGGGAAACTCAAAATAGAATGTTGTTGTTCAGTCACTAAGTTGTCTCTGACTATTTGCAACCCCATGGACTGAAGTGTGCCAGACTCCTCTGTCCTTCACTATCTCCTGGAGTTTGCTCATTTCATGTATAATAATGCTATCTAACTATTTCATCCTCTGCCTTCCGCTTCTCCTTTTGCCTTCAATCTTTCCCATTATCAGGGTCTTTTCCAATGAGTCGGTTCTTTGCATCAGGTGACCCAAGTATTGGAGCTTCAGCTTCAGCATCAGTCCTTTCAATGAATATTCAGGGTTGATTTCCTTTCGGATTGGCTGGTTTGATCTCCTTGCAGTCTAAGGGACTATCAAGTGTCTTCTCCAGCACCACAATTCAAAAGCACCAATTCTGCACTCAGCCTTCTTTATGGTCCAACTCTCACTTCTATACATGACTTCTGGAAAAACCATAGCTTTGACTATATGGATCTTTGTTGGCAAGGTGATGTCTCTGCTTTTTAATATGCTGTCTAGGTTGGTCATAGCTTTTCTTCCCAGGAGCAAGCACCTTTTAATTTCATGACTATAGTTGCCATCTGCAGTGATTTTGGAGCCCCAAAATAAAGTCTGTCACTGCTTCCACTTTTCACCCTATTTGTCATGAAGTGATCAGGCCAGATGCCACTATCTTATTATTTTTAATGTTAGCTTCAAGCCAGCTTTTTCACTGTCCTCTTTCATGCTCATCAAGAGGCTCTTTAGTTCCTATATCTATTAGATAAATTTAATTTGCTGTTAAAATAAACAAACAAACAAAATTCCCGGAAAGAAAACTCCAGGCTTTGTTGGTAAACCCTATAAAAAATTTAAGGACTTTCCTGGTGGCCCAGTGGTTAAGAAACCATGCTTCTACTGCAGGTAGTGTGGGCTTGATCTCTTGTTGGGAATCTAGGATCCTGCATGCTGTCTGGCACAGGCAACAAATAGAATAAATAAAGAAAGCTAGTGCTGTTCTGCGTATGAGTGGGATTATGTGCCAGGACCACCTCATCTGAGTTGAAGGAGAGAGAGAAACACTACTGACCAATCCCCTGAAGCACTGTTTGGCATGGAGTGGATATTCAGAGCCTTCCAGGGGATCCAGAAACCAGACACTGTGGACAGCTGCTGGACTAGAACAGGTAGATGGGAGAAGTCTCTAGAAGGCCAGTGCCCCTGTGTGGCAGCCAGTTCTGAGAATCTGTAGCGGGGATCGCTGTTGGCTCAGCAGGCAGGGAAAGGTGAGGACAAGCTGGGGTTCACAGG
>NW_011494606.1:1466574-1472377 GCF_000754665.1 Bison bison bison
GGTTCACAGGGACCTCTGCATCTGGCTGCCAGCACATCTAACCACGGCGGCCTTTAGAAAGTAGGGGCAGTTCCGTCACTTCTATCTTCCAACTCTGCACAAGAAAAAACTGGAGGTTAGGAGAGGGGACAACTGAGACTGATTTGTTGTACAGGTGACTCGGGGATTCCAGGGAGCCTCATCTCAGTTTAGTCAAACTGGCATGATCCAAACCCCGAGGTCAGCAGAGCAATAGAGGGGCACATGGGGGCTCCTGGGGTGATGGCGACATTTCTTGCCCTCAGTTAAAGCTACATGGATGCTCACTTTGTAGCTGTACATTTTTGTTTTGTGAACAGAATGTATGTCATATTACAAAATCAAAATGTTAAAAAAAAAAAAAAGCAATTATGACACATCTCTTTCCCACTCTGCCACCTACTTTGAAGCAAGTAGGCCATTCTGTGCTGAGTCTTTCTGGAGAGGAGATGATAGCAAAAGTACAAATTAAAAATAGCCTTTCCCCCCTGACTTTTTGCATTTCAAAGTTTCAGCCCTTCAGGTAATGGGAAATTGCACGTCCACTATACTGAAAAGACAAAAGCCAACAGTGGACTTGGATGAAAGGAAAACCCAGACGCAGACGTTACTTGGGTAAATCAAACAGTGTTTATTCATCTAAAGTAAACAGAAGGAGGCCACGCAGTCAGGACACAGGGTGGAGAGACGAGCAGCGTTATTTGGGACAGGCAGAGGCGGCCGCACAATGGGTTCTCACTTGTGTATGATAATGTCTGAGGGTCAATGCAGACTTTTTTGAAGTTCACAAAACAAAAATGTGCAGCTACAGTGAGCATCCATGTAGCTATAACCCAGGGCAAGAAATGTCCCTGTGAGTGCCAGTTTTGTGTGCTGAGGAAGCCCCTACTGAGGATGAGTGTGGTCCAAGTCACTAGGATGAGAGCTGCTTCATTGAGCAAGGTAGTTCTGGGGTTCAATGGGAGCAGCTCTGCATATGGGTGAGCGTGATGATGTGCCAGGACCACTTCATCTGAGACAGAGGCCCTCATCAGTCTCAGGAGGCACTCTGTGCTATGTGGCTCAAAGGGCATGCACTATAATCCAGTCCACTTTGGCACAAGGCTCCCTTTTGCCATCCTTCACCTCTCCACACCACAGCAGCCCAAGCTTCACCCCAGGCATCTCTGGGAATTGTGCTTACAGGCCTTAGGACCAGGGAGAGGATACAGTATGAAAGTACTTGAAACAGGAAAAAAAGTATCTCAGGGAAGAGCAAGACTTCTGCTATCCCTGTTGTCCAAACTCCAGATAAGACTTCTCCTCTCTGCCCCTGCCCCTGGGACTGGGGTGATGCAGAGTTGAGAGTATAAGCTATCATCTCTCCACTCCTCACAAATTCTTCTATACTTTGCTTTATGACAGTGAAGCTATAACTTTGCAACTCAATTTCCTTGTTGCCAGCAGTTCCCTGCCAAGTCCTACCAAAAAGGAGCACTAAAGGGTGCCCAGAAGGCAGGAGGTTGGAAAGTGGTCTTATGTGCTTGCTGTTCTGGTCAGCATCAGCCAGGCAGCAGACTTGGGTCCAGTTTCCAGTGTTTATGTTCCATCAGAGGTCACTTAGACCTTTCCTCTGCACTCTGTAGTGCAATTAGCTCATGCCCCCTTCTTGGAGATCCAAGTCCTAGTTCTGTGAGACCCCTCCTCCAGGGTCCTGGGTTCTGGTCACCCCAACTTCTTCCCGTTGTGCCCCCAGTGCTCAGAGTGGTAGCTGCTTCCTAAAGTTACATGTTTGCATGACATCAGAGTTTCTTTTCTGCCTTTTCAGTCCTTTGGTAGCTATCCAGCCAATTTCCTATATTAAATCCTCCCATTGGCTGCTCATAGGTATGAGTTTTCCCTTTCAGGTAAGGAAACATTTTTGGAATTAGACAATGGTGATGGTTGTGAAAGGTTGTTGTTGAGCCGTGAAAGATGCCGGGATTCTTGGCCTCCGGAAGAGAGGAATTCAATCCAGGGCCAGTGACAAGGCTTGATCGCTCAGAGCTTTTGTGTGATAAAGTTTTATTAAAGTATAAAAGAGATAGACAAAGCTTCTGATATAGACAACAGAAGGGGGCAGAAAGAGTGTCTCCCTGCTGGTCTTTAGCTGGATTTTATGTAGCTACCAGCAGGCTGCTAATTAGAGAAAGGAAATGTCTCAAAACTCAAGAGACTGGTACCAGGCCCCTCGCCCACAACATGCATTTTGAGATAACATTGGTACAAGGTGAGGCATCCTGGGCCATAAAACGATTGACATGAATCTTGAAGAAAGGCAGGTTTCCAAGTAAATATGTAGTTTCATTAACATGGATTAGGAGAACAATGTATGTGTAAAACATGCTGGTTTGTTGAGCCCTTATGGGTTCTGAGTCTTAAGCGGAACCAGCTTGAAGAAAGACAGAGTCTTAGGTAAACACACAGTTCATTAACACAGCTTAAGAAAAGCATTTCCATAAGAAGAACACCTTGGTTAGCTCAAGGTTCAAGAAAAGTTAAGTTCAGGTGGAACCAGGTGTCATCATGGCAACACAGAATTTTAAGAGAAACCTCCTTTTAAATTTGTATAGAGAAGGGAACACTGGTGGTTTGTTTCCTCCTGCCGCTTAAGAGAGAGAGAGAGAAAACGTCTGACACTTGCAGCCTATTTCTTCCGTTTGGAGAACCCTAGCCTTCCTGCCTACACTTTAAAAGGAGAAATTTTATGGTATGTGAATTATATGCCCATTAAAAATATAAATACTTTATGTTGAATTACTTGACTAGAACCTGATTGCTATAGTATTAATCAAGGACAGTGTGGTAGCTCATTTTACATGTCAACTTGGCTGGGTCACAATACTCAAACATGTAGTCAAATGTTATTCTGAGAATTTCTATAAGGGCGTTTTGGGTGAGACTAACATTTATAATCAATCAGTGGACTTTGAGTAAAGCAGGTTGCTTATTCAATCAGGTGAAAGCTTGCATAGAATAAAAAGACAAGTCTTTGAGCAAGAGAGAATTCTCCAGCAAACTGCCTTTGGGCTTCCTCTGCCAGTCTCTTCCTGATTCTACAGTGGACAGCCTTCAGACTTGAACAACTTCTCTCCTGGGTCTTCAGCCTGCCGGCCTACTGTAAAGATTTTGGACTTGCCAGCTTCCAAAACTTATTCCTTGTGATAAATTTCTCTCTATATAGACACATACATCCTGTTGGTTCCATTTCTCTGGAGAATCCTATTATGAAGGTGGTCCCAGGGAGAGAAGAATGAAGCTTGCTGACACCTTAACAGGTATATTGGCGGGATCTGAGAGTACAAGGACCCTGTGCTAGCTTTCCTGGTAGAGTTTTGAGAGGTGCCAAGGTCCCAGAAGGTTGTGTGGAACACCTAGGCAGACGGGGTCTCACAGCATTTCTTAGTCCCCTCCTTGAAATTACAGGATGATTGTCAGGAGCCCGAGAAAGGAACAGACAGGAGTAAAGAGAGACCTTTGGAGACCAATGACTGAGGAGCAGAGGGGACAAAAGACGTTTAATGATGCTTGCCTGACTTAATGATATTGATGACATAATAGACCTCCCTGCCCCTTGAAGCCTTGGTTCTCTGAAAGTCCTTTGGAACTCAAACACCATCCCAGAGAAAGTGGGAAGAACCCCCCCCAGATTAACTGAAGTTAAGTTTCTACTACTCCAGCAGAGCTCCAAAAAGAAACAGGTCAGTTTTGAGATGTTAGAAAAAGTGTCCTTCCTTGTATCTTTGAACTTGTGAATTGGGAAGTGATTCAAAATCACTTCACAAATATTTGCTTTTATCTGTCTATTTTCAAGATGAATTTTGGCATTTTTGTGGTATGATATGAAATGAGTTTTCAGAGATAGAACCTTCATTTGTAACTTTGCCACTTAGTATCAGGGCAGCTGTGTATCAAGGTTATTACAATGGCTGGCTATGGGCAGAATGTTTGTGGAGCTTAAAAGATATAATCTAAGATTGATGTAGAAGAATAAAAATCCCCAAGTAGCTGTCAAGCTTGAAAAATAAGAGTAAAAAGAGAGAGTACAACTTATCAGACAGAAAGATATGATAACATATGTCAAAGCCAAGAGCAGTTCCTGTGCAGGAAGGGGCAAATAGATATATACGGAAAGAAGAGGGGCCCTGGAAACAGACCCTGGACATGGGAGTCTGGTTTGTGACAGAGTGCCACAAACAACGGAGGAAGAACAGACTACTTTTAAGATGGCATCAGAAAAACTCTATAAAAAAACAAACAGTTGACTCCCTACTTCTTATCCTATATAAAAGTAACCCCCACGTAGATTTAAGATCTACTTTTAAAAAGTGAAACTGTAAAGTTAACAGGAGAAACTGTTGAAACATATCCTTGCAATTTGAGGATGGCCAAAAACTTCTTAAATGAGATCCTTAAAATTTCTCTTCTCAGGAAAAAACATTAATGCATTTGATGGCATAACTATTAAAGATTCTGTTAAATGATCTTCACAAATGATGCTAATAAATAAAGACAGATTGGGAGGTCATTTTATGATGTCAAAATTATTGGGACAAATGGGGAATGTTGAATATGAACCTTAAATTAGACATTCGTGTTGTTTTAAATTTATTGAGTGGAAGAATTTTACTATAAGAGAATGTCCTTGTTCTTAGAAGATTTATGCTGAAATATTTAGTGAAGTGTCTGAACATCAGCAATTTATTTTCAAATGTTTCAGCAAAATATATTTATATATCTATATCTATTCTTATGGGTTTTCCAGGTGGTGCGATGGTAAAGAATCCATGTGCCAATGCCGGTGACACAGGGGAGGTGAGTGAGATCTTTGGGGAAAATCCCCTGGAGTAGGAAAGGGCAGCCCACTCCAGTATTCTTGCCTGGGAAATCCCGTGCACAGACAAGCCTGGCAGGCTGCAGTCCATGGAGTCACAAAGGAGTCGGCCACGACTGAGCACACACAGCAGCGTGCTTATATCAGAGAAAGAAAGATAAATAAAGCAAATGTGGAGCAATATCAACAGTTGGAAACTCTATTATGGTAATTGTGTTTGAAATATTTCAAAATAAAAATTTAGAGAAGGTGGAAATAAAATAACATTCAGAATATACAAGGAACTCTTGAAAAATCAACAATAAAAAGATGAACGGTATGGAAAAATGAGCAAAGGACACAGCTGGCATTTCTCAGAAAGGGAACCTAGTGGTAACAAGTACCTGAAGAAATCTTTAATGTCATTGGTAATCACAAAAAGCAAAAAATAAAGCCAAAATGAGGTACACATTACATCCAGCAGGTTGACAAAAATGAGAAAGCCGTGTTATGCCAAATGTTGGGGAGGCGATGGGGAACCAGAAACCATGATTTCTAAGGTTTTAAAGGGTAATCTGGCAGGGCATAGGTGTACCCTAGCGCCCAGCCATCTGCTCTCGAAAGCCAGAGAACCTCAGTGGAACCCTTGTACTAGGATGTAAGATGGTCACCATAGTATTGCTTATCTTAGGGAGGATGTGAAGGCACCTACGGCCATCCCCAGGGGACTGGATCAGGCAAATGAGGTACACACCTACTGGTTGGGGTCCACTTTCTACCCAAGCCTTATTAGAATTAGAAGTCAGGACTTCTATAAGAGAAGGGGCCGGGAAACAGGAGGAAGAGGGGACCTTCTGGAAGGATTCAGGACTCAGGGGTCTGGAATTAGTTTGAGTTGAGGAGAATATAATTATATTTATTGCATGTTTAAATTTACAAGTAGATATTCACCCC
>NW_011494606.1:1472477-1490924 GCF_000754665.1 Bison bison bison
CAGCTATTAGACTCACTAACTCCCAGGAGCCAAATGGAAAGATAATGCTTAACCCAAAAAGAGTGGATTGGTAGCGGTGGAATCTTTGGCAGAGGACAGTCTAATGGGGGGATATTTTTGCATGAGAAACCCATGGTGCAGCACATGTGAGATTTTATGCATGGCCTAAAAAAGATTTTCAGAAAATCTAGAGCTTCTTTTTCTTAAGCAAAAAGTGTAACTGTGTCCTAAAAATAAATATCCACTTTTAGATGGATGCTAGCAAGGTCTAAGCAGTGTATGTGAAGGTCTTTTCAGGGAAGAAAAATAAATCTGTGTTCATTTACTGTGTATAAAAAAAAAAATCCCTCAAGTTTTAAAAGATTAATGCATCAGTTCTTTTTGCAAGTGTCGATTATTATCTTGTAGCACTCAGAGGAATTTAAAATTCCAATGCCTTTGTCTCTCTTGATGTAAAATAAGGGGCTGATATTGAACAAGCTATAACCAAGGGTGAGGACACAGAGTGTCCTCTGTCCAGCATGAAAGGCATCTTTGCTTGCTGAGTTTATGCAGGGATAAAACCTTGGGAAGAGAACTCTCTGAGCAGTGAGCATCTTCTGAGAAGAACCTGTTCTGTTGCGCCCCACCCTTGTTCTCCTGGGAGTCCAGGCAGAGGGCTCCTAGGAAGAGGGCCAGGGTGGGAAGGAGAGATGAACTTGGACTGAGCTGAAACCACATGTCAAGGGCTGGACTAAGTATCCTGTGAGGTCTGGCTTGTATTAATATTTCTCACACTTGCCCTCGTGAAGCAGGCCATCGTTCCCACCCATCTTACAGATAAAAACACAGTTGGCCCAAGGTCACACAGCTAGTTCATGAGCATGCTAGGATCCCATCCCGGGTGGAATTTTCACACACTGAGCTGCCACACTCAAACAAAAACTGAAAAATATTTTAAAGCTTTATACCAGGACTCACTAGGGCTTCAGCTCGTTTGTCTGAGCTTGTCTTAAAGATGTCTCCCACTCTTCTTAAGATGCTTTGGCATTCCAATGCAGTCAGCAGAAAATAGCTGTAGGAACAATTACTGTCCGAAATTGAGTCTGCAAATTTCAGGTCATTCAGATCGCCATTCCATATGCAGACTTTATTAATACCCTAGCTTCAGGTTCAAAATGTCATGTTCACTGAAAAATTGGAAAAAAAAAAACAAAAACAGTCTGTTGTAGCCATTGGGAGCTCTTTCCAAGTGAGGCTCAGCTGCCGGGGACACTTAACAATTGCCCAAAGAGATGGAATTGGAGGAGATGCAGTCTGGCTTCCAAACCTTTAATAGGCTATGGTTTTGAGGCTGTTTGCTTCTAACCTTTCAAAATTCCTGCTCTGCAGGGAGGAAGAGGCATCAACTCGAGATCAAGGTTGATGAAAAGTTGAATATTCAAACTGACATTCACCAAGAATGATGAGAGAGGGAGCTTTAATGGCATAACAAACGATTCTCCTGAAAGAAAATGTCAGGCAGGCTATTTTTTTTCTTGGACTTTCTTTCCTCATCATCTCCGCTCTCCCCCACCCCCCAATCCACCCACACACACTTAAATTTTGGCTTATTTAAACTTCAGGAGAGTTGCCAGCCAGGCAGAAAGAAGTGAAATTAGGACGATTCCAAAGCCTTGGTTTCCAGACACTAATAAATTAGGTGAATGATAAGGCATTGGTGAAAATCTGCATCGGGGCCAATTTAAAAGTGATTCTTCCTGCCTGAGTCAGCACTGGCTTAGTGGGGCTTGGGGTCGTGGTAGAGAAATCTCTCCGGCTGTCTGTGCTCTGCGTTCTGGCTTATCTCGGGATGGAGAGGTGAAATCACACCCTGAAGTGGATTCAGTGTAATGAGGGCTAGCAGAATTGCTCTGCTTCCAGATGAAATGTTTGTTTCAAACAGATCAGCTTTGCAAGGACATCGCTGAAAACCTCAACTGTTCTATTTGAAGATAGAAAGTCTGTGTGCACTTAGTCTGCGGCTCATTTGGCTTCGCCTGGTGTTGAATTTTATGTGATTATAAAGCCCTCCCTTGAGATTTTTCTTCAAAGAGGGAAATGACTCATGTGCTATGGCCTTGTTATTTACAGGAGAGTGGCAAGTTGTCACAAGAAAGGGTCTAAATTTTAATGTTTCAAATTGATTTGGTAAATTTTTATAGCTAGTTCTGTCTATGTACCTAGCTATGTTTGTTCCTTCTTATCTATCGATCTATCTACCTACTTACCTATCATGGCCTAAATGTTTGTGTCCCCACCACATTCATACTTTGAAATCCTAACAACCAGTTCTATTTACCTATCTATGTTCATTCTTTCATATCTGTCTGTCTATCTACATATCTGTCTACCTACTTACCTACCTACTGGCCTACCTACCCATCATGGCCTAAGTGTTTGTGTCCCCAACACATTCACATTTAAAAATCCTCACCTTTAAAGATGATGGTATTAGGAGGTGGGGCCTTTGGAAGGAACTTAAATATTGAGGGTGGAACCCTCTTGAATGGGATTAATATTTCATAAAAGAGAGTCCAGATAAATCCTTTGCTTCTACCTTTTACACAGTAAAATGACACCAACCACGAACCAGGAAGAGAGCCCTCACAAACCAAGCTGGTGCCTTAATCTTGGACTCTGCAGCCTCCAAAACTGTGAGAAATAAATTTCTGTTGTTTATAAGTGGTATTTTTTTTATAGCAGCCTGAGCAGACTAAGACAGTATTTTTCTTCTCCTTTTCCTTCTTCTCTATCTATCTAATCACTCAACAAATACTTCTTGAGCTCCTACTATCTTCCAGGTCATATGAAAAGCCCCCCCCCCCCAAAAAAAGCCCAAGACAAGCTGTTTTTGAAGACCTCAAGAACCAACACTTAATAACCTCTCAGAACTTTATTAAAAATTCAGATCCTATGCTCCTCTTCTAGGAATTCTGATTCAGTAGCTACTATTCATTAAGAACTTCTTAATGCACTAGGCAAGATGTGTAATCTTATCTAACCTTTACAACTCCATTCCAAGGGGACAATTATTCTTCCCATTTTACAGAGGAAGCTCAAAAAATTGCATAGCTTTCCCAGTCTCACACCACTTCCCTTCACTTCTGACTCATCTGAGGACCAATTGCAGATGAGAGAATCCACCCCAGCTAGCTTAGGCAGAAAGAGATTTAATAAGGAGAGTCCAGTGCTTATAAAAGCGTTGGACAGATTGGAGAAGCCACTGGAGATTGTCACCCACCAGCAGAAACACCTCCTAGAACAACACTGAAGAACTGGCCTGCCATAGGAGCTGCTGCCTCTGCCATGGCTGCTGCTGCTGCTGCTAAGTCGCTTCAGTCATGTCCGACTCTATGCGACCCCATAGACGGCAGCCCACCAGGCTCCCCCGTCCCTGGGATTCTCCAGGCAAGAACACTGGAGTGGGCTGCCATTTCCTTCTCCAATGCATGAAAATGAAAAGTGAAAGTGAAGTCGCTCAGTCGTGTCTGACTCCCATCGACCCCATAGACTGCAGCCTACCAGGCTCCTCTGCCCATGGGATTTTCCAGGCAAGAGTACTGGAATGGGTTGCTATTGCCTTCTCCATCGGCCATGGCTAGGATGCTGCACCTGGTCCATTTTGCCCCCACTGTAGTCCATGCCAACTGAAGGAATACTGCTATAACTGTTCCAAAAAAGCAAATGCCCCCCATGGCCAGGCCTGTCAGGAGGTGCGACAGATATATGCTCTGGCCCATCTTCCAAACTGTGAGGGCCTGCATGAAGAAATCTAGGTCACATGCAGACCTGAGCTGCAGGGGCCATGGGTATGATATTCTTTCGCTTCGCATCCTCCTAGCGGGCCAGAAAGCTCATTGCAAGCAGGTGGGAATGGAACCAAATGAGCCACAGTTACTCTGATACCACCTTCTTAAAAAAAAACTTTATTTACTTATGACTGCATTGGGCCTTAGTTGTGGCACTCAGGACCTTTTGATGTGGTGAGTGGACCTCTGCCTATAGGTGTGGTGTACAGGAGCCAAAGTGTATGGGCTCTATAGTTGGCAGCACACTGGTGCAGTTGCCTCGCAGTGTGTGGGATTTTGGTTCCCTGACTGGAAATCGAACCCACGTCTCTTGCACTGGAAGATAGATTATCAACCACTGGACTGCCAGGGAAGTCCCCCACCTTCTTCTAATTTTCATCCCTTCTCAGAGTCCAGTGCTTCTCAGTCTCTGCTCACCTGACTTCTACATGCAAAGGGCCTCAGAGCCCGATCCTGGGTCCTCTGCTCTTTCTCTACCCTCTCCCTAGTGATCGATCCCAGCCCCAGAGTCTTTAGTTTTCCATTTTGATTTGTGTGTCTTCAGCCCTATGTCTCTCTTGACCTGAATATCTAAGAAGCATATCAAACAGGGCATGCTCTGAACAGAACCCATAATTTCAGTAAAACACAGTATCATCATCCAACTGCTTCAACCCCAAACTAAGGAAACATCCTGATACCTTGCTTTCTTTTCCTCTCCATGGAGGATCCTAAGCAAGTGATGTCACTGCATCTGCCCCTTACCCCCACCCCAAATACTGCATCACAGAGCCGTCCCCTGGCTTCCCTATCCAAAGGAGGTTCCTCTCTACCCACGTTTCTCTGTTACATCAACCTGTTTCTTACATTCTCTTGTTAATTTACATGTTTACTGATTTGTTGACTGCCTCTCCTTCTAGAATATAAACTTCACGGAGGCCGGGATACCACCTGTCTTATTTCTCATTATCCCTTCAATGCATACAAGCAGGGCCTGGCACATAATTGTTGCTCAAAAAACATTTGTCAACTGAACAAGTGGAAGAATAAATGAATGATGACATGATCTTGAAGGCCCCTCCCTCTGAAATAGTCAGCCTGCTCAGAATGATCCAAAGCCTACCCAATCATCAGAGTTCAGGCCAAGGCCCATCATCTTCAGGAAACTGAGGACGGGGTGCTCTTTCCCTTCTCTGCACCAGTCACTGAGATGTAGTACATATCCAGTGACAGCATTCTAACTTTGCTTTGCCCATGTCCTATCTTTTCATCTAGACTCTCTACTCCCTGAGGACAGGCCAGTTGCCATAACCTAGTAATTTACATTTACATTACAAAGCATCTGGCATTTACACAGCTGCTATTGAGCCACAGAGGCTAGACAAACATTCTCCCAAAGACTCATGACAGTTTCACTAGTACGAGCCAGCAGCTGTCAGATCCCACTCTTGGAGGAGGTTCAGGAAGTTCAGTGATTCACTCAGGGTCACATGTTCAATGACAGATCTGATAAATTCTGAAACCCACTTCCTGCCTTATGTTTGGATCTTCTAGGTCTTCCAGGTTGGGTCCACAGTAGATGATCCATAAAGACTGTGAGACTGATGAGTGAGAGTGTGGGGTGGCAGAAAGAACACTGGTCTGGAAGGCAGGAGGCCCAGTTCATGCTAGCGGCAGCTCTGAGCAGAATCTGCCACCCTCTGGGCCTTGGTAATTGGGTAATTACCCCTTGGCAATTGGGGTTGTTAGATTGGATAATTTCTGCAGATTCATATTCTGGGACCCCAAGCAGCAACTTCTTGGAGAAAAGAACCTTTTTATTCTCAGCTTGTAGCATCCCCAGTGCTTGCAACAGGGTACACAGTGGGTGTTCAATAAATATCCATTGACAGATGACTCCCTCAAGCCCTCCCTTCATCTTGGCAGGGTGGATGTGATGGAGTGAGGATTCAGCCTTCTCCAAGTTGCAATTAAAGAGAAAACTGACCAGAGGGATATGGTGGTTATCTGGCACCGAATGGGCTTCCCAGGAGGCTCATTGGTTAAGTATCCTTCTGCCAATGCAGGAGACACAGGTTTGATCCCTGGGTTTGGAAGATCCTCTGGAGAAGGAAATGGTAACCTGCTCCAGTCTTCTTGCCCAGAAAACCCCATGGACATAGAAGCCTCGTGGGCTACAGCCCGTGGAGTCGCAGAGTCGGACATGAACTGAGTGTGCTGAGTTCCACATAGTGGCTCAAGATCCACGAGACTGCTGAGGCCTTAGAAAGCATGGCAGCCACCAGCCAGACCTACTTCTCTTCCTGAATGAGCTGTTACCAAGGCAATGAAGAAAGATCCTTTATCATTCTCTGTGTCTCCATATCTGGTCACTGCACAAAACCTCCCTTCCCGGACTGGTGACTACAGCTCTGGCTCAGCCTGTAGAACTGTCCACTCTAAATGATCAGGTAGAAGCAGCTTTGCAGGGTGTCTGGCTTTCATTTTGTGGTTGAGTCCAAAAGCTCCAAATATATGTGACCCTGAGACTGTAAAGGAAGGTCAAAGGTTTCCTGGCAGTCCGGGCTGAATGCTGCCTCCTTAAGTCCCTGCATCTGAGTGACCACCTAGGCACAAGGAGATGGGAGCAGCCTTCTAATTCACCCTGTTGTCTGCATCCACCGCCCCCTCCTCAACCTGCCCAGGCCTTACTGTGGTATTCAGATGCCTCCCTTGGGATTCTGCCAACCCCAGGGCACCAGGAGATCCACCTCTCTGGGAGGCCAGGAAACCATCCCAAAGCCATGTCTCCCTGCTGAGGGACACATCATTCGCCCAAAGTCTGGGCCATCCTCTTAGGGCTGTTCCCCATTGTAAACATCAAGGTAAGAGTTTCCAAGCAGGAGAATGCAGAGGCCTGGTTGAGCTCTCTGGGAAGTCCTGAACCATCTACCCAGAGGCTCCTCCCTCCTGCCCCTCTCTCCTCCCCTTTCACTTCCCACCCCCCTCCTCATTCTTTTCTTTGGCCTTTGACTGTTATTTTCTTTGAAGGAAGGAATTATTTTGCCCAAGGAAACTCATTTATAGTGAAATGAGTGAAAGGTCTGGGCATCTGGCCCCACGTGGGGCTTGTTCTCGGGTTATTGCCTTAGCACTGTTTCATCTGGCTCTCTGGAGCTTGGGACAGCTCCCTGCCAGCATCACACCTGGTTTCAACTGGAAGGGAGAGGACTTCAGATTTTCATCTTCTGGGCCTCTTTGTTATTATTGGAGCCAAGGTTTGGCCTGGGCTCAGATGGGGGGTGGGGATGCCTGAGAACTGAATCTGGAAAATGTCTGGGAGGCCAGGGAAGAGAAAGCTTCCCAGTGCCTTGGAGTGCCTGCCCCTCCTGGCTGGCACAGGGCTGACCTGCAGCCAGACCAACCTGGCGAATCCTCTGGTCTCAGGGTCATTGCTGATCTTAGATGCACGAGAAAAGGACTTCTTAGGCCTCTGGAGATGAGGAATTTTAAGTGATTTGGCTTAAGTCAGAGATGCATGAAGATGTGAAACAGCAAAAGGGTTAAGCTGGGAGAGAACCATATGCTAAATTTCCTGAGTAGGAAGATTGCTTTTTGGGACAGTTTATAGGTTAGTGGTTAATATTTCCTTAAAAGCTGGCTTATTTCTATCCCTTATTTATTATTTTTTTAAATGTCGCTTTGAGAAAAACCAAATTATCCTTTAGCATGCCTAAGAGGATTTTGTCTATCGTATGTTTCAGGATCTTTATGGTGTGCATATCTAGCAAAAACCATTTCCCATAAAAATACCAAGGGAGGGCATTTCGATGGAATTTTAAGCTTATTTAAAATTAATTGCAGATTCATTTCACTGCACATTTGTTGAGGGTTTTTCTTTTTTCATTATTAATATGAAGAAATGGCGAGAGCGCTGCCAAAAGTCTGCGAGGAGAAAGTGGCTGCTGTAAAAGGTTTCTAGAAGTAGCAGACATCTGCCTAAGATAGGCATTCCTAGGCTAACCAGGCCTGTCTCTGATTAAAGGGAGCCCACGGCTGGGTTGGGAGTGAGACTCGTGGGGACTCCACCCTGCTTCCTGCTTCCCTCCCACCCCCCCTCCAGCCTGGGCAGCAAACAGCATCATAAAGAGGACACAATGGCAAGTTTGAGGTCATGCAGAATTCCAAGATGGCAGAAAGCACGGACTGGATGGCCGAAGAATGGTGTGCCTGGGGGCGGGCGTGGGAAACAGATTTCTTCCTGGATTGTCTCAAGGCAAAACTCACGTAGACTCCTTAGCTCTGGGTTGAGTTACCTGGGAACTTGGAAGGGTACCTCCCAGCAGAAGCAAGTTGGTCACTATGTTAGATAATCACTCTAGAGGTCTTTGCAAGGAGACCATTGTAACTAAGTTCAGTTTCCTTGAACTGCTGAGGTCCCAAAGATGTATGCATTGAAATTTGGTCTTGGTAAAGTCTATGGGTCCTGCTGCTGCTGCTGCTGCTGCTAAGTTGCTTCAGTTGTGTCTGACTCTGTGCGACCCCATAGACGGCAGCCCTGGAGATGAACAAAAGGGCTTGGTAGGCATCTAATGTGCCCACTTATTTCACACTGGGAATTGAATAGGGTGAGGGACTTTTCCCAGGTCACACAGCTGGCTGGGGAAGAACCGGGATTAGGACCCTGGCTCCTGATTCCCAGTCAAGTGTGCTCCATTCCACATCCATGCTATGGGAAAATAAGCTCTTAAATCGGAGAGTAGAGACACCAGGAGAAACTGGGAAAGGCTGATGAAAAGGCATAGTCCCTTCTCACGGGGAACCTGGGGTATTGAGTGGTATTCAAGACTAGTTAGTGAGAAGACTATTTTTTATAAGTTTATTATTTTAAAAAATAAAATTTAAAAATGTTTATTTATTTGGTTGCACTGGGTCTCAGTTGTGGCATGTGAACTGTTAGTCTCGGCATGTGGGATCTAGTTCCCTGACCAGGAATCGGACCCAGACCCCCTGCATTGGGAGTACAGAATCTTAGCCATTGGGCCACCAGGGGAGTCCCTAAATATTTCTGCTTTTCCATGATTGGCTTAGGGGCCAGCTTTCTTATTATTAAGCTATAAAATAAATGGGCACTTATCACTGGTCAAGATGATTATGTGGACTTGTGAGGGTGTCATTCAGATCTCTCATTGTGTGGCTAGTGCCATATGACCACCACTGTGCAGGAAGAGACCGAGGGTGTGATCTGAGAGGGTCCACCCCTCTTACCATCCTGTGTTTCCTGACCCTCGTAAGTCTCCACTCTACCTGGATGACCACAGTGCCATTTCAGCTCCCCTGGCATCAGTGCCAGATAGATCCGGTGTCCAAGATTCCTTGAAAAGTCTGAGTGTTCTCCTTTCCCTGCACAGTTACTGTAGGAACTGGCTGCAGGACTTTGGGGGAAGGAATCAGGAAATGGTTTACCATTTATACTTGGGATCATAATGCTGGGTCCTTTCTCAAGGCAATTTGATCTCCTCTCCAATCATGGCTCTCCTTTTCAAACTCAGGGTTCCTGAGAACCATGGAAACTGGATGCAGGAACACTGCATTTCAGTGTGACAGCTTCTCCTTGCTAGCTCTTAGTTTTTTTGTTTTTTTGGAGTCTTCCTTCCTTCCTTTTTTTCCTTCCTCTTCCTTCCTTCCTTTCTTTCTGGCTATATATATCAAATAATGCTCTAGTCCACTGTTTATCTACCATGCCCCTCAGAACAGCATAACCGATTAGCAATCACCAATTAGATTCTCACAGGACAAGGTGGCTTGATTGCTACTCTAGCCCTGCTGCCTATTACAGTAATTATGTCTACCTTGCTCCTGCTGATTGAACGCTCACCTTAGCATCATCCTGCCTGGAATCCTGGCATCTCCACTAGGATTCTAGGGATTCCAAGTCCATGGCAGTATCTGCTATTTTCAACACTGTCCTGCTGAGAATTGCCACAACCACCACTGAGCTAAAAGACGCTGGTGAACCCCTTTCCAGTGCCATCTTTATTGCCTTAGAATGAGGGTAGGCTCTGGTAGCTTTGATAAAACAAAGTGAGCTCTGTTCTTTCACATAATAGACCCATTCTAACAGTCCCACCTTTCTGAGAATTGTACCCCTTCCTCAATATCATGCCAACATTCTATCATCTTTATCTCCTGGGCCATAGGCCATCACTGAGCCCAGCCTTGAATAAGGCCTCAGTCCTTGCCAAGACACAGACATGTTCCCATGTTAATAAATAGAAAAGATATTCAGCCTTATCTTTAGCCAACTAGAGCAAGCCCAGACTCTCAGGATTCACACCCACATGTGGTCCCATAGTTCTTACAGGTGTTCGGCAGCCAGGGACTGCCACTCCTCTGATGTGTGAGCAGTTTTCTCCCAGAGCAGGCACTGTGCTTCTCCTCTTGGGCTGTGCTGAACCCCGACCCTGGTTATTGGCTTAAGACGAGTAATGGTGCATGAAGATCCTGAGAAAGCCAAGAATCATTTCGGGAGGTGTCTGTCTCAGGTAAAGTTTCTCTGTGGTCTCCAGGCCTAGGGAGGCCACTCTTCTCTAGCAAAGAGGAAGGAGCTTCTTTTTTATCCTGAGGATTCAGGTCATCTGGGGTTCAACATTCTTGGGCTTGTTCACCCAATGTCATCTGTTCTATATCTCAGGGTCCAGTTCTTGCTACAAAGGTTTTGACTTTGATTGAAAGACTTGTCCTCTTAGTAGCATTGCCACCTCTCCTATTAGATCTGGGACCTGAGTTTGAGCCCAGGAGTCCTTTTGAGTAAAAGAGATGAAGGTGTCCGCAGAGGCCCTCTGGCTTTCACAGTGAACCTTGAGTTGATTGCTACCTGATCTGGGTCTGTCATTTTCTTTCTCTTCCCTTTCTTTTAAAAAACAGACTTTAATTTTTAGAGAAGTTTTGGAGTCACAGTAAAATTGAGCAGAAAGTACAAATAGTTCCCAGATACCCTCTATCTACCCCAACACACACACAGCCTCCCCCACAATCAATGTCCCACACCAGAGTGGTACATTTGTAGAGTAAAAAGTAAGATAGAAAAAATAAATTAAAATAGGTCATTAATCACAATAAACATAAAGTAGCTAAAAATCTCGGTAAAAGATAAAAGTTTATTCCTTAAATATGCAAAATTCAGCTTATATGCTGTCTACAAGAAACATAACTAAAATACAAGGATACACAAAAACTGAATGTAGAAGTGTGGAAAATACGTGCAAGGTAAGTACTAAGCCAAAGAAGTGGTGTGGTGATACTGCTATCAGACAAAATAGTATTTAAGGGAAACAGTGTAACTGACAAAAGCAGAGTATCTCATAACCATAGGACATTCTTGACCAGAAAGATGTAACACTTCTAAGTGACATGCCAAAAAAAAAAAAGATTTAAAATATGTAAGGCAAAAATGGACAGGACTGTAAGGATAAATTCACAAACTTATGACCAAGGTAGATTTTTAACATCCTTCTATTAAATGATTTTTCTAGGAGATAAAAAATTAACAAAGATAGAGAATATTTGAACAAAACAAAGTTTGACCTAATAGAAATGGACTGACTTTTGCACACAAAAAAACAACACACATTCTTTTCAAATATTAGTACATACAGAATATTTATGGAGATTAACTATAAGAAATGTCATGGAGTAAGCCTCATAAACTGCAAAAAGATTACTGTCATACAGACCACATAATCTAATCACAAAGCAATTAAGATGTCAATAACCATAATGACAGGAAATTATACACACCCCACCCCATTATTTTGAAAGCTGAAAAAGGAAACACTTCTCAATAAGTCATGGGTTAAAGAAATCATAATATAAATTAGAAAATGTTTAGAACTTAACCCTAATGAAAATATCACACATCAAAACATGATGATGCAGCCAAAGCATTATGTATAGGAAAGTTTATAGCCTTAAAAGTAATTATACGAGAAATGAAGAAAGCCTAAAAATTATTGAGCCAAGCGTCAAATTTAAGAAGTTAGAATAAACTCAGAAAGTGAGGGAAAGTGATCATAAAGATAAGCAAAGAAAGAGAAAAGAAACATAAGTTAGAGGTCATTTTAAAAATCCTATAAGTTAGTGTTTGAAAAGATTAATAAAATAAACATTTGTCAAGATTGATCAAGAAAAAAGGGGCACAGTTGAAGGAATGGAAAAGTAACCCCAATACGTAAAGTGTTAGTCACTCAGTCATATCTGACTCTTTGTGACCCCATGGACTGTAGCCCACCAGGCTCCTCTGTCCCTGGGATTCTCCAGGCAAGAATACTGGGGTGGGTGGCCATTCCCTTCTCCAGTATGAAAAGGGGTCTCATATCATTCTTAGCTTTTTAAAGATGAGATTTAAAATTCCTCCTAACTTTGGTCTAAGTTCTTCATGGGAAACTTGAGCTCCAAGACTGAATGTGACTTGAACAGGGACAGAAGAGTTGATGGACCTATCTGGCATCACCCTTTTTCTTGCCTGATCTTGCCTGATCATTTCTCACAGAAGAATTGTTCCTTTGATTTATAGGCTATCTGTTCAGTTCAGTCGCTCAGTCGTGTCTGACTCTTTGCGACCCAATGAATTGCAGCATGCCAGGCCTCCCTGTCTATCACCAACTCGCAGAGTTCACTCAAACTCACGTCCATCGAGTTGGTGCACCTCTTAAAATAGTGGTTGAGTATTGCAGGGTGTGTATCTCAGGGTTCCCTTCAGTCAATTGTATGCTATGGAGCCCTTACATTGTGCGAAACATGGTATCAAGATAAATGAAGTGAGAGTGAAAAATTAGTGCTCTTAACCTCTAGTAACAGAATTCATCGTAGAGAGGAATACAATAGCTTTGGAATAATAACTGGGACAGAAGGTGAGGGTGCTCATAGGAGTCTAAGCCACAGAGGTGATGTTTAAGTTGCTGTGAGTGAGAACATGCGAGGAATTTGGTTTTTGCTCATTTGAGGGCTAGGGAGGGAAGATCAGAGGAGAGGGACAGAGGGGAGAAGAGGCAAGAGGCCTGGGGACTACATGAATGGACCTGGTCAGAATATATTCCCTAGGGGTGTGGAGTGAATGAAGGACTTCTCAGAATGAAGCTTACTACTCTTTGGTCTGAATAAATGTGAGATGCTGCAATGTAGCATGTCTATGTCTTTACCGAAAATATTTTCACTTAACCTACCTCCCACTGTGAAATTGTGAAAATGGAAGGCTGGTGGCTTGTCACTTCAGGCTCCAGGATGAAAAAGAAAAATGAGTAGGAGCTGAATATCAGTGGTGATGATGAGAATGTGAGCTCATTCTCCTGTGTGAGGAGATGGTTTGTATCAGTTATGACTGAATTCAGCTGCAACTAAGAAAAAACCCTCCAAGGAGTGGTTTAAACAAAGAATTGGTACAGTGTCTCAAGCTATGGGGACCCAGGTTCCTTCTGTCTTACTGTACTGTATGTGTGGCTTCTGTCCTCATGGTTGCAAGGCTGCTGTTCTTCTACAGACCTCTTGTCCACGTTCCAGGAAAGAAAGGAAAAAGGCCAGATGCATGAATCTGTGCTCTTTTGAAAAGCTTTCCCAGAAGCCCCATCCAGTGACTTCTGCCAGGGGTGGGTCACATGGTCACACTTAGCTGCAAGAGAGTCTAGGAAGGAGATTATTTCAGCCAGGCATATTGCCTCCCTGAGCAAAATCCTGGTTCCATCATTAAGGAGGAACTGGAAAATGGCTATTGGGTAGGCAATTAGCTGTGTCTGCCATGAAACTCATCTAAACTAGAGCTAAATGGGCTGGGAGATCCCAGGAGCAGTTTGAGTTATTTGGAGATGAATAGGACAGACTTTGAGGAGTTCACAATTTAGTGGGGGGAAACAAGCACCTAATTGGAACAACAAGAACATTGAATTGCATTTTAATGTAACGGGGTTAAAAGAAGTGATCAAAGTGAACACAGTGGGCTCTGAGCACAGAGGCAAGAAAGCTTGGCTGGGGAGGGGGAAGAGCCCCAGAGCAGAAGTTGCTCATGTGGCTGTGTGTCTGTGGCTGTGCAGAGGGAAGGGCCCTCCTTGGCAAGGGGCCCCTGTAAGTGAAGTTCGAGGGTGAGTACAGAGTCCATGTTACGACAGTGGATCACGGATGGGCTTGTGTATGGGGACCCTCAAGCCTAAGGTGGGAAGGGTCAGAAGGGAAATGGAAAACAGCAGCAGGAGCAGATAGTCAGGAGCTGTCTCTGCTAGGATGTGGATGTTGGCCTGCATCCTCGAGGCTCTGGGAAGTGACTGGAGGGTGCTGCTCAGGGAGTGACCTGGTCAGACCTGTGTTTTGGATGGCCATTCTGGCAGCCCCATCGTGGGGGCACAGGTTATTCAAACAGGAGGCAGAGAAGTAGGGAGGGTGCAGGGGGAAATGAAGGCTGCACAAGGGAAGGGATGGAGGGAAGGGGTCCCCCAAAACTCTCAGATGCAGGGGCAGAGTACATGCTGCCCCCTCCCCAGGTCTGTTGTCCAGGTGATGAGTCTGTGGTGGTGCTCCATACTAATTCAACCCAGGAGTGGGGGAGGGGAGAGGGGCTGTAATTCGGGGAGGGTGAGGCCAGATGATCTCTTGCCATTGTGTATGGATTCTGGAAAGAGAACTTTAATCAAGGCATTTCAGACATGAACAGAACCTCTCCTGTTTCAAAGTTGAGGAAATTCCCCAAGGGTCACATGTTTGCTGAACTAGTTTCTTGCCTCCTACATCAGTGTTCACTCAGCTCATGGACTGTACCTTTCTGTCTGTCTGTCCGTCCAGTTGGCTTGACTGTTGCCTTAGGAAGAAAGGAGACCCTGTCCTGGGGAGCAGGATTGCTGAGGGGCTTTGAGGTTTAGCAGCAACTAGACTTGGCTGCAGTGGTAAGGGTTGAGAGAGGTTGCAAGGAGGCAGAGGCCGCTCAGGAGGGGAAGGGGTGAGCCACTGGGCATCAAAAAGGAGTGTAGGGAGACTGAAGACTGCAGGAGAGGAGGCGCTGCGCTGCCAAGGACGCTACCTCAGTAGCTGCGGGCCTCACAGCAGCCCGGGAGGCTGGCGGTCCTTCATCTGTGCACTGAGTGACCCTCACAGGTGACCTGGGTTCAAGTCGTCCGGCTGACCTCGAACTCAGAACCCCTGGAATCCTGTGCTTGCCGGACCGACTGCCTTCTCAGTGCTCACCCGCCCAATTCGGCCTTTGCTGTGGTGTCGGCTGATGGACCGGACCCTCGGCTGGAGAGGGCTCGGCGATCGGTCCGCAGGTGGCGCTGCGCACCCAGGCAAAGGCACAGTGCTGGCCGCGGGCCTGGGGGTGGGGCTCTCGACCAGCTTGCCCAAACTCAGCGCTCCGGCAGGAATTAGAGAACAGGGTGCCGGAATGAAAGGGCTTCCAGACTTCACAGGAAATTCCCAGAATTTCCAGAGCAGCGAGGACAGCCGAGCGCGTGCATTCACGGCAGGAAGCGGAGACCTGGGCTTCCCAGCAGGAACAGGGCCGCCTGAGCGTGTGGCATGGTCACGTGGAGACGCTGGGACTTCTAGGGGTGTCCTGTCCCGCTTTTCCTGGGTCTGTGATGGGGGACCGCAGGGCTCTGCCACCTCCAAGGCCACGTTTAATGTGGAATCTGCCCAGATGATTCTCACCAAGGCCACAGCTACAAGAGATCCCACTTAAGAAAGATCTGCGAACAGGATTATAACCACGTTTTGCTGAGAAGCGTGATGGAGGTATCCAGGCGCAGTTTATTTTGCATGACCGGTGAAAGCCGAAAGGCTGGTAGTCCCTTGCTAGCAGTGGTTTGGGCGCTTTGCGTCTGTCTAGGGATTCAGCTTCCTCATCTGTTATGTGGCTGGGACTTGGCCTTTGAGCTTGGAGCGTCTGAGATTCTGGAAGTGACAACCCTCCTTGCCACACAGTTGAGCTCAGGCCACCTGTTTCAGCATATTGGGGTGGGTAGCTTAGGAGTTTTTCTGGAAGTTATTTCCAGTCTAGTGTAAGGGAGGTAGAGAGCCTCTGATGTCAGGCTTTAGAGAGGAGGTAAAGATAAAATTCAGACATCTGGTGTGGTGTCAGGCCCCAGGGGAGGAGGAAGAGGGAGTACGGCACAGTGAGTGCTGCCTGGGGACCAACAGAAATGAAAACAACCAAAGGAGGGAGTGCAAAGACTCTACTCTCCTACTTGGCCCACCATCCTGAGGTTTCCTTAGGACCTCCTGCTGCAAGACCCTTTGCCACCCCAGGACCATCAGCCGTTGTTGTAGTAAGTGGTGGGCACTAACCTGCGGTGTGAACTGTGGGGGGGGGGCTGCTTGTCACACTGTCTTGCCCACCCTGCCTGCAGTCCAGGGTAGGGGTAACCGAGTGAGTTGTTCAGAATGTAAGTTGTGTCCAACTGTTTGTGACCTCATGGACTGCAACACACCAGGCTTCACTGTCCTTCACTCTCTCCCAGAGTTTGCTCAGACTCATGTCCATTGAGTCAGTGGTGCTATCTAACCATCACATCCTCTGCTGCCCGCTTCTCCTTTTGAGACGGGAATCTGAGTTCTTATCCACAGAGCTGAAGAATGGAATCCATGAACACACAAACACTCATGGTAGCAAGCAAATAGGATTTATTAAAGAGGAGGAAAGTACAAAGCTCTCAGCATAGACACCGAGAGGTGGATAAAGAGTCCCCCCAAGGTGGGACTTACAGCAGTTTTTATATCTTTCCTTAAATCACATTATTTCTAACCAATCAATTTAAAGGTCAAGATACTTAACATCTTTATGGCTTCTCTTGATCCTTGGATTAAGTCACCACCCTTTTTCATACCCTCTGGCCATTTTACCATGGACCAGATGTATGAGCTTAAGATTAATGATCACCAGTTGTTTTTCCCTCAAGCATATGGAACAGAATTTAATTATTGCCCTTCCCTGGATCTGAGTGCTGATAATTTATCAGACTAAAGACACATTCCAGGAATTCAAGACAAAGGAGTGGGATGTTTATTGAACACAAGACTGAGGTCTCAGAGTTCTACACTAACTGCCTAGTAATTTCTACCTCATTCTTGCCTTCAGTCTTTCCCAGCATCAGGGTCTTTTCCAGTGAGTTGGCTCTTTGCACCAGGTGATCAAAGTATTGGAACTTCAGCTTCAGCATCAGTCCTTCCAATGAGTATTCAGGGTTGATTTCCTTTTGGATTGACTGGTTTGATCTTACTGTCCCAGGGACTCTGAAGAGTCTTCTCCAGCACTGCAATTCGAAAGCGTCAATTCTTTGGCGCTCAGCTTTCTTTATGGTCCAACCCTAACATCCATACATGACTACTGGGAAAACCATAGCTTTGAGTGTATGGACCTTTGTTGGCAAAGTGATGTCTCTGCTTTTTTAATACACTGTTTAGGTTTGCCGTAGCTTTTCTTCCAAGGAGCAAGCGTCTTTGAATTTTGTGGCTGCAGTCACCATCTGCAGTGATTTTGGAACCCAAGAATTAGTTACAGCTGAACGTAGCTGTGACAGTGCCCAGGTGACCCAGGTCAGGAGATTTTGGGAGAACTGAGATAAGGTGCGTGGGTGGGGGGGGTGGTGTGGAGGCTTGATAGGGTGCGGCTGCCCTCTTATCAGAAGAACTGAGTCAAGAACCTGGAATCTTCTTCAGGATCAGCTGAGCATCTTCTGTCTGCTTAGAGGCTAAACCCTCAGTGAGATGCTAGGGACGCAGCCCAGGCTCTCATGCTCATAATCTTCATTGCATATCATTATTATTTTGGTTATGGTTAGTAGCACCTTCCTTGTATTGGGTGCTTCCTGCAGCATCTACAGCAGTCTCCATAACAGTCTATTAGGTGGAGGCTCTTGTTATTCCATTTCATGGATAAGAGGACTGAAGCTTACTGTAGAGTTATGTTACTAGCTCGCCCATCCCATGCTCATCTGGGCAGCACACCAGAGCTTATGTTGAGCCATCAGTAGCCCTGGAAGGCAGGCAATGCACTGTTGGGCTCCCATTTACGTCATGGGGGCAGTGTGCTCCAGAGAATGCAGGTCACTTGCCTGAAACCCACTGTAAGGATCAAAGCCAGTGACCTGAAGACAGGGTGGCAGCCCAGAACAGACATCTCCTTGTGGGTCTTCAACCCACCCAGCTCATCCATGTGGGAGTAGTGGGTGTTCAGCCCAGGTGGTTGAAGTTCAGGCTAGTGGAGTTAGAGGATGAAGGAGAGGGCCTTGAGCAAGCTCTGAAACTGTAGTGTGGAACTTCAGGCATCATGGGTCAGAGTGTGCTGACCTGTGGATAGGGTCACTCAAGAGGTCTCGCTGCCCCACCCCAGCGTCCTTGGCCTTACATTGATTTTTACCCTCCGACCTGATGTGTCTATGAAGTCTAGCCTGGACTGTCCTCCAAGCTGAGGTGTTGATCTGAAGGGACCCAGTATAGAAGCCACAATGATCCAAGACCCGTCTGTCTCCAAGAATTTAGTCGTATGTGTGCTTGTGGGTGAGGAGTCAGGTCAGTGCGCCCTGATGAAGACATGCACAAACCATTGACTCCTAGTCACCTCTGTCTTCCCTTCTGCCAGCATGTTAGATGGAGGTCTCTGCTTGAGCTCAGAAATCAGGTT
>NW_011494606.1:1491024-1499778 GCF_000754665.1 Bison bison bison
CAGGTTGGGCCCAGTGTAGGACTGCAACTCCACCCCAAGGAAGGGCTAAGACAATCTTCTTTTAAGACCTCAGCTGGGTGTGGTATTGGCTAAACCAAGCATGTGCAAGGCTGGAAGCAATTTCTCCGCCCAGCTTCTCACCCATGGCAGCTCTTTTCAATCATCCATTTGAACTGTTCCCTAAATATGGTTTTCACTGTGGAAGGTGGACACTCATCCCATCTCCCTCCAAGCTTCAAGACTGCTCCTGAATCTACCAATCTGGGCCTTATTTTGAGCTTTTTGAAGGTACTTCTGTGTGTTTTTATTTTTTCTCTCTAGATTTAATCTATTTTTAAAAATTAAATAAAAATACATGTTTATTAAAGGCTGTGAAAAGAAGAGAAGCGAAAAGCAAAGGAGAAAAGGAAAGATATAAGCATCTGAATGCAGAGTTCCAAAGAATAGCAAGACGAGATAAGAAAGCCTTCTTCAGCAATCAATGCAAAGAAATAGAGGAAAACAACAGAATGGGAAAGACTAGGGATCTCTTCAAGAAAATCAGAGATACCAAAGGATCTTTCATGCAAAGATGAGCTCGATAAAGGACAGAAATGGTATGGACCTAACAGAAGCAGAAGATATTAAGAAGAGATGGCAAGAATACACAGAAGAACTGTACAAAAAAGATCTTCACTACCCAGATAATCACGATGGTGTGATCACTGACCTAGAGCCAGACATCCTGGAATGTGAAGTCAAGTGGGCCTTAGAAAGCATCACTACAAACAAAGCTAGTGGAGGTGATGGAATTCCAGTTGAGCTATTCCAAATCCTGAAAGATGATGCTGTGAAAGTGCTGCACTCAATATGCCAGCAAATTAGAAAACTCAGCAGTGGCCACAGGACTGGAAAAGGTCAGTTTTCATTCCAATCCCAAAGAAAGGCAATGCCAAAGAATGCTGAAACTATCGCACAATTGCACTCATCTCACATGCTAGTAAAGTAATGCTCAAAATTCTCCAAGCCAGGCTTCAGCAATATGTGAACCGTGAACTTCCAGATGTTCAAGCTGGTTTTAGAAAAGGCAGAGGAACCAGAGATCAAATTGCCAGCATCCGCTGGATCATAGAAAAAGCAAGAGAGTTCCAGAAAAACATCTATTTCTGCTTTATTGACTATGCCAAAGCCTTTGACTGTGTGGATCACAAGAAACTGTGGAAAATTCTTCAAGATGGGAATACCAGACCAATTGATCTGCCTCTTAAGAAATTCGTATGCAGGTCAGGAAGCAACAGTTAGAACTGGACATGGAACAACAGACTGGTTCCAAATAGGAAAAGGAGTTCGTCAAGGCTGTAAATTGTCACCCTGTTTATTTAACTTCTATGCAGAGTACATCATGAGAAACACTGGGCTGGAAGAAGCACAAGCTGGAATCAAGATTGCTGGGAGAAATATCAATAACCTCAGATATGCAGATGACACCACCCTTATGGCAGAAAGTGAAGAGGAACTCAAAAGCCTCTTGATGAAAGTGAAAGTGGAGAGTGAAAAAGTTGGCTTAAAGCTCAACATTCAGAAAATGAAGATCGTGGCATCCGGTCCCACCACTTCATGGGAAATAGATGGGGAAACAGTGGAAACAGCGTCAAACTTTATTTTTCTGGACTCCAAAATCACTGCAGATGGTGACTGCAGCCATGAAATTAAAAGACGCTTACTCCTTGGAAGGAAAGTTATGACCAACCTAGATAGCATATTCAAAAGCAGAGACATTATTTTGCCAACAAAGGTCCGTCTAGTCAAGGCTATGGTTTTTCCTGTGGTCATGTATGGATGTGAGAGTTGGACTGTGAAGAAGGCTGAGTGCCGAAGAATTGATGCTTTTGAATTGTGGTGTTGGAGAAGACTCTTGAGAGTCCCTTGGACTGCAAGGAGGTCCAACCAGTCCATTCTGAAGGAGATCAGCCCTGGGATTTCTTTGGAAGGAATGATGCTGAAGCTGAAACTCCAGTACTTTGGCCACCTCATGCGAAGAGTTGACTCATTGGAAAAGACTCTGATGCTGGGAGGGATTGGGGGCAGGAGGAGAAGGGGACGACAGAGGATGAGATGGCTGGATGGCATCACTGACTCGATGGATGTGAGTTTGGGTGAACTCCGGGAGTTGGTGATGGACAGGGAGGCCTAGCGTGCTGCGATTCATGAGGTCGCAGAGTCGCACACGACTGAGCGACTGATCTGATCTGATCTGATATACTTTTCCATTATAGGCTATTACAAGATATTGATTATAGTTCCCTATGCTATATGGTAGGTCCTAAAAAACAGATACTTCTTGGGACTTCCCTGGTGGTCCAGTGGCTAAGATTCGGTGGTCCCAATGAAGGGGGCCCGGTTTCAATCCCTGGTCAGGGCACTAGATCCCACATGCCACAAGTAAGACCCAGTACAGCCAAACAAATAAACAATAATTTTTTGGAAAAATGACAAAACCCCCCAGATACTTCTGGTTTTTAGCCCACACTATCCTTAAAGGGGGAGAAGGCAATGGCAACCCACTCCAGTACTCTTGCCTGGCAAATCCCATGGATGGAGGAGCCTGGTAGGCTGCGGTCCATGGGGTTGCTAAGAGTCGGACGCGACTGAGCGATTTCACTTTCACTTTTCACTTTCATGCACTGGAGAAGAATGCGGTGTTTTGGATTTTATACCTTTGTCTGAAGTGTCCACTGGCCAAATCCACTGTATAATATACATATGTTGCTCCTGTTAGCAAGGGTGAGGCAGATCCCTGTGGACAAACCTGGGCAGGTCTCCAGACAGGTTATGAACCAGAAAAGCCAACTATAGATGGAGGGCACAGCTCCTCACAGCCTGAACAGTAAGCAAGCAACAGATACCCTCCAAAACAATATCACTTGCTTATTTGGGGCACATTATGTGCTGCTGCTCCTGCTGCTGCTGCTGCTAAGTTGCTTCAGTAGTGTCCGACTCTGTGCGACCCCATAGACGGCAGCCCACCAGGCTTCCCCGTCCCTGGGATTCTGCAGGCAAGAACACTGGAGTGGGTTGCCATTTCCTTCTCCAATGCATGAAAGTGAAAAGTGAAAGTGAAAGTGAAGTCGTGTCCAACTCTCAGCGACCCCCAGCGACCCCATGGACTGCAGCCTACCAGGCTCCTCCATCCATGGGATTTTCTAGGCAAAAGTACTGGAGTGGGGTGCCATTGCCTTCTCCGACATTATGTGCACTTGTAAATAAATAGAAAGAGGCTTGGAGGTGATCTTAGGAAGCTGAGGGGTGGTTGTCTTTGGGGAGAGGGGAGGGAGGGGCTGGAATGGAGGTTGGTGCATGGGGACTTTAGCCTTATTTGTACTATTTTTCCAATTGTTATGAGAGTTAGTTGTCTAATTAAAAATTGATATGTAAATAAGTTTCTCTTTCTGGTGGTTGCCACCTACCTGTCTTAAGCTCCCAGCTGTTGTTCTGCATCGTGGGGAGTGGGCCTGTGGGTGCTCCATCTTGGAAACCCAAACACCTGCAGAACACCTTGCATACCAGGCACTTTACCTGAGTGACCGCACGTGTCATCAGCCAGCCCTGGGTGCCTGCGGCCGGCCCCCGAGCCTTTGATCTGATTCTTCTCAGCTCCTGCCCTTCCAGACTCTGGACCTAATTTCTTCAGTGTCTCCGCAGACGGCAGCCCGTCGAGCCAGGCTGTGTATTGTTGTTCTTCTCTGGCTGCCCTGACATTCCTTCCCTTTCTCTCTCTCTCTGTCTCTGCTTCTTCTGTCTCCATTGGCACAGGTCATGGCTGCCAACGGGGGAGGACTAGGCAGAGAGGAAGATGTTTTCAGTTTTGTTTCTAATCTGCTTCCTGAAGCTGCCCCTGGGCTGGATGCTACAGGAATTTCTGGGGGCCCTTCTGAACTCATCATGATCCCTCAAAGGCCTGATTATTGTACCTCACTTACTCACTTATCCTTCAGATATTTGTGGGTCATTTACCTTATGCCTGGAGCTGTGCTAATCACAAAGCCTGCTGCTCTGTGGACTTGGACCCCACCCACCTCTTCCCATTCCTGTGGTCACTCTTCAGGCCAGGCCACTGTCATCTCTCCTCATCAGCTACAGCAGCATCCAACTTTGTCCTCCACACATTTCTCCTTTCTCCAGCCAGAGCAAGCTTTCTAAATCAAACCTAATCGTGCCCGTCCTTTGCTGAAAAATCCCTATGGCTTCTCATGGGTCTAGAGTCAAGTCAAACACCTTGATATAGCCCACAGGACTGATGGGTGTGACTCCAGCTAACTCCTACAGCATCCATGCTCCAGCCACCCTGAACACTCAGGACCCCACCCCCGGGCTCTGGTCTCAGTCTTTTTGTTGCTCAGTTACTGAGTCACGTCTGACTCTTTGTGACCCCAAGGACTGTATAGCACACTAGGCTTCCCTGTCCTTCACTCTCTCCCGGAGTTTGCTCAAATTCATGTCCATCATGTCCATGATGCCATCCAGCCATGTCGTTCCCTGTCACCTGCTTCTCCCCCTGCCCTCAGTCTTTGCCAGCATCAAGGTCTTTTCCAGTGAGTCAGCTCTTTGCATCAAGTGGCCAAAGTATTGGAGCTTCAGCTTCAGCATCAGTCCTTCTAATGAACATTCAGGGCTGGTTTCCTTTAGGATTGACTGGTTTGATCTGAGCCTTCACACAAGCCTTTCTTCTGCCTGCAACACTTCCTGCTTCCTCATTCTCTCTGGCTCATCTCACTGAAGCTTCAGGTCTTAGGCAGCACTTCTTTCTGACAGAAGCTTCCCTGAACCTTATCCTCCCACCTGAATTCTCTGCGTCTTTCTCTCCAGGCATTTCTCACACTCTGTATAATTGCATGTTAAATTTGTCTGTTTCTCCCACCGGCCTCTAACGCCATGAAGATAGTGTCTTGCATAATCGTAATGACAACCCCACAACAGAGTGAGCTCTTTCTTAACCAGGCACCATGCTAAGCATTTTCTATGCCTCCCACCATTTTAATTTTCACCTCTCTTTGAGGTGGGAGCTATCATTATTTCTATCTTAGAGGAGGAATTGAGCCTTAGGTCAAAAATGTGCCATAGTCAGGCAATTAGATGGTGGAGCCAGGATTCAAACCCCAGCAGTGTGACTTCAGAGCTTGCAGTAGAGCAGGGGTGTGTCTGTCTGATGCATGATTATAACCCTAGCTCCTGACACAGCGCCTGCCATCTAGAAGGAACTCAATCACTATTTCTTGAATGAATAAATAAATCAAGAGATGTTCAGTGATGGGCAGCAAATGTAATCCCTGCTAGGATTAGTTCTTTTTAAATGCAGCGAGGGTAAGCAAAGCTACATTATTGATCCACCCCGGAAAGAGCTAGCATACATAACTAAGACAATCTCAAGATTCTCTAGCCAGGCAGCACCACTGTGTCTGTCTGCTAGGCTCGGCTGGTCTGCCTGGCCAATGGGATTTGGTAAGATGGGGCTGGACACACAGAGAAGGTCCTGGAGTCTGGGAAGGTATTGAAGACCCTCATGACCAGGTCAGGACAGAGTCATTTGAGGAGTTTCAGGTTAGCAGAGACTCGATAGGATTGGAAAAGAACATTTACTGTGGGGAGATTGATGGGGAGAGAAACAGTCCATAGGACTTGGATTTATTTTATTTTGTCCAAAGTGAAATTTCTGCTGATGATTTAAATCAGTGGTTTTGGGGCTTCCCCGGTGGCTCAGTGGTAAAGAATCTACCTGCCAATGCAGGAGACGTGGGTTCAAACCCTGGTCTGGGAAGATCCCACATGCCTCAGAGCAGCTAAGCCTGTGTACTGCAAATATTGAACCTGTGCTCTAGAGCCTGTGCTCTGAAACAAAAGAAGCCACCGCAACGAGAAGCCCTAGCACCACAATGAAGAGTAGCCCCTGCTCACTGCAACTAGAGAAAAGCCAGCACAGCCATGAAGACCCAGGGCAGCCAAAAGTAAATAACCAGTAAAAATTTTTTAAAACTTTACAAATATCAGTGGTTCACAGCCAGGATAATTTTGATCCTCAGGGGATATTTGGAAATATCTGGAGATATTTTTGGTTCTCACAACCTGGGCAGTAGAGACCAGGGATGCTGCTAAATACCCTACAATGTACAAGACAGCCCCCCAATCCCAACAAATCGGACCCCAAATGTTGTTAGTGCAGAGGCTGAAAAGCCCAGATTTAAACAGTGGAATGCATGGGTGAACCCAGAGAGTAAGTGATGTTTGCTGAAGTGCCTTCTCTGCTGGCCTCGATTCCTAACAGTGCAGGCTGTGGTGGGGAGGGACCAGAGGTGACAGATGCCCTCTTTGCTCCCCCACTCTCTCCCCAAGCCTGGAAAACATTACCAGCTACTCGGCCCCTCCTGTGGTTTCCCTCCCCTTCTCCTCATTCCTCACAGTTCTGTTATCACTCCAGGATCAAAAGTTTGGAACATTTGGTGCCCATATTTGAGGACAGTGAAGGGGGTGGATCTCAGGTGTGAGCACTCTTGCCTCTCTTCCTCCAGGGACTCTGATGTAGGAGCATGCACACCGCTCATAACTTTGGGGGTCCCTCCCTTCTGGGAGTGAGAATGGGATGGGGAAGACATTGGGGGTGGTCTCGGGGGTTTACCCAGGTGAGCATGTGACTGGTTTTGCCATGCCCCAGCCCCTGGCAGCCTGACTCCTTCTTTAGGGCCTGTTCATACTCACACTGTGATGTGTTCTGAGTGCATCCTATGTTCAGAGACATTGTCAGGGACTGTGTGGTTAGGAGGATGCTTCAACCTTCAAGGCACATGTCATCTCTTAGGAGAGAATGGGATTCTCTATCTCTTACTCTACTCTGTTATTTCAGGCTCTAAGAAAAGCAAACCCCAAGATAGAGTTAGAGGTGCAAACGATTTACTGGGGGAAACACCTGTGGAGGATGAGGGATGAGGAGCAGGCAGGGTTCCAACACCTGTGAGAAAGAGGGGGCAGGAGCAGAGGTTGGACAGGAAGCATCTTATTTGCTGGTCAGAGCTGGCACTCTGCATGAATGGTACCAGTGCCTGCTGTGTCCAGCCCCTGGCTCCTCCCCACCCTTGACCCTTGGTATTGCTTCTGGGCCTTTCCAGGCACCTCTGTAGGAACCCTGGACCACTCCTTTCTCAGAAAGCAAGAAAACAACTGAAACCCAAACTCCTGCCTTGGAGCTGTCCAGGCCCCCAAGTCGGGCTTCATGGCCAGCATCCCACCTTAGTCCTCTCCCTGCTACTGGCCTGTCACCCTAACCAGGTGGATGGGATCTGCTGCCCGTTTCACCAGGCTGCCTCCTCAGCCCACTTTTGCAAGTCTGCTGAGACCATCTTCTTGCCCAGAGTGCCTTTTCTTTGCCATTGTTGTTGTTGTTAGTTAGTGAATAAGTCATGTCTGACTCTTTGGTGACTCCGTGAACTGCAGTCTGCCAGGTTCCTCTGTCTATGAAATTCTCCAGGCAAGAATGCTGGAGTGGGTAGCCATTCCCTTCTCCAGGGAATCTTCCCAACCCAGGGATCAAACCCTTATCTTATGCCTCCTGCATTGGCAGGCAGATTCGTTACCACTGTGCCACCTGGGGATCCCCTTCTTTTTGTTTAGTCAAAACTAAATCTACCTATTGCCTGGCCTGAGTCGACTCCCTCTCCTTCCAGAATTTCTTCAGCCCCCACTGATGTTCCCAGTCCTGGCATTTCTGTTTTATTCAGAAGCACTGCAGAGTTCCCTGGTCTTTCATTGCCATGGTCTGGATTCAATTTTCAGTATAGTTTCTCTGTTACAGCAGCCACATCTCTCGTGTGGCTACCAGTGCCTATATTGGCATGCAGGGACATATTTCCATCATCTCAGAAAGTTCTCTTGGACAATACTGAGAAAAAGAAAGGCATTAAAAAAAATTAATGTACTTATTTTTGGCTGCACTGGGTCTCTGTTCCCATGTGCAGGCTTTCTCTAGTTGCAGAGAGCGGGGGCTACACTCTAGCTGTGGTGCCTGGGCTTCTGATTACCGTGGTGTGGCTCATGGGTTCGAGAGCTCGGGCTCAGTAGTTGTGGTACACAGGGTTAGTTGCCGTGTGGTGTGAGGGATCTTCTTGGACCAGACATCAAACCAGTGTCCCCTGCATTGCAAGGCAGACTCTTAACCACTGGACCACCAGAGAAGCCCCAGAAAAGGCATTTTTTTAAAAGCAGGTCTGAGGGGTAGCAGGAACTTTCTTCAATCTTGAATCACCCCTGTTTAGGGGCTCTGGCCAAGAGAAGCCACATCTTTAAGGCTTCCTTGTTGAGCTGAAAGGAGGCCCCTCGGAACCATTCCCAGTCACTAGAGACGCCCCTGCAGTGCGCACAGGCCTTGAGGTCACGGGAGCAGTGGTCCTGTGGGGAAATTAATAGGGCCCTGGTCCCCTCCCAGGCCCGGGTCCCTGCCCTCTGGCTCTGGGATGCATGTGTGCATGGTCAGATATCTCTGGCTAGTCACGGCTACTCTCCACTGCCTGCAGGAAGGGGAGGTCTGTGCTGTATGGGTGCAGAATTCCTAATGTACTCAACAATTGACATTCTGCACAGTTTTATCAATTATTAAGCAGAAAGCCCAAGGAGAGTCTGTGGAGCCGTGGAGTGTGGGTGGAGGAGGGAGTGTGGGACTCCAGGGAGGAGAAGCGGATGGTGAGGCGTGAGGCACTGGGCAGAAGGTTTGAGCACTGACCCTCCCACAGA
>NW_011494606.1:1499878-1513932 GCF_000754665.1 Bison bison bison
ATAGAAACTCGAGATCAGGGAGTGGATGGGCCTGACCCACTCCTGCCAATGAGGATTCGGGTGATGCTTCTCCTTTCAGTGGCTTCTGACAAACCTGAGTGTGACAGCAGTTACCAGGATGCTGGTGGGACTTGAGGCTTGGTTGGTGGGAGAGGTGGCGAGGCCTGCATTGAGCTGGGCGGCGGACAGGGCAGTGCTCCTCCAGGTTTGCAGGGCCGTCATCTCGAGCAGGGGTACCCAACCTCCAGGCCATCTCCGGTCAGATCAGCAGCAGCATTAGATTAGAAATAAAATGCACAATAAATGTAATGAGCCTGAATCATTCCCAAACCATCCCCTACCCCCTGGCTCATGGAAAAATTGTCTTCCACCAAATCGGTCCCTGAGGCCTAAGAGGCTGGGCATCGCTGCTCCTAGCAGGGGTGGGTACACTTTTTCTTTAAAGGGTTAACTATTTTAGGGTTTATGGGCCTTGTGGTTTCTGTTGTAACTGCTCAACTGTGCTATAGCACAGTAGCACCTGGAGACAGGTGTAAACAGGTGGGCATGGAAGTACTGCCATCAAGTGTTGTCTGTAGAGACAGGTGGCAGGCTGGTGCCCTGCTCTCATCTAGGACCTCAGTCCTCAATGTGGGATCCTGGACTTGCCATCACTTGGGGTCTTGTGAGTCATGCAGGATCTCAGGCCCCACCTCAGATCTCTAGAAACAGATATGCTTTTTAATAAGTCCCCTGGGCCTAGAGAAGTCTGAGGATAGAGTTTAGAGTTATTCTGGGGAGATCTGGGCAGAATCACGCACAAGGGGTAGAAATGGCAGAAAGCAAAATTTCATCTCAACATCAACTTTCTATTGGGACTTTCCTGGCAGTCCAGTGGCTGAGATTCCATGCTTCTGATGTAGGGTTTGCTATTTCCACCCTTGATTGGGGAACTAGGGTCACCCATGCCAAGAGGCATGGCCAAATAAGCAAATTACAAGCTTTGTGTGTGTGGTGTTTTTTTTTTTTTTTTTAAGATGGACTTTTTGTCAAACAGAGCTGTCCTCAAAGGCAACAAGAACATCCCATCACAGAGATGGTCAAGCAAAAGCTAGATAACCATATGTTCAGCACGGTAGCGAGGACTTGGGCAGGATAAATAGTATCATGGCTAAGTGTCCTTGCTTGGAGGCAAGCTGCATGGGTTTGGATATTGGTTATGCAAGAGGATGTCTCCCCCATCCTTATTTCAGATTCCCTGTCCATAAAATGGGATCATCAAAAATCTCACAGAATTGTGCTGAGACTTAACTTCAGTAAATACTGCAACAGCACTTCCTATACACTAAGTGCTAAATGTTACTAGAGTTTACTTAATTCTGTAACAGATATCAATATTTTTGTGCTTCCCTGGTGGCTCAGCAGTATAGAATCTGCCTGCCAATGCAGGAGATGCAGGTTCCATCCTTGGGTGGAGTCCATAGGAGAAGGAAATGGCCACCCACTCCAGTATTTTCACCTGGAAATTCCCATGGACAGAGGAACCAGGTGGCTACAGTCCATGGGGTCACAAAGAGTTGGACACAATTAAAGAACAGCATTCATAGTTTTGGTTGGATTGAGGACCAACCTTCGTATCTAAGGTCTCTTCCTTCCAACTCTGAGATTTGAGGTGAGAAAGAGGGAATATTTGGGGAGTAACAATCCTAGCTAGTGTTTTTTGGATATTTGGTGTGAGCCAGGCATTATGCAAGCATCGGTTAATGGCTCTCAAATTACTTTCAGATACTTGTTGCCATGGAAAAGCAGACAGATTATAATCTGTTGCTGCCCAAACACTCTGCAGTGTTTCAGCTTTAGAAAGTCAGATTGAACCCAGAGCTGAAGTGCATTGTTTTGTCATCAATAGATTCACTCTGTGTTGAGGGGTCAGAACTCTCTAGAGCTGGTCAAAGAGCCACCTCTTTTGACCACATCACCAGCTCATGTCTCAAGATGGCAGGGGCCAGAACACTTGACTGCACAACACACACACACACACACACACTCAAATGAGCCTGCTGACCCCCAATTCTATTTGTGTAGAGGCACCCATAGATGTAACGCCCCCTCTGTCCTTGTTGGTTTGCATTTTATGATCCCCAACCATAGGGTTTAACCATAGACATTGATTTGATCTCCTGCTCTGTCACTTCATAGCTGTGTGGTCAAGAGCGAGCCTCCTGACCTCTCTGAGCCTTGGTTCTTTCCCTTATTAAAGGGACTGATAACGCTGCATGCTTCATAGGGCTGTGGTGAGACTGAAGTGTGAACATGTGAGACTTCCAGGAGCCGTGCAGATGTTGGCTGTCATTTTGATGAATCGTATAAGCCTCTTGAAGTATCTTTCTCACCCACAGTGCTCGCCACAGAATAAGGGGTTAAAACAGACTTACCAGGGCTTCTCAGGTGGCGCTATTATAAAGAACTGGTCTGCCAGTGCAAGAGACAAGAGACATGGATTCAATCCCAGGGTTGAGAAGATCGCCTTGGGGAGGAAATGTCAACCCACTCCAGTATTCTTGCCTGGGGAATCCCAGGGACAGAGGAGCCTGGCAGGTTATACCGTTCATGGAGTTGCAAAGACTCGGACACAACTGAACGACTCAGGAGACACGCACAGACTTATCAAATGAGACGAACAAATGATCTTCTCCTACAATGTGGGAAGGAACGGCTCCTGCGGAGGAGCGAGGTGAATGCCCCCTGCCTGCCCTGTCCTCGGGCCCACCCCTACAGCTCTCACCATCATTTCAGATCCAGGGTTCCTTGTGTGCTGCACAAGTTTCCACGAGCCAGGGGCAGGCCTACCTTTCTTCCCCGTAACAGCTTTGCCTTGATTTTGTGGATGCCAACACAGAGTTCTTATCTTCCCAAAGAAACCTTTCAAAAAACAGCATACTGAATTTTTTATGGTATATGTGTGTGCTTTAGTTTCAAAAAGTTGGTGGGAAGGAAAGGGAAGATGGGCCTGGTACCCAAGGGCAGTAAGCAGTCAGGCTGGGGACTCGTTTCTCACCACTTTAAACTCTCCTCCATCTCCTTCCTCGCCTCCTTCTCCCAGCATATGATTTTTGGTGCTTTTTGGTTAATTAATTTAAAGTGACGATCGTCTCAGATGAAACTGTAAATGAGTTTCAAATGGCGCAGCCGGGCCACCCACTACTGGAAGATCATATTGCAGTGACAACATTAAAACTTGAACAACCCTCAACAAGGCAGGAGGAGGGGAATCCTGAAACCTCAAGTAAAAACACATTTCCAGCTCAATTCCTTGCTGCAGCCCTTAAAAAAGTGGAAACAGATGGATGGTGGCTTTGATAATGAGAGAGGCAATCAACTTTAGATTAAAAAAAAAAAAAAAAAAAACCTCCCTAAACCCTACCCAAAAAGGATGAGTCTGACAGTAAAATCCCAGACACACAACGTTCCATTTAAGAAGCTATTGACATATTAGTCGGGAACAGAGGGGGTTCTGAGAGAGGTCAGTCCTCCCCTCCCAGAGCACTCTGCATTGTTCCCTCGCCTCTAAAGCTAGAGCACTCAGCCCCCTAATTGAAAACACCGCTGTATCTTTGGATGTCAGCGATGGTCAGATTTCCCCTGGAAATCACTAAGTGTTCTCGGGAGGCTTGGCTGCTGCCTGCTGCCAGATTCTGGAGAGCCGAAAAGACATTTCTGTTTTTAATTTAACTTAATTATTTATTTTTTTTTATTTTGGCTGGGGGAGGTGTATGTGTGTGATTTCGGGGGAGGTGGAGGACAAGATACCAGGAACAGAGAGAAACAGTTCAATATCAGGAGAAAAGGAGATGTCGAAGTCATGAGATCAGGACTTATCATGCCTCAATTTGGCAAGCTGTGTAGCTTGGGACAAATTCTGGCATGTCTCATGCCTCCACTTTTTTTGTCTGTAAAATGGGGCTGAAAAGGCCTGCCAGGCAGGTTCTCAGTGATGAATCTGGGTAGCGTGTGCGAGAACCTGTTAAAATAGGAGCTAGGGGTCTGGGGCTATGTTTTCAGCTTTACCACTTGCCAAGCTTGGGTCTCGGTGCCAGTTCCTGCCAGTTCCTTTTGTGGGCCTGTCTGACTGGGGCTGCCGTTTCTGTGCTGCCCAGCGGCCGAGCTGGGAGGGAAAGATACTGGCTGGTGTGCACCTGCTGGGGTGGCCAGCCTTTGTCCACACCTGGCGTCCACACATTGCCGTGCCCTTGATAAATCATGGTCGAATGAGTGAATGAGCCTATGAGGGGGCTCACATAACGAAAAAGGTAATACTGCTAGAGAGTGGTGAAATGAAATTGACTTCTCAGGAATGGCAGCACGCTCCTCAGGGGACTTTGTCAGAAGAGATGGGCTGCGTGAGTTTCTGTGGTCCAGCAGGTTGCTGGAGATCCCAAAGAGACGAGAGACTCAAATGGAAAGAAGCCTTGGTTTGGTCCAGAGAACATTTGCACATTTGACAGTTCAATCTTTTTGGAAAATAGGGAGATTTGGTTCTGATTCAAGTTTCTGCTCGGGCTCATTTCAAAGGCTTTTAAGTCATATTTATAAGCATCACGAGGACTGGGCCTTGGCCTGTCTTATTCACGGAGCGTTCTAAGCATCCAACAGGTGGCTGACACAGGAGATGCTCAGTAAATAAGAAATAAGTAAATGCAGGAATCTCTCTCTCTTTTCTCTCTCCACACCCCCATCCCCACCTCTAAAGCCAAGATGAACACTGAGCTTTGATGGCTTCTGTACAAAGTGGGACTTGAGAGTGGCAGCTGTCTTGGTTGGAGAGTTGTCAGGACAGGTAGCTGATACGCATGCAGAATTGCCTAGTGGGAGCTGGGGGATCATGTTCTCATGATTGGTGTTCGCAATAGATGTCCTCCTCTGATCCAGGTACTGTCCCAACCACTAACTCCTTCTGTGCTTTGCAATTTCCCAGGATGTCAGAATCCATATGTATTTCTTTCTCTCTTTTTTTGGAATATGATTGCTTTACAATGTTGTGTTATTTTCTGCTATACAACAATGTGAATCAAGCGTGTGTGTGTGTATATTTATATATATATATATCTATCTATCTTCCCTCTTGAGCCTCTCTTCCACCCCTACCCCCATCCTACCCCTCTAGGTCATCACAGAGCACTGAGCTGAGCTCCCTGTGCTATGTAGCAGCTTCCTTCTAGCTCTCTATTTTACATATGGTCATATATGTATTTCCATGCTACACTTTCAACTTATCCCACCCTTTCCTTCTACAAGGACAGGGTCCACGAGTCCATTCGTTACATCTGTGCCCTATTTTGTGCTGTAAATGGGTTCATCAGTACCAGTTTTCTAGATTCCATATATATATATATTTATATATGTGAATATAGGATATTCGTTTTTCTCTTTCTGACGCTTCGCTCTGTGTGACAGGCTCTAGGTTAATTCACATACTGCAACTGACTCAATTTCATTCCTTTTTATGGCTGAGTAATATTCCATTGTATATATATACCACATCTTCTTTACCCATTCATCTGTCGATGGGCATCTAGGTTGCTTCCATGTCCTGGCTGTTGTAAACAGTGCTGCAGTGTGCACTGGGATACACGTGTCTTTTTGAATTATGGTGTTCTCAGGGTTATTCTCAGGACTGGGATTGCTTCTGGCCAGAAGGTTGTTCACTTCCAGGTCCTCAGGGATGAAAATAGAGCAGCAAGTGAGAACCGGGCCCTGTTGTTGGAGATGTGAGGGCTTAAATCTCATTCTGATGACTGGTTTGGACCCTGGTTGGTGCCCCAGCAAGACAGTGTGTGTGTGCTTGTGTGCGTGCTCAGTCATGTCTGACTCTTTGCAACCCCATGGACCCTATAGCCCACCAGGCTCCTCTATCCATGGGATTTCCCAGGCAAGAATACTGGGGTGGGCTGCCATTTCCTTCTCCAGGGGATCTTCCTGAATCGGGGATTGAATCCATGTCTCCTGTTTGTCAGGCATATACTTCACCATTGAGCCACCAGGGACGCCAACAGACAGCAGCTGAATGATATGTGTGGGGAGCTTGACCTGAGCTCTAGTTTTCTCCTCTGCTTCTCTCCTCCTCCCTCCTCCCCTACCCATCCTTACTCTGAAAGGCTAGGCCTTGGGAGGCATTAGGTTGAGGGGAGATCAGGAGGAAGGTTGGAAGGAATTCTTCCATACTTTATAGCAAGCAGCTCTGGCAATACCACGTTCCTTCAGCCACTGGTGACCAGCACTGAAGAGTGTGGATCCCCTAGCTGTTTCTTTCACTGGATGAGCGGCTTAAATCATAGCACTCGGGTAATTTTGAGATGAACTGGCTATTGTTAGAAACATTTAGAAACGTCTCCCCTTTCCTCCAATTTCCTCCTCTCTGCCAGTCTCCGCTCTCACAGCTGGAAGAAATTTCTCCTTCATCTGCTGTATTCAGTCTTTCACTAAGCTCCATCAATTTTGCCTTTGAAATTTTTTTGTACCCGCCCCTTCTCTCGTTCCCACTGCTAATCCCCGAGGCCTGGCTCTCATTCCCTCTGCACGCCGAGCTGCCTCCAGCACCTCTTGGCAGAGTTCCCCGCCTCTGGTCCCTCCGTTTTCAATCCAAGCCAGACTCTTCTTTCTCAAGCTCCATGTGCGTCTTAGGATGCCTCAGTTCAAATTCTGCAGACTCTCCAAAGCACTTGGCATCGCCCTGATGGCGTTTGCAGCTCCCACTGCCTTAATTTCTTCTCAGAGCAGTGGCTGTATTAGTTACCTGTGGGTGCTGTAACAAGTTACCACAAACGTGGTAGCTTAGAACCACCCAAAGTTGTCCTCTTAGAGTGTGGGAGACCAGAAATCTGAACTGTCTTAGGGGCCTAATCAAAGTGTCAGCAGGGCTGCGCTTCCTTGGGAAGGCTCCAGCGGAGAATCCCTTTCCTGCCTCTTGCAGCTTCTGGTGGCCACTGATGTTCTCAGCTTGTGGCCATATCACTCCTCTGCCTCTGCAGTCAATCTTTCTGCCTCTGAGGTCACTTTGTCTTCCCCTGATCTGTCTGTGTATCAAATATGCTTCTTAAAGGGATTGTACTTAGGGCAAGTCTGGATTATCCAGAATAATCTCCCCATCTCAAAATCCTTAGCTTTATCACATCTGGAAAATCCCTTTTGCCAACTAAGGTGATATTCACAGGCTCCCAGGATTAGGGTGTGGATATCTGAAAGTGAAAGTGAAGCTGCTCAGTGTGTCCGACTCTTTGTGACACCATGGACTGTAGCCTGCCAGGCTCCTCTGTCCATGGGATTTTCCAGGCAAGAATACTGGAGTGGGCTGCCATTTCCTTCTCCAGGGGATCTTCCAGACCCAGGGATCAAACCCGGGTCTTCCGCATTGTAGGCAGATGCTTTTACTGTCTGAGCCACCAGGGAAGTGGATATCTTGGGGGACCATTATCTAGCCTATCTCAGGCTTCTTATCCATTCAACACTTCAACAAATATCTATTGAGCACCTACTGTGTGCTGGGCTGTGTTCTAGGCAACGAGGTTCATAAAGAGTGTTTTTTTTCAGAGGCATTAGCCCTCAGGGTGATTGACCCTTATCTCATCTCTTTACCTCCTGGTGCTTGCCTGTTCAGTCTCTAAGTCATGTTCTGCTCTTTGCAACCCTGTGGACTGTAGCTCACCAGGTTCCTCTGTGCATGGGACTTTCCAGGCAAGAATACTGGAGTAGGTTGCCATTTCTTCTTCAAGGGGATCTTCCTGACCCAGGGATAGAACCCTCATCTCCTGCGTCTCCTGCATTGGCAGGTGGATTCTTTCCCACTGAGCCACCTGGGAAGCTTTCCCTCCTGGAATGTGGTATTTTTACATAGCATGATCATCACATTGTATCACTGTTACGTGCCTGTCCCTTTCCATTTCTATGAACCCCTTGAAGATTAAGCTAACTTATATTTGTACTTAATGCTAGATGGGACTCAGTGAAGGTTTGTTAAATCAATGAACAAGTCTCTTATGGCTTCCCTGCATTCCTGCTAAATATATTTCTAATTTCCTTGGATGCTATGTGAAAGTCATTCGGTTGTGTCCGACTCTTTGCAAGCCTGTGGACTATAGCCTGCCAGGCTCCTCTGTCCATTGAATTCTCCAGGCAAGAATATTGGTGTGGGATGCCGTTTCCTTCTCCAATAATACAGTTCTGTCTCAGAATTAAATGTTTAGGGTCTGGCCTTATTGGTGGTCGTCTCCTTGCGTCTGGGTGATGGGATATAGCTGTTGAGGGCATATGCTGTCCTACTTTGCTACATCCCTGGAAGTGTTATATAAATTGTTTCTTCAATGCTTCCCATTAGTCATTTCTATTGGCCATTGGCTTTGGGAGGAATGTGGGAAAGAGGAAGTGGAGACATTAGAAGACTGTTGTCCTCATCACTCCTGGGTCACATTTTCCTGAGGGCTTTACTTCTTGGTGTCATCGAAGCATGGCTCATCTGTATCTACCACCTCTGGTAGCACAGCACCATTCAAATCTGGTAAGACAGTGCTCTCTGCTTCCCTTGGCAGGTGAGATGAATCATCTGCTCTGTAGGGCCTTTTCCCACAAGACCTAACATAATACAGAAGAGGGACAGACTGTATTATGTATGGCCTTGTGATGTTGGTTTACAATTTTAAAGTTACTCCCTGTTTCCCTGTCTTAGGAAAGCAAAAATGTATTTAGTACAATAAATTGGTGGTGCCACTGGAGGCTCGTGAATCTGTACACAGCCCTTGGAAATGTGGGGCATGGTTGTAATCAAATGTCTAGAAAAAGCCTTTTAAAAGGCAGTGTGACTCATAACTTCACACTTAATTGTCTTGAAACCTTGGCCCTTCCTTGCTTCAGTTTTCTGTGTGGCCCCCTCATGCACTGGCATTGAAACCTCACCGATACCTGTTTCCTTAGCTACAGCATTATGCGTTGCTTTTCCAGGTGGAAAGTGAAAGATGATCAGTTGTGTCCAACTCTTTGCGACCCCATGGACTATACAGTCCATGGAATTCTTCAGGCCAGAATACCGGAGTGGGTAGCCTTTCCCTTCTCCAGGGGATCTTCCCAGCCCAGGGATTGAACCCAGGTCTTCTGCGTTGCAGACTGCAGGCAGATTCTTTACCAGGTGAGCCACAAGGGAAGCCCAAGAATACTGGAATGGGTAGCCTATCCCTTCTCCAGTGGATCTTCCCGACCCAGGAATTGAACCAGGGTCTCCTGCATTGCAGGTGGATTTTTACCAACTGAGATATCAGGGAAGCCCATTCTTTTCCAGGTGGAAAAGAATCTAACAATAAAGGTCCTCTCTCACACACACACACACACAGACCCCACATCCTTGTAACTCTCTGGCCTCCAATAGAACCTAACAAAGTAAATAGATTGATCTATTTAATATAAATTTAAATTTATCACCAAATATTTATTGGACATAGATATTTGGATGTTGATTAGTTGTACCATGCTTTCCAAGCTGTGTCATTCACTCACCTCTTAGATGACTTTTGTCACATCTCTATACCACTTGTGATATCATTTTATTAACATTTGTATATAATTTGCCTCAAATGTTAACTTGTAGAAACTTATTTTAAAAGGAAATACTGCATCTGTATCATAAATAGAAATCAACATCACTTATTATAAACAGAATGTAACTGTAAAAATAAATACACTGAAAGCAAAACAATGTTAGTCCCCCCCAAATTTAAATGAACAAGGAAATGCAGAGCAATGAAAATCAAATTGATTCACAGAATCTAATTGATTCACAAAAATGAGATGCTCAGTGAGAGAAACAGAATGGCTATGACCATTCAATAATAAAAGGATATTAAGCTTAATGTCATTTGATTTAATATGACCATGGGTTTCTGTGTCAATTAAATTATAACGTCTTTCAGTTTTGAGGGTGATCAGCCCTAAAAATTCCACCTCACATGCACCCACCATCAGAAAGGACACCTTGCCATTGCCCAGAAGGTAAATTTTATAATGTTTTTGTGTATGTTATTTTTGTTGTTGTTGTTGTACTCTGTTGTGTCTGACTCTTTGCGTCCCCATGGACTGCGACACACCAGGGATCCCTGTCCATCCCCAACCCCCAGAGCTTGCTCAAACTCATGTCCACTGAGTCAGTGATGCCACCCAAACTTCTCATTCTCTGTTGTCCCCTTATCCTCCGGCCTTCAATCTTTCTCAGCATCAGGGTCTTTTCCAATGAGTCAGTTCTTTGCATCAGGTGGCCAAAGTATTGGAGCTTCACCTTCAGCATCAGTTCTTCCAATGAATATTAAGGACTGATTTCCTTTAGGATGGACTGGTTTGATCCCTTTGCAGCCCAAGGGACTCTCAAGAGTCTTCTCCAACACCACAGTTCAAAAGCATTAAAAGTATGTATTATTAGTACATGTAAAAGAATATATGTGTTCATAACTTCCTTTGTGTGATATTACAAATCATAATTATAAAATGAATCTGGGAACCTATCCTCTCTTAGAAACATTACTATTGAGTTTGCTTCCTCTCTGATTCTTGTCTTTACCTCTCTCTCCTCCCCATCTCAGGTAAAAATTGTCTTGAATTCCTTTACATTTGAAAATAGTTTAACCACATATGGCATTCCTGAACACTATGTTATTTAGATATGCTTGAATATGAGCTTTATAAAAATGCTGTCATAGTTTCAGTATCTGCTAGGAGACTGGATAATCAATTATGGTATGTATATCCAACAGAGTGCTATTTCAAGTGAAAATGAATACTTCATACTGGCATGAGACCACTTGGATTAACCTTGTGAGGCATGAAGCTGGTCATCAACTCTCATTCTGCTCAGACCTCACCTTATGAGAAATTTAAGGGTAGGTGAAATGAAAAGGACTTCCCTTCCTCCACCTTTTGCACCCCAGTTACTTCCTGCGGAGAAAAGAAGCCCAGAACTGCTCTCTTTAGAAGGCCTGCTGGCAAGACTGGTCCTTAGCTGGCACGGGGGAACTTGGGTTTGGGAAGTGTCCCCACCATCCCCTGGTAAGAGAGACTCACTCTGCCTAAGTGGTCCAAACAGTATGATTCATGCTGAACACCTGGTTTCCCCCTGGGAGCTGAAATCTTGGTACATGGCAGACAGAGGTGCCTAGGGGGCCAGCACCCCTTCCCACTTTCCCCCAGTAAAAATCACAGGCAGAGGCTCTGATGAGTTTCCCAGGTAGACAGCATTTCACGTGTGTCGTGATAGCTCATTGCTGGGGTGTGAAGTGCGTGCTCTGTGACTCCACTGGGGAACGACTCTTGTTATCTGAGCCTGCTGCACCTTTGTCTTTGCCAATTTTTCGTTGTATCCTTTTGCAGTTATAAGTCATAGCCCTGAGTATGACTTCCCTGGTGGCTCAGATAGTAAAGAATCTGCCTGCAATGCAGGAGACCTGGGTTTGGTCCCTGGGAATCTTTGGGAAGATTCCCCTGGAGAAGGGAATGGCAGTCCACTCCAGTATTCTTGCCTGGAGAATTCCATGGACAGAGGAGCCTGGTGGGCTACAGTCCATGAGGTTGTAAAGAGTCAGATATGACTAAGTGAATAATACTTAACTTTCACGTGAGTAGGACTGTTGAATCCTCTGAGTCTTCCTGGGACCAGTCTTGGGGATCCTGATACTCTTCCAAACCTTCCTTTTTCCTGTACCACTCTGAAACCTGAACAGAGGGGCCTTGGCTTGGGCTTTAGATTATACTTTGGAGGGCCCTGAATCTCTACCTCACACACACACACATGCATGCACACATATACATACCACATACACACGCCTCCGACACTTGGGATCTGGAGCTCAGAGCTGGCCCAGCAATCTGCAACCCTAGACATCAGCCCTCATTCTATCACCATTCAGGCCCCCAGGAAACACTTCTGCATATCTCTTGCTTTATGTCCTGGAAAACCTCATCAAACTGCATGAACGTGGTGTGCTGAACACCTCCAAGAATGTCAGAGGCAGACATCGCCTCAGAAAGCAGAAGGATCTGAGCAGAAGTGCTTGGGTAAGAGAAAAGGCAAATTAATTAACTTGTCAAATCCTTCCTCTCAGCTTGAATGCAGTAGATTCTTGTATAACAAATTATTGTTTCTCAGCAGTGCCAAACATTCATTTTCTTGCTTCTCTTCATGTTCCAGCTCCTGGTTCTGGAGATAAGGATAAGCACAATATTCACAACACTTGCACGTAGATACTGAAGCATATTTTACTGTAGGAAACAATTCATATGGCTCTTAAATTTGTGTATATGCTGCTCAAGACACAGCACGTGCGAAGTGTGACATCAGCTCGTTACATTGGTGACTAGTTAGATGCTGAATCATAGAACTGCAAGTTGTCTAATTTTTGTAAAAATATTAAATATCTGAATTTTCAAGAAATTAAAATTTTCAGCTTTAAGTATCTTTGATTAAAATATTTTATATTCACTATTATGATTTATATTTTTCCATTTAATTTTGGTAGCAATTTAAAATATTATAGAAAATAAATAACTTTTCACTGAACTCCTATTGAATTATAATTTGAATTTTTTCAATTTTTACACATATTTTTATGGTATTTAAAAAATGAAAGTACATTCACAGTTATTCCCTTGAATGTACATTTTATTTTTTAATTATTAGATAATTATTGTCCATAGAATGACATTTTGTATAAATGGACATGCTTGGAGATTTTGCTGGAGTGATGGCAAAAAATCAATGAAATAAATATAAAATAATACATGAGCTATGGCTATCTTTATTTTAATGCTTATCTGAATATCACCAGCCCATTAATGGAACACCCAGTCACACACAGTAATAATTAGGTTTGTTTGTCTTTGATGGAAGGCTTTCAGTCATATAAAAGCCACAACTTTATTAATTTTTTATGTCTTATTATGAAAATGTTTTTGTCGAGGTAGAGCATAGAGCATTATAGCTGATGTAGCAGTTGGCTTGTGGTTTAGCTTTTGCTCATGTAGACATGCGGTGTGGGGCCCCCAGGCACAGGCAGGCCTGTTTCCTCCCCTCTTTTTATTTTTCTGATTACATTTTGTAAATAATGAGAGTAAATTCCTAGGCAGGTTGATAAGAAGTCCGGGGTCCCCGAAGAGGAGAAAGGGGTCTGGGGCTCTCAAGGAAGAGATAGGGGTCTGGAGTTCTCAAGGAGGAGGAAAGGACAAATGTTTTTTCCTACATTCTTTAGTAAGGATTATATAACAATAATGTATCCTGCTAGAGGACATGTTTCTCCTTCTTGAAAACCTTCTGACTGATCCTGTTATCTTAAAATGTATGCTGTGAGAGTGGGTCTAGTAAGATCTTTACAGCCTTGAGACATTCTTTTGATTTATTGTAATAACCAATTAAAAAGTATATAATTCCCTTGCTAAGACTAGGGACTGGGGGCACTTTCTGTCCTCCTTGTGATGTCTGGGTCAGAAGCTTTCTCTGTCCTTTTTTATACTTTAATAAAACTCTACTACACAAAAGCTCTTTAGTGATCAAGCCTGGTCCCTGGCCCTGAAGTTAAATCTTCTTCGGAGATCAGGAATCCAAAACCGTTCACTGTAAGCTATCAATAATATGTTATATGCTTTTTGTCTTTTGAATTGGAGGATGATTTCTTTACAATGTTGTGTTAGTTTCTGCTGTACAACAGCATGAATCAGCTATATGTACCCATATATCCCCTCTTTCCTGAGCCTCCCTGCCACCCCCACCCCTTATACCACCCATCTAGGTCACCACAGAGCACCAAGCTGAGCTCCCTGTGTTGTACAGCAGCTTCCCACTAGCTATCCATTTTACACATGGTGGTGTACATATTACTCCCATTCCTCCCCTCTTTGCACACAGTTCTAGAAGGGCCTGGGTTCTGGTGTGGAGCGAGTGCCCGGCAGTCATGTGGACCAGGGCCCAGCTGATTCCGTGTGCCAGTGTCCCCAGGGCCAAGGCCACACCAAGGCCAAGGGAGAGAAGGGCGCTAAGAGCCTCCCCAGCGGCC
>NW_011494606.1:1514032-1530162 GCF_000754665.1 Bison bison bison
TGGAAAACCTCCTGCATGCAACCCTTGGGTGTCTACACACCAAGCTGGAAACTTGGATGCTGGGATGGTGGTCAAGTGTGGGCTTGGCAAGGGGTTTCAATTTTAGCTCTGCAACCTTCCAGAAAGGTCACTCCAGGCAAATTTCCTGAACCTCTTTGAAATTTTTTTGACATGTTTAAAACAGGACCACTCATTCCTACTTTCCAGCCTTGTGAAAGTTGGAGATTTGTATTTAAAACTCATAGCATAGTCCCTTGGTTGTGGCTTCACACATGTTTACCCATGTTTGGGGACAGGGAAACTGAAGACATTAAACAAGAGGCTAAAGTCATCCTGGTGGTTACTAGAAGGAAGAATTCAGGTATTTTGATGTCCTACCATTTTCTCAGTTCAGTTCAGTTCAGTCACTCATGTATGTCCGACTCTTTGTGATCCCATGGACTGCAGCATGCCAGACGTCCTTGTCCATCACCAACTCCCAGAGTTTATTCAAACTCATGTCCATTGAGCCAATGATGCCATCCAACCATCTTATCCTCTGTCATCCACTTCTCCTCCCGCCTTCAATCTTTCCCAGCTTCAGGGTCTTTTCAAATGGCCAAAGTATTGGAGTTTCAGCTTTAGCATCAGTCCTTCCAAGAAATATTCAGGACTGATTTCCTTTAGCATGGACTTATTGGATCTCCTTGCAGTCCAAGGGATTCTCAAGAGTTTTCTCCAACACCACAGTTCAAAAGCACCGATTCTTTGGCACGCAGCTTTCTTTATAGTCCAACTCTCACATCCATACGTGACTACTGGAAAAGCCATAGCTTTGACTAGATGGACCATTGTTGGCAAAGTAATGTCTCCGCTTTTTAATATGCTGTCTAGGTTGGTCATAACTTTTCTTCTGAGGAGCAAGAGTCTTAATTTCATGGCTGCAGTCACAATCTGCAGTGATTTTTGGAGCCCCCCAAATAATGTCTATCACTGTTTCCATTGTTTCCCCATCTATTTGTGATGAAGTGATGGGACCAGATGCCATGATCTTAGTTTTCTGAATGTTGAGTTTTAAGCCAACTTTTTCACTTTCCTCTTTCACTTTGATCAAGAGGCTCTTTAGTTCTTCTTTGCTTTCTGCCATAAAGGTGGTGTCATCTGCACATCTGAGGTTATTGATATTTCTCCTGGCAATCTTGATTCCAGCTTGTGCTTCATCCAGCCCAGCGTTTCTCATCTGCATGTAAGTTAAATAAGCAGGGTGAAATTATACAGCCTTGACATACTTCTTTCCTGATTTGGAGCCAGTCTGTTGTTCCATGTCCAGTTTTGTTGCTTCCTGATCTACATAGAGATTTCTCAGGAGGCAGGTCAAGTAGTCTGGTATTCCCATCTCTTTAAAAATTTTCCACAGTTTATTGTGATCCACACAGTCAAAGGCTTTAGTGTAGTCAACAAAGCAGAAGTCAATGTTTTACTGGAATTCTCTTGCTTTTTTGATGATCCAGCGGATATTGGCAATTTGATCTCTGGTTCCTCTGCCTTTTCTTGAACATCTGGAAGTTCACAGTTCACGTACAGTGGAATCCTAGCTTGGAGAATTTTGAGCATGACTTTGCTAGCGTGTGAGATGAGTGCAATTGTGTGGTAGTTTGAGCATTCTTTGGCATTGCCTTTCTTTGGGATTGGAGTGAAAACCAACCTTTTTTAGTCCTGTGGCCACTGCTGAGTTTTCCAAATTTGCTGGCATATTGGGTGCAGCACTTTCACAGCATCATCTTTCAGGATTTGAAAGAGCTCCACTGGGATTCTATCACCTCCACTCGCTTTGTTCATAGTGATGCTTCCTAAGGCCCACTTGACTTTGCATTCCAGGATGTCTGGCTCTAGGTGAGTGATCACACCATCATGATTATCTGGGTCATGAAGATCTTTTTTGTATAGTTTTTCTGGGTATTCTTGCCACCACTTCTTAATATCTTCTGCTTCTGTTAGGTCCATACCATTTCTGTCCTTTATTGTGCCCACCTTTACATAAAATGTTCCCTTGGTATCTCAAATTTTCTTGAGATTTTAGTCTTTCCCATTCTATTGTTTTCCTCTATTTCTTTGCATTGATCACCGAGGAAGGTTTTCTTATCTATCCTCACTATTCTTTGGAACTCTGCATTCAGATACTTATATCTTTCCTTTTCTCCTTTGCCTTTTGATTCTCTTCTTTTCACAGCTATATGTAAGGCCTCCTCAGAAAACCATTTTGCCTTTTTGCATTTATTTTTCTTGTGGATGGTCCTGATCCCTGCCTCCTGTACAATGTCATGGACTTCTGTCCATAGTTCTTCAGGCACTCTGTCTATCAGATCTAATCCCTTGAATCTATTTGTCATTTCCACTGTATAATTGTAAGGGATTTAATTTAGGTCATACCTGAATGGTCTAGTGGTTTCCCCTGCTTTCTTAAATTTAAGTCTGAATTTGGCAATAAGGAGTTCATGATCTGAGCCACAATTAGCTCCCGGTCTTGTTTTTGCTGACTGTATAGAGTTTCTCCATATTTGGCTGCGAAGAGTATAATCAATCTGATTTCAGTATTGACCATCTGGTGATGTCCATGTATGGAGTCTTCTCTTGTGTTATTGGAAGAGGGTGTTTGCTATGAACAGTGTGTTCTCTTTGCAAAACTCTATTAGCCTTTGCCCTGCTTTGTTTTATACTCCAAGGCCAAATTTGCCTGTTACTCCAGGTATTTCTTGACTTCCTACTTTTGTATTCCAGTCCTCTATAATGAAAAGGACATCTTTTTGGGGTGTTAGTTCTAGAAGGTCTTGTAGGTCTTTATAGAACTATTTAACTTCAGTGTCTTCAGCATTACTGGTTGGGACAAAGACTTGGATTACTGTGATACTGAATGGTTTGCCTTGGAAATGGACAGAGATCATTCTGCCATTTTGAGATTGCATTCAAGTACTGCATTTCAGACTCTTTTGTTGACCATGATGGCTACTCCACTTCTTCTAAGGGATTCCTGCCCACAGTAGTAGATATAATGGTCATCTGAGTTAAATTCGCTCATTCCAGTCCAATTTAATTCGCTGATTCCTAAAATGTCGACGTTCACACCTGCCATCTCCTGTTTGACCACTTCCAATTTGCCTTGATTCATGGACTTAATATTCCAGGTTCCTATGCAATATTGCTTTTTATAGCATCAGACTTTACTTCCAATATCAGTCACATCCACATCTGGCTGTTGTTTTTGCTTTGGTTCTGTCTCTTCATTTTTTCTGGAGTTATTTCTCCACTGATCTCCAGTACCATATTGGGCATCTACTGACCTGGGGAGTTCATCTTTTAGTGTCCTATATTTTTGCCTTTTCATACTGTTCATGGGGTTCTCAAGGCAAGAATACTGAAGTGGTTTGCCATTCCTTTCTCCAGTGGACCACATTTTGTCAGAACTCTTTATCATGACCTGTCCGTCTTGGGTGGCCCTACATGGCATGGCTCATAGTTTCATTGAGTTAGACAAGGCTGTGATCCATTTTCTGGGCCCTGATAACACGCTGTTCTGCTAAAGCCACCTGCTCTCCTGCCCACACCTGGGTTAGGAAGAATGTCAGCCCGTGAAGCATCCTGGGCTGAGAACTAGTTTACTTTCCTTGGAATCTAGCTCTAAGGATTTATAGCCTGGTGGGTGCATGCTGGAGGTCCCCTTACCTGTAAGTTATTCCACCAGTAATTAGATTTCTTTCCATTGTGGGAAGCCAGCATGTGTAAATTCACTGAAACCTGGGAACAGATGATATAAAGGTCACTGGAGCCTCCACTCTGCCTAAAATGCATCTTCCATGAAAATGATTTCTCTGGGCACATAAGTCACTATGGTCCCAGGATAACCATAGCTCAGCTCTTACCGTTCCCTGAATGCCATGCTCAGTGATGGAGTGTTCACAGCCCCCTTGGCAGCCTGCCCACCCACCTGGCCCTGCCCTCTGAATGGAAGAGCCTCATTGACACCTGCTGTCACAGAGGGAGGTGATACAGGTAGAGAGTGAGTGGGTAGAGAGGAGGAAAGAACCACTCCCTTTCCAGCTCCTTTTCTTCCAGGCAAGACTGACTTAAGTTTAGAGACCCTTAGTCCTTCAGGTGAACCACTTGGAAGTCAAAGACACTTTGAACCATAGCAGAAATCACTAGCCATTTGCAAGAGGATAAAATTAGGTACCTGCTTCACACCATGTATACAGTAACATGTCCCAGGTGGATTACAGGTTTGTGCATTAAATATAAAATATCAACAAATTAAAAGACAATATAGGACTATGTATATGTAAGACATATAAGCTAAGCTGTCATCCTTCTCTAACGCAGGTATACAGATAATCTCACATATAGTGTTGTAAAGCCAGGCAGAAGACACACATCATATGCTTCAGTCTTGATCTTTGTATCTCTATATCTATATCTTGGGGCCTTTCCAAGTTTGGTGGCAAACCCAGAGGTCAAAAAAAAAAAAGAAAAGTGTGGCAGATTGGACGACATAAAAATTTTACAAAGCAAAACAAAACTGTACTGTGAAAAGCACCGTAAATAAACCAAAACATAAATACATAAATGACAGCTTGGGAGAAAGTATTTGATACACATTCTATCAGGAAAGCTGTAAATATCCATAGCATAGCAAGCATTCCTTCAAATCAATCAGAAGCAACATAGATGGGCAAATGGGCAATTCACACACACACACACACACCATACAAATGGTCCATTAAAGAGGAAAAATATTAAATTACCTGACCTCTAAAACTGGGAGAAAAATCATTGTTTGAGTTCACAAATAACTAAGAAAGTTTGAATGAAAGCCACATTGTGGCATTGTTTTTATTCTTGCCCATCCAGTGAAAAAGAGTGATAACCTTCAGAGCCGAGAGTGAAGAGGTGAGTGCTCACACGCTGTTGGGTAGGAGTGAAAACCCCCACACCCTTTTAAAAGAGAGTAATTTGTCAATAGATATGGGCTTCCCTTATGGTTTAGCCAGTAAAGAATCCGCCTGCAGTGTGGGAGACCTGGGTTTGATCCCTGGGTTGGGAAGATCCCCTGGAGAAGGGAAAGGCTACTTACTCCAGTACTGGCCTGGAGAATTCCTTGGACCGTACAGTCCATGGAGGTCACAAAGAGTCAGACATGACTGATTGCCTTTCACTTTCACATAAATTTAAACAGTGCTTATTGAATAACCCGGTGGTCTCTTCTCTAGGAATTTATCCTCCAAAATCATGGCATGAATGAGTAAAGATGTAAGTACAAGGGCATTCATTGTATCATGGCTTATAAGAGCAAAGTTTTTTAAAAAGTTTAAATTTCCGTGGCAGAGCATGGTCTTGCTGTGTAGTGGAATCACAGTGCATAGGAGGCAACATTTTTCTGAGCATTTGCGCTGTTCTGAGTGCTTCCCATGCCTCAGGGTCTCCGATCTCCACCCCGGGCCACTGAGCAGTACCTGTCCCTATTAGGAACTGGTCTGCACAGCAAGAGGTGAGTGGTGGGCTGGTTGAGTGAGTGACTCTTCATCTGTATTTACAGCTGCTCCCCATTGCTCGTATTATAGCTCTGCCTCTTGTCAGATCAGTGGTGACATAATAAATGTAATGCACTTGAATCATCCCCAAACCATCCCCCCCACCATCAGAGGAAAAATTGTTTTCCATGAAACCAGTCCCTGGTGCTAAAAATGTTAAAGACCGCTGCTATACACGAGCTTGTTGAACCCACTCAGCACTTTATCAAGTAGACAATGTTGTCATCACCCACACGTTGCAGAAGAGGCACAGAGAGGCTATTAACCTCCACAAGATCACACAGCTGAGAGAAGTCAGAGCTGGTATTTGAACTGGGCAGTGAGGCTCCTGAGACACCAACCAGGAAGGGGGTCACTGATATAAGTTGTGCTGAGTGACACACCAAGGTGCAGAAAGATATAACCTTTTGATGAAAATACATGTGACTACATATATAATATGTATTATTTATATGTGTGTTTCCATTACAGTAATTATAGAAAAATTAATTTGGCAGGAGTGACTGAACAGGCAGAGAGAGTAGGTTGATTTATTTTCTTGAAAAAAGGGATGGTATTAAAAAAACAATAAAGCTAGCTGTTTAGTTTCCTTCTTTTATTTTATTACCCATGCCCACTTGATTTGAATGAAATAAAAATAGCCATATTTGGTTTTGTAACAAAAATATATCCTTGAAAAATATTATATCCAGTTCACATCAGAAATAAAAAATCCCAGTTTGGGAAATTTAGCTTTTGATAGTTCATATTTAGCAGTAGATATATTACTTTAAATAAAGACTTTAAAAATGACTTAAAAGGTAGGATGTCATCACTGTAGAAAAGGTGGAGTTATAGAGCTATGAGAGTGAACTGGTCATCTGGTGGGTTCTGGGAAGCTGGGGAAGCTGGGACCTCCTGTTCCACGGTCCATGCTGGATTTATTTCATTTCTCTCCTTGTTTTCTTCCCAGCATCTTGTTGCCATGACATCCTACTCTAATCCCCCAAACCCAGAGCAAGCCTGCTTGGGGTGGGGAGTCAGTGTGAAGTTGAAGAGCTCCAACCCAGACAAGGGATGTCGCAGGAGCTGGTCTAGGATGTCCATTTGCTGGTGGCCAGAGTCCCAGGGTCACAAGCCCTCCAGCCACTGGACTCAGAAGGGGACCCTGGACACAGCAGGAGCCTTGTGCTCTATGGACTGTCTGGTATAAGCAGAGGCCAGTGCCATGGCTGGAAAGCAGTGGGCAGCCGGGCCGTGGAACCTAATGAGGCCACATTTAAGCAGCTTGGACAGCTCTTCACTGGTGGGTCTCAGTTGAGGGTGATCTTGCTTCCTAGGGACATCTGGCAGTGTCTGGAGACGCTTTTAGTTCTTACTGCGGGGGTGGGGGTGTTACTGGCATCCAGGGAGGGATAGGTAAAGAAGGCTCTGAATATGCTACAGACCAAGAATTGTTATTGTTGTTGTTTAGTTGCTAAGTTGTATCTGACTCTGTGACCCCATGGATTGTAACCTGCCAGGCTCCTCTGTCCATGGGATTCTTCAGGCAAGAATGCCAGAGTGGGTTGTCATTCCCTTCTCCAGGGGATCTTCCCGACCCAGGGATTGAACTCATGTCTCCTACATTGACAGAGGAATTCTTTACTGCTGAGCCACCAGGGAAGATCTACAAAGCAAGAATTATCCAGCTCCTGGTGGCTCAGATGGTAAACAATCTGCTTGCAATGTAAAAGACCTGAGTCCGATCCCTGGGTGGGAAAAATCCCCTGGAGAAGGGAATGGCGACCCACTCCAGTATTCCTACCTGAAGAATCCCATTGTTAGAGGAGCCTGGCAGGCTACAGTCCTCAGGGTCACAGAGTCAGACACGACTGAGCCACTAACACTTTCACAAATCTCTATGGGGCCGGGAATTAGATTCCGTGTTTGGTCTTGCTATAGGAAGGCTGGGGTCCTGAGGGCCCCACATGTGGAAATTCCTTGGTGATGTGCTCCTTCTAGAGGAAAGGCAGATTGCCCTAAGGACAGGTGGAGATAACCAGGCCAGTCCTCCCTGGGGCACTGCATTTCTGAGGAGCTGGGAGGAATTAAGTTATAATACAGTGACTAACATTAATACAGTGCTTGACAGGTGACAAAGTGCTTCCTCTGTGCTAGGGTTCATACAGATTGGGGTCCTCTGTACCACGCCCCCCCCATATTGTTGGGGTCATGGACAGGTTGGGAGAGGGGAAAGGCTACATCTGCTTCTCATTCTCCCATGAAACGAGTTCCTTGTCATTAACTCCCCAGAGTCTCCCTTTGATCACAACTCTGACAGTGCAAACCCTGCTTGTTATTCCAGGCTCCCCTTATGGGTGGGAGGCCTTCCCCAGCAGATGTGAAGGCAAACAGATTCTTTCTCCCAGTGCTGTGGTTTCCTGGAGTCTGGCGAGCTGGAGCTAGGATGCCATGACATCAGATGGGTTAGGTGTGGGTTTCACATACCTGATATGTGTCTTATAAGCTCGGAGGAAGTTGTTGCGTTGCTCAGTTGCTAAGCTGTGTCTGACTCTTCGTGACCCCGTGGACTGTAGCATGCCAGGCTTCCCTGTCCTTCACTATCACCCAGAGTTTGCTCAGACTCATGTCCATTGAGTTGGTGATGCTATCTAACCATCTTACCCTCTGCTCCTTCTCCTTTTGCCTTCAATCTTCCCCAGCATCAGATTCTTTTCCAATGAATCGGCTCTACACATCAGGTAGCCAAAGTATTAGAGCTTCAGCAACCGTCCTCCAATAAATAATTAAGGTTGATTTCCTTTAGAATTGCCTCTTTTGATCTCTTTGTAGGGACTGTGGGCAGCAAAGGCTGGCCAGGGAGGTTGGGCCTTCAGGAAATGGACTGGATTTCATATGTCAGGCATTTCATATACATTATTTTACTTGTTTCTCAAGACAACTCCTTGAAATGGGTTTTATGATAGTATCTATTTTTCATAGGAGGAATTCAAGTTCAGAGAGGTTTATTAACCTGTCCAAGCTCATGTAGAAAGTTGAGCTCTTGGAAAATATTTGAATCGGGGGCAGTGGGGTGGTGCTGTCTGGGCCATCATGGGTTCTGCAAGGGCAGATGAGGTCTGGATGAGGGTAGAGTGGCAGGAGAACCACATGCCTGGGACAGGTTAGTCCAAGGTTAGTGGACAGCATCACCATGCCATTGAGCAGGGCAGCTTCAGGCTAGAATGAAGGAGTGGGATCAGAGTGGCCACTGGACAGGACATCACCTCTCTGGGGATTGGAGGAGACAGAGTTGGGGGAACTGGGAGTGAGCAAGAGAGGGCAGAGGCCGCCTGAGAGGGGCCTGCAGACCAGAACAGGAGTGGAAAGAGCTCTGAGAGACTGAGTTCTTTACTGCATCCCCTGTGTGCTCTGTGATGGGGAAATGGAATGTCCCATGTAAAATAACATGTGACCCCCAGGGGAGCATATCCCCTCTGCTGATGTATGTGCTTTAATGAACTGCAGGGGACCACTAGCTTCTTGGCTTCTTTGAGTGATTTAGAAAAAAGTGCCCTCTGGGTGGGTGCCTAGTTCAGAGCTTGGGCTGGATTTCTGCCCCCTCGGCTTGGCCGGGTGTTGACATAGGCCAGGTGCTGATGTAGGACATCTGCAGAGCAGACCCATCACGGGGCTGGTGGGGCTGTGTGACCAGAGATGAGGAACCCAGGAGAGTGGGCTGCTGCATCCAGCCTCCAGGAGGGTAGGGGCTGACTTGTACCTGTATTTTATGTACAGCACCTGGCACTGGGCTGGTTTGGCAGCGTCTGGTAAGAGAATGAATAAAAGAGGGTTGCTTCAGTCCACGAGATCACAAAGAGTCAGACATGACTTAGCAACTGAGCAACAACACACCTTCCTTTCAGTTCCCACGAGTGAGTCTTCAGCCTTCTTTGGAAGAAGATTTAGAGGGGAGGAAGAGGATGCTATGGGGCATGTAAGATGGAGGGTAAAAAAGGGGGAAGCTAGACTCATTATGTCAACTTCACAGTAGATGCTTTAGAAACCTTAAAAAAAAAAAAAAAAGCTGTATGTTATTGAGTGACGGTGGGTTACTAGGAGCCAGATACGGTGCTTACCCTTCTGTGATGGGCAGTTTTATATATCACTTTGCCTAGACCTGAGTCTCCAGCTATTCAATCAAATGCTAATTTAGGTATTGCTATGAAGGCGTGTGTGTGCTAAGTTGCTTCATTTGTGTCCGACTCTTTGTGACCCTATGGGCCATAGCCCACCAGGCCCACTGTCCATGGGATTCTCCAGGCAAGAATACTAGAGTGGGTTGCCTGCCCTCCTCCAGGGGATCTTCCTGACCCAGGGATCAAACCTACATCTCTTAAGTCTCCTGCACTGGCAGGCAGATTCTTGACGACTAGCGTTACCTGGAAGCTGTGAAGGTAGATGTCCTTAAAGTCCAAAACCAGTGACTTTAAGTAAAGGAGATGATCCAAGGCAACCCGGACAGGCCTGATTCCATTAGTTTAAAGGTTTTAAGAGCAGAGCTGAGGCTTCCCTGAAAGGGAAGAAATTCTGCCTGGGGCCTGTAGCTGGGTCTGAGTTCCAGCCTGCCCTTCCTAAGGGCCTCCCCTGTGGATTTCTGACTCAGCCAGCCAGCCCCACAATCTCATAAGCCAATTCCTTGCAACAAGCCGCTTAGTATGTATCTCCTGCTGGTTTTATTTTTTGGCTGAACCTGGACCAATATACCTTCATATGGATCAATTTATCTAATCCGCTCAAAAACATTGTTATGATTCTCATTTTAAACTGGAGCCCAGAGAAGGTGAACAGTGCCAGCAAGCAGCAAAGCCAGGTCTCAAACCACAAGGCTTCTCCCTCCGAGCCCATGCTCTCAGCTGCTACCGCAGAGACTCGCAGGGTGACAGCTGTGTAGATAGTAGCCAGCGCAGGATAGCTGACAGGCTTTCAGATGGATGGGGCAGTCGTGACTGACTGGGACACTGTTGTGAGGGAGGGGGTGGCAGCTGCCCAGAGCAAGTCACCATGGCACTCAGACCTGGGGGACACACACATTTTGACATCCCCTTCCAGTGATAATCTGTCCTTTCCTCTGACTGCCCTGACATTCTGAGTAAGCACAAAATGTTCCCTCAGTCTTGCGTTTGCTTGTACGTTATTTTGCTTTTGAGTTATCCTTTGGTGGTTTGTTCTGTTTGTTTTCTCATAGGGCTGAGCTTATTAAAGTTCCTGACATGTTCACTATCAGTCCTCTATCCTGAACTCTTTCTTCTGATTCATTCGTTCATTCAAAATGATGTTGAATTACCCTTCTTAACAAAGCAGCACCCAAGAAGAAGACAGGGTGGTGGCTCAAAAGGAACTGAGGGGCCTCCAATATCTTGGGGGGTGCTCCTTGGTTGGGTACATGTCATACTTGAGTGAAAATTAACCCTGAGGAGAAATAAGTTAAAGAAAAACCTTTGGGTCCAAATTTGGGGTGCTGATTTTCCCACCGTTTAAAATAATGGAGTAGATATCCACAGCATTCGATTTGTCTCTGTGTAACAGCTCGGACTGAAAACGCTGATTTGTGCTCACTGGCCCTGCAGTCCCGAGACTGAACGCGAGCAGACCAGGGGCGAAGGAACAGAAGGCATTTCCTTCTAGCAATGGCTTCTGGAAAACGCAGAGTGGAACTCAAGCCACAGTCCTGTGTGTGGGGAAGGTGTGGGGTGTGTGCACGTGTGTATATTTTTCTCTGTGTCAGAGGAGGTGTGGGCAGTGGGCAGAGAGAGGGTGACTAATAATGAGCAGGAACTGGGTAATTCTTCCAGCTTGAGAGGTGAAGTTTGAAGCCACGGGATGACCCTGGGGCTCTGAACTCATGGGCCCGCCAGGAGTGTGCTTGAGGATGGAAGGCTCGGTCTAAGGAAGCCAAAGGGGAACAGAGAGCAGTGCTCGTGGCTTAATGGCAGTTCCAAGGATTAGAGTGTTTCCATTCTCTGTCTCTGTGTCCCTAGCTTTGTGTTTCGGTTTCTCTCCCATGTGTTTGCCTATCCGCTCTTTTTCTTTGGAAGCAGAAAAGCAATTGAGTGGTTTACAGAATCGCCAGGAAGAGAAATACTGGGACCTTCCAAAGGCACAGGGACAGAAGGAAGAACCACAGGCAAACACTTCTCAGAACCACTGCCGATGCCCTGCTGGCTCCTGGGTGTTACCCAATGGCACTTCAGCCTGCAGCTGCTGGACTCTGGCTGCTGCCCAGACCAGAATCAGGGGAGCTTTTCATAGACCTGGCAGATTGAAGCTGGGAGACTTAGAGGTGACATGAGTCCTCAAGAGACCCACCAGCTGGCTAGGTGGGGCCAGCTAGAGGCAGCCTTGGGATTTGGGTTTACTGCTGGAAGTAAAAGATACAATTACGGTCAACTCTTGTGCTAGTCGGGCACCAAGTGTAGACAAGGAATTTCAAACTTTAATTTTACCCTGAAACATCAGCAATCCCTTTCCTAAATTTCCCTAGAGATTTTAGGGTGATTTCTAACCCCTAGTAAGATGGATGGGAGCTTCCCATGTGGTGCTAGTAGTAAAGAACCAGCCTGCCAATGCAGGAGATGTAAGAGATATGAGTTCAATCCCTGGGTTGGGAAGATGCCCTGCAGGAGGGCATGGCAACCTACTCTAGAATCCTTGCCTGCAAAATCCCACGAACAGAGGAGCTTGGCGCTGTGGTACATGGAGTTGCAAAGAGTTGGGCGCAACTGAAGCGACTTAGCACTCACACACGCACACACAAGGTGGATGGATCAACAAGATTTTCCTGTGTCTCTAGTTCATCAGATACAGAGTCTTTCGGATAATGGGTCAGCCAAGTGGCAATGGAGTAGGAGAGAGGAGAAGGGAAAGTAAGGACTCAAGATAACGTGAAAAATGAAGATACTGGAATCTTCCAGCTCTACATCCCTACTTGTTTATTTGTTTTTACTTTGAGCCATAGGTGTTCTGTTTAAGCTGAGATCTTGACTTTCAGGAGCAAGCTGTCATGGTCCTCAAATTTGGGAAGCAGTGATTGTGGAGTGGGTAACACCCGGAAGAGGAGTTCCCACCCTCTCACTGAAAGCTGGTTGCTGTTTTGTTGCTATGGCCTGTTAGAGCCTTCTCTGGGAGGGGAAACTTCCAGAATCCTGGGAAGTGACTATCTCAAGGTCTCATCCTGGAAGAAGGGGTGTGTGCATGCATGCTCAGTCGCTTCAGTCATGTCCAACTCTCTGTGACCCCATGGACTGTAGCCCACCAGGCTCCTCTGTCCATGGTATTCTTCAGAATACTGGAGCAGTTTGCCATGCCCTCCTCCAGGGCATCTTCCTGACCCAGAGGTCGAAACTGCAGCTCCTGCAGCTCCTGCAGTACAGGCAGGTTCTTTACTGCTGAGCCACTGGGGAATCCCCCTGGAAAAACAGTCTGACCCGAAGGAACAGGTGAGGAGTGACCTCTGTATTTCTCAGCCAATTTCTGGAAAATGACAGAAAGGACTAGTAGTGAGTTTAGTCTCACGGAAATCACAGGCTTTGCTGCCCTTGGGATATGTGAACTTTCTGGTTTCCTTCCTCTTTGTACCAGAAAACCAGACCTGCCTCTGCCAGGCTTGGGACTGCAGATGGGACCTTGGAACCAGAGCTAAGGGGAGAGACAGCCTGAGACCCATGACCTCCTGCACACAGGAAGAGGTGGCTCCTGACTGGTGAGAACTGGCTGTGCCTAGGTGTGGATCTGTGTATATGTGAGTGTGTGTGTGTGGTTGGTGGTGGGGCGCAGAGCCGAGGCTGGCTCTGCTGAATGCCTGCTCTTCACATCCTCGAAGGGAGAAGGCATTCTCCTTGATGCCTGGGAGATGCAGAATATTGGAGAGAACACTTTCGCCCAGAATAAAGCAAATCCCTCAAAGGTTCTTTCCCATTTCTGATTCTAAAAAATGACCTGCCCTTTCATCGGCTTCTCACATTCCCAGCCTATCTATGTCACTGTCGTTTTCCAGTTCCTGGCATTTCAGAGTTCATCCTTTCTCTTTTGTCTCTCCGTCTGTCCAGGCTGGTTTGCATCTCTTTGTCTTTGCAGGGTCTGTGTCCCTGCCTCTGTCTGTCTCTCCCTCCGCCTTGGCGGGCTTCTCTCTCATCTGTCGCTTTTCGCTCCTCTCCTCCTGACTAGCACTGAGCAAGTGGCTGTCAGCCGTCCCTCACTAGAGCTGAATCCCAGAGACGACCAGTGTTGGATCTGATGAGAGATTTTGGCTCCCCATCTGATTTCCCTCCAACTTGGTTTTGAAGCTCCACGCAGCTCGGGGATGTCTGGAGGCTGGCTGGGCCGTGCTGGGCTCTGCAGCTCTGGGCCCCCAGCCTCACTTGGCTCTTGAGTCCCACCCCTTCTCCTGACTTGGAGTGATCCCGTCATCCTGTCTTACAAATTGGGACTGCTCCCTGCATGTGGGCTTTGGTGACAGCCACCAGATGGCAGGGACTGGTTTTTATAGTAACTCATTAACCTCTTGCCATCCTACAATTAAGAAAGCATTTAATTGCTTTTTCTCGAGCCATCCTCTGAGTGATTTGGGCAGCTTGTGTTCATCATGGGAACCAATTTGCAGCTAGAGCCCGAGAGAGTGGGAGCAGCCGGGTGTGGTGGGCTCAGACGTGGTGAGCATCCTGGGAGGCCCTGGTTTGCCTTTGGGGGCCTCTGGGTGGAGGGAAGCACAAGCCTCAGAACCTTTGCCACCCTGACTAGCTTCCTGCTGGGTTGATGAACCCGTGGATTCGCACTGAATATACCTGTGAGGTTATCTACGTTTCCCATCTCGTTTAAAAGTTTTTTAAGAAATTTATTTACTTGTTTATTTGGGCTGTGCTGGGTCTTCGATGCTGTGTGCAGGCCTTTTCTAGTTGTGGAGAGCAGGGGCTACTCTAGTTTTTTGTTTGTGGCGCTTCTCTCGTTGCAGAGCATGGGCTCCAGAGCATATGGACTTCGGTAGTTGTAGTGTAACGGCTAGGTTTCGCCACAGCATGTGGGATCTTCCCAGACCAGGGATCGAACCCATGTCCCCTAAATTGGCGGGCAGATTCTTACCCACTGGACTACCAGGGAAGTCCCTTCCTTCTCATTTAACTGTGGGGGGACTAAGACCAGGTAAGTCAAGGAACTTGCCCACAGTCACACAGCTAATCAAAAGCCTGATCAGGGGGCTGCAGCCCGAGCGTTTGTTTTCCTCTGCCGTGCTCGGGGTGACTCCTTGCTCTGCCAGTGTTCCCTGGGAGACGAGCCTCTGCAGTGTCTCTGGAACCATGTTACTCACATACCTCGCCTTTAGATACATAAACTGTCCAAGGGTTCTTTATTCAGGAAATAGCTCAGAGCCTCCCCTGGATGGATCAACCACCTGCATCCAGAGAGGCTGGACCCCCCACACACAGGCAAACAGCCCACCTGGCTGCCCTACTGCAGCACTGGGGGTCACTGAGGGCACAACGCCGTGACCCCTGGACCTCTAGCCCGCAGCAGAACTCTCACTAGCCTTACTTAGGTGCCATGCGCACATCAGCTGACCAGCTCACGGCAGAGGCCCCCAGGCCTCCCAGAGACTGTCAGCATCTTGCCCCATCCCTTTGGCCAGGCACTGCCTCCACAGGGCAGGTCCCAGCATCTGTCATTGCTGTGACCTTGTCCCTTACTGCTGGCACCTTTCTGACCCTGACCCCACCTCCCAACCCCACACCCCTCCACTGGGGCTTGGGTGCTTCTGCTCCACAACAACAGATACCTCAGTACCAGCAAGATGGACAGATGGTCGCACCACCCAGACGCCCTAGGTCTTGCCTGGGCTGCTGGGAGGGTGGTCAACAGGCCACCTCTGGGGGCCATCTTAGCTGCAGAGGGCTGCCTCGCACATAGTCATGTCCTTCCGGTGGCGGCAGGGAGGGCGCCCCATCTGATGACTGATTCATGAGGAAGGACAAGGATCAGTTATTTTAGTCCAGTGCAGGACAGCTCTGATGGGCCATTTCAGACCCAGAGCTCCCCACGAAGTCAGCCAAGGGCCTGCCACTGGCCTGTGTCCCAGCTTCATTTCTTCCCCGGACTTCTGCTTCATCCCAATCACAACCCTAGGTATTAATCCCAAGAACACTCCTGCTTATGAAGAAATATTAAATGTGGCAACTCCGTGTTTAACATTTTGAAGAAGTGCCAGACTTTTTAAGATTCCTACCAACAATCTGTAAGGCTTCCGATTCCTCCACATCCTCATCAGCAACGTCCATTTTTGTGAAAATGGCCATCCTAATGGGTGTGAGGTGGTATTGTGGTTTTAATTTGCATTTCCCTAGTGACTAATAATGTTGAGCATCTTTTCATATGCTTAATGGTCATTTGCATATCTTCTCTAGAGAAGTGTCTACTTGTATTCTTAGTCCATTTTTTAATTGGGCTGTCTTTTATTGCTGAATTGTAAGAGTTCTTTGTATATTCTGAGGAGTAAATCCTAATCAGATATATAATTTGCAAATATTTCTTCCTCTTCTATGGATTGTCTTTTCTATC
>NW_011494606.1:1530262-1531606 GCF_000754665.1 Bison bison bison
GTGGATTGTCTTTTCATTTTTAATAGTGCCCTTTGACACAAACAAAGTTTTTAATTTTGAAGAAGTCCACTTTATCTGTCTTTTCTTTTGTTGTTTGTGACTTAGGTATCACATCTAAGAAAGTGAAAGTGAAAGTCACTCAGTCGTGTCCAACTCTTTGTGGCCTCATGGAATTCTCCAAGCCAGAATACTGAAGTGGGTAGCTGTTCCCTTCTCCAGAGGATCTTCCCAACCCAGGGATTGAACCCAGGTCTCCCATATTGCAGGCGGATTCTTCACTGCTGAGCCACCAGGGAAGTCCCATATCTAAGAAACCGTATCCTAATTCAAGGTTAAGTGAGTCCCCATCCAGGGGCTTTTTCCTCCAGGGCCCACCACACAAAAATGAAAAAAAAAATGAAGTTGCTCAGTCGTGTCCGACTCTTTGCGACCCCATGGACTGTAGTCTACCAGGCTCCTCCATTCATGGGATTTTCCAGGCAAGAATACTGGAGTGGGTTGCCATTTCCTTCTCCTGTAGTAAGTTTTAAAAAAATTAAAAAACCTTGTCTCCAGCTTTATTTGTATACAATTGACATATAATTTTGTGTAAGTTTAAGGTGTTCAGTGTGATGACTTGATACACATATACATTGCAAAATGATGACCAGAATAAGCTTAGTTAACACCTCCGTCACCTCACACCATTACAATTGTGTGTGTGTGTGTATGTGTGTGTAAAAACATTTGAGGTGTAATCTTTCAGCAACTTTCAATTACACAATACGGTACTGCTATCTGTAGTCACAAGGCTGGGCATTAGATCCCCAGAACGTGTTCACCTTATAACTGAAGGTTTGCTCTTTGACCCGTGTCTCCCTATTTCCTTCACCCTATGGTAAGTTTTGAAACCCGGCATGTAAGTCCTTCCCTTTGTTTCTTCTTTTTAAGGATTGTCTATGCTTTTCTGGATCCCTTACATTTGCATGTGAATTTGGGGACTCAGGGGGACAGGAAAGGGAGGGGAGCTTTTAAAGTTGCTGACAGTAAGGCCTGTGATATGGGACTCCCACCCTCGACCCCCAGCCCCTGCCATGGTCTTCATTAACTTTAGTTGTGTATGTGACTAACTGGGCAAGCATATTTACTTATTTATGCAATTATTTGCTTATTTACTTAGGTATTTTGTGAAATAGGGTAAAGGGGCTACTTCTGGTGTTCCTGTTGACTCAGTGTGGAATGGGGACAGAGACCTGGAGGCAGGAGTTCCCAGCAGGGAAGACTCCGGGAGTGAAAACCTTTCCAAACCTGGGACACCCCTGGCCCCTTGGGCTGTTCCACTGGGGACTTGAGCAATCCACACCC
>NW_011494606.1:1531706-1556576 GCF_000754665.1 Bison bison bison
ATCCACACCCACCCCGCTATCCATCGGCAGGCCTGTCGGTGGTAACATAGAGCACAGACATGGAGCTGCTCCCTGGACAGGGCGTAGGAGAGAGGCATGTGGCACCCTGTGGCAATTCTGCAGGACAGAGTTTGCAGGGCCCCTGTGCGACTTTAGAATGGTTAGCAGTGTAACCGTACCTCAATGGGGGAGGGCAGCTCTCCCCCACCTGCCATGGACAGATGGGGTTCATGAGCTCCCCGGGACTCCGTCTGTCACGTCTCCCAGCCGCCCCATCTTCTCTGGAGCCGACAGCTGGGCTGGCTGCCTGTGCGGAGTGGCAGCCCCTCAGCTGCCTGAAGCCAAGTTCCTCTCAGCGCCGTCACTCTCTGGGCCGCTCCTGAGGCTGCTGCAATGGCTGATGAGGCCCCGCGTGACTCGTGTCCTCTGCGCAGACTCCAGGGCTGCGCTCTGAGACCCAGGGGGTCCCAGGTCTGGCCAGGGCGTGCAGGTGTGCTGGCGGGTGGGTGTAAGCATTCCAGGTGTCTCGCATACAGGAGTTCTGTTTACTCATCCTCTCCTCCGAGTCCTTCAGGGAGACAGCATTCTGCCTTCTTTCCTGGGACTGGAATTGTCCCCTACTCAGCACTGCCCAGATCTGGTTCCCAGATGCCTCTGTGAATAACTTAGTGGGAGAGGGCTTGCTTACTGGTCCTAAAGCCTGGAAGAATCCTGGACATTCAGAGCCATGCGTGAAAGGCAGCTTGGTTCAGGAGAGGCTGCAGACTTCAGAAACATCCTGCCCGAGATCCATCTCAATTCTAACTGGCTCTGTGACCTTGGACAAGTCACTTAGCCTCTCAGCTCCCATTTTCTCCTTTGGAAAAACTTGATAGGGATGTTGTGGTGATGAAATTAACATACAATAAAATGCCCAGTGACTTGTAGGCCCTGAAGTGCTGCATTTGCATCTGCTGAAGATGGGGCTCCCAGGAAACCAAGCTTCAAGTCAGAGTTTAGCAGTCAGGATACTAGCTAGGGTATGCCCTGGGGATCAACAGTCCTGGAAGGAAAGAGGCAGAAGCAGCTGTGGTCAGAGGGCGAGTGTCCCCAACTCTCGCACAACTCTGAAGCCAAAGTGAACTTTCACACCCTGTGCTGGAGGTCCCCACGTTTGATGATCCACTGGAAGGACTTCCAGGACTCAGCGTATAGTGGTCCTCACAGCAATGGTTTGTTTACTACAGTGATAATAAACAAATAAACCTCTTAGGCACAAGCTTCCAAGACCCCTCACCTGGTGGAGTCATATAAGACATACTCATTCTTCCAGCAGCAAATAGTGGCAACACGTGTGACCTGTTCTCAGCCAGGGGTGCTCATTAGAGACTCAGAACCAGGGCTTTTGTTGGGCGGGGGTTGGGGGCGAGGACTGGCCATCCAGGCACCTCGGTCTGCTCTGCACCACAGTTCCTGACTCCCAGGAGGAAGGCAGGAGCTCAGCATGAAGCATGTTTGCACAGTGTAGGGAGAGTGAGCCACTCTCATCAGGGAATGGAGGGGACCCTCCAAAACCCCAGTTCCCAGATGCCAAGTGGGGGTCAGCCTGGCCAGCAGGCCTTCAAAGGAGGACAGCTCTGGGTGTTTATAGTCAACCTTTAATGCTCTTTTCTCCACCGTAATATCATTGACTGTGGTCCTCAGCGGAGGAGATGAGATCTTGGTGTGGCAGCCCTCTGACTGCCAAAGCCTGCATGCCACAGCCCCCCAGCAAGACCTTCATTAATGGGGGGATCTGCATCCAAGTGTCCACACAGGTATGAGGTGAGTAAGATGTGCTCGTGGGGCTCTGGGCTGTGGAATGTCGAGGGGCTCTGCCATTGGAAATGTGGCCACATCACCTCATGTAGACCCAGAAGAAATAAACCAAGAGAGCCTCTGACATTGCCCATTCATAAATCATTTACAGAATGTGCACAGGCCAGACAGCGAGAGAGAAAGTGTGTTTGGCATTCAAGGGGCCTTGTCTGTAAACACAGACGACCAGAGAGGAATAGAATAGACTGGTGATATAAAAACATATTTGCTGAATTGAATTGATCTCACTGACCACCTTCCTCATGCCAAGAGCTGTGGATTTAGAGACATAAATAGGGCTTGGTTTCCACCCTTGGGTGCTCACCGTCTAGAGGCAGGGACTGACCTGTAGTCAGAAAGATGTAATTGGAGAAGCAAGACAGGTAACTGAGAGAAGCAGAGAGTGAGGAGGGCCTGGGTGAGCCTGGTGCCTAGTAGGAATGGAGTGAGGAGGGAAGGCTTCCTGAAGGAGGTGTCATTCAAGTTAGGCTCTAAAGGATAAGTAGAAGTTCACCAAGTGGACTAGGAGAGAGGAAGGAGATTTCAGGAATGGCCAATATAATAGACTTGGGGTAACCCAAAGCCTGTGGATTCTTATGATCCCTAGTGTCTTATTCTTTTGAATGATTTCTTCTAGATCAGCAAAATTTCCTGGAGTCATGGAATCTCTGGTTGGAGAGAACCTTAACAGCTCTCATAGCTGACGTGCATCTGCATCAAGCTGTTGGGAAGTCCTGCCTGCATCCCTCTGATGACAGGACACTCACTACCTCTCAAGACCATGCATTCATTTGGATGGCTTATCATGCTGGCAGTCTTCCTTCCTTCCACTGAGCTGGAATATTTTTCCTTGTTTCTTCCAGTTATTGATCCTGATATTATCCTTTGGATTGATGACAAATTTAGATCTTAATGAATCATGAGAGTATATGGGTTTTCTGCTATTACTCTCCAAGTATTCAATAGTTCCTCTATCTATTCAATAGTAGCAAAGGAAAGAAGGCAGTGACTGGAACTGGAGAGCCAAAGAGAAGTAGTATAATGAAGCGATTAAGAGTGAGACTGTGGAGCCAGACAGTCAAGGGTGGAATATCAAAGCCATGCCCCTTATTACATAATCTCAGCAGATGACTTAACCTCTCCGTGCCTCTGTTTCTTCATCTGCACAATGGGGACAAGCAGAGTCATTGGGTGGTGGTGAGGATTAAGTGACTTGATACTTGAAGTGCTCAGAACAGTGCTGACAGACAGCATTGTCAGTGTACAAGCTTCAGTTGCTATTCGGTTGCTGCCAGGCCACAGGAATGGCGTCGCATACCTACTGAATGAAATGAAATGAAAATAGCCAGCACGGCTGGATGAGGAGCAAGCTTCTGCCTGTGAATGAAAGCCATCGACTTCATTCATACACTACTGCTCCTAAGTCGCTTCAGTCATGTCCGACTCTGTGCGATCCCATAGATGGCAGCCCACCAGGCTCCCCCGTCCCTGGGATTCTCCAGGTAAGAACATTGGAGTGAGTTGCCATTTCCCTCTCCAATGCATGAAAGTGAAAAGTGAAAGTGAAGTCGCTCAGTCGAGTCCGACCCTCAGCGACCCCATGGACAGCAGTCTTCCAGGCTCCTCCATCCATGGGATTTTCCAGGCAAGCGTACTGGAGTGGGGCGCCACTGCCTTCTCCGTCATTCATACAGTACGTCTCCACAATTCTCTCTGCTTTTGTAAACTGTATGTGAGCCATTTGACTGTCCCCAAACTTTCCCATCACTCAATCAATAGACATGAGTTTGAGCAAACTCCAGGAGTGAAGGACAGGGAAGCCTGGTGTGCTGCAGTCCATGGGGTCGCAAAGAGGCAGACACGACTTAGCGATTGAACAACAACAAAAATTTCCCATGTATGGGGTTTCCTTTTGCTCTTTAATTAAAACTGCTGCAGGTCTCCATTTTATTTCATGAATAATGGAAAACCCGTAGTGCGGCTCCTTCTACCTGGAATCCTCCCTACAGCACCCAACTTTAGACTGTTGTCTGTTCCATTTTGGGTCATGGGATGTTTATTTTTGTTCGTGGGATTTTTCTGTTTTGTTTTGTTTCTTCCTGTTCCATGCAACATGAGGGATCTTAGTTCCCTGACCAGGGATCGAACCTGTGCCCCCTGCAGTGAAAACTTGGAGTCTTAACTACTGGACCACCAGGGAAGTCACATCACAGCACAGGGAACTCCAATATGGATGTCACTCATGGCTGCCCTGAAGGTCCAAGGGCTGCTCCTTCCCCACTGTCTCCTCCCCCAGGCTCTCCATCTGCCCCCTGGGTTCCTGGCTCCTCACTCCCGTGGGACCTCTCCATCTCTCTCTCTCTCTCTCTCTCTCTCTCTCTCTCTCACTTTGTTCTCTTTCCCCTTTCACTCCTCTCTCGGGCTGCCCTCAGAAGCTCAGGATTCCTTCCCTTTATTACAAAGAGCTATGTTTGGCTCTCCAGCCTCTACTTGGACTGGCCTGTTTCTGTAAATGAAAAGCATGGGCAGGAACCAGCAGACAGTCTCACATGTTAGCTTCCCTTCGCTATCATCAGATTGTCCATGTGGCTCCCGCCCCACCACCAGACTTCATCAGTAAAGGGATCCAGACAATGATGTATTCTTTCCTTGATTTAAATTATCCTACACCCCTGGCCTCTTTAAAGACAGATGGAGTCACTGTCTTTTACTTTTTAAAGTGATTTAAAATCTTGCCTGCTAATCATGGAATAGTCTTCCTTCCTCCTCTCTGACTCTCCAAATTCTGCCTGCCTGCCCTGTAGGAATGAACTGAGTCTGCCTCCTCCATGAAGATTCCCTGATTGTAGGACTTGGAATTTCATGGCAAGGCCCCCACTTAGCCATTACTTACCTGTTACCTGGAATTAGATAATTCAAGTCCCTTGGTTATATGACTTGTCAATTCAGTTCAGTTCAGCCACTCAGTTGTGTCTGACTCTTTGCAACCCCGTGAACTGCAGCACGCCTGGCCTCCCTGTCCATCACCAACTCCTGGAGTTCACCCAAACTCATGTCCATTGAGTTGATGACTTGTCACTGCAGTTCAAATGCCCTTTCCCAGAAGTCTTATGAGACCCAAAGTTCCTGGCCTGAGGACAGGAGGAGCAAGAAGTCAGAGAGGCATGGGTTTAATCCTGGCTTCCGCATCTGTTGGCTGTGTGGCCTTCTGCTGGTTACTTAACCTCTCTGAACTCTTTCTCTCATCTATAAAAGTGAGGACAGATGCTTGTATCACATAGTTGCTCTGAATATGATCAAAAACCAGAAAATAAGTGTTGGTGAAGTGTTAGTCACTCAGCTGTGCCCAACTCTTTGTCACCCCATGGACTGTAGCCTGCCAGGCTCCTCTGTCCATGGAATTCACCAGGCAAGAATACTGAAGTGGGTTGCCATTCCTTTCTCCAGGGGATCTTCCTGACCAGGGATCAAACATGTGTCTCCTATATTCCAGCCAGGGTTGGTGAGGATGAAGAGAAAAGGAAATCCTTGTGCACTATTGATGGGATTGTAAAATGAAACAACCACTCTGAAAAACAGTATGGTGTTTCCTCAAAAAATTAGAAATAAAATTACCGTGTGATCCAGGAATACATGCCTAGAGGAACTGAAAAAAATCTCAGAGAAATATATGCACACCCGTGTTCATAGAAAGTATTACTACAATAGGTAAAAGGTATAAACAAACTGTGTTCAAGGCAGATGAGCGGGTAAACAAAGTGTGGTATATCCACGCAATGGAATATTAGCCAGCTTCTAAAAGGAAGGAAATTCTGGCACATGCTGTAGCATGGATGAACCTTGAGGACTTTATGCTAAGTGAAATAAGCAGATCATAAAAAAGACAAATACTGTACGATTGATTCCACTTGCATGAGGTACGTAAAGCAGTTTAAATAACAGTGGCTGCCAGGGCCAGAGGTGAGTAGAGAATGGGGAGTTATTGTTTCATGGGTCTGCTGCTGCTGACCCATGTCAGCAGTCGTGTCCGACTCTGTGTGACCCCATAGACGGAAGCCCACCAGGCTCCCCCGTCCCTGGGATTCTCCAGGCAAGAACACTGGAGTGGGTTGCCATTTCCTTCTCCAATGCATGAAAGTGAAAAGTGAAAGTGAAGTCGCTCAGTCGTGTCCGACCCTCAATGACCCCATGGACTGCAGCCTACCAGGCTCCTCCGTCCATGGGATTTTCCAGGCAGGAGTACTGCAGTGGGGTGCCATTGCCTTCTCCGTGTGTCAGTATTACAAGGTGAAGAGTTACGGGGATGGATGGTGGTGATGGTTACATAACAGTGTGAATGTATTTAATGCCAATGAAATGTATATTTAAATATGGCTAGGATGGTAATTTTTGTTATGCATATTTTACCACAATATAAAGAAGAAGAAAATAAAAGAAGTATGTCAAGTGCCCCACAAAGGGTCTGGTACATAGGAGGGGTTTATCAATTTTAGATTCCTTTTCTTTGGGAGAACCCACAGAAGGGAGGAGCAAACAGACAGTGGGCTTGGATGATGCTCTAGGGGGACTAAACACTGAAGGGCAAGGGCACCCTCTGGAGAAGTCAAGGTCAGGGGCAATAAGAACCAGCTGGGTCCAGACGCCACCTGACAGACAAGCAGAGCCGATGCAGTGAGCTGATACGTGGGAGAAACAGGAGCAGCTGGCCTCCTTTTTGCCCAAACCAACAGAAAGACAGCTCTCAGGACTCCTCCTCATAGTATGTCCTCCTTCCCAGAACTGCTGACTTGGTTGGACTGCTGCCTGAGGCCCCAGGGCTTGCCCCAACCCAAAGAGAAGGAGAGGGGAGGAGGGCAGACTTCAGGGAGAGGCACACACACAGCCCAGAAACTTAGGCACCAAGGAGACTCTGGAAAAGACAGACTGAGGTATGGGGATGGAGTGGGAACTAGCTCTGCCCCTCTGAGCCTCGGTTTTCTCATCTGTGCAAAGAGAGCATTGGGCTCTAGGATCCCTAGGAGGAGGGCCTTCCACCAGCAACCTCAGGGGGTTTGGCTGAGTGTGTGTGTGTGTGTGTGTGTGTGTGTGTGTGTGTGTGTCCTTGGAGAGCTCTTTGCACTCAAATGTGGCTAACTCAGATCTCATTGATTCTGAACATACAATTTTTTTGACTTGGACTAGGCTGAAGGCTATGCTTGCATAATTTCACACAGAAAAGGGCTTAATTGCTCACAAGAACTGTTAGTGTGACGATGAAAGAATCATTTCTGTAATGCCAGGCTGCCTCTCCCCCTACGCACAACTTTAAGATCCCACCAGCATTGATATAACTCCCCTCCCCACAGACCCTTCTGCCTCCAGTTGTCTCTGACCTTCCCCTGTGGGTCTGGGAGACTTCTCCAATTCTACCATTCAACTTATTTATCTGAGATTCTCTATGTTCATTCTTTTGTTCAGTCTATTGATTATGATTTTAATTTTTATAGTCATGTTTTCCATGTCCAAGAATTGCTGCTTTTCATTGCAACTTTTTAATCTGGATATGAGTGTCATCATCTTGACTCTTTCTGAACATGTTCATTTTTATTCTAAATTTGTCTTCTGTTTCCTCTCTGGAAGTCACTCCCCCTTGGTGAGGTCAGGTGAGGTGAGGTCCTCTCTTTTACAGCATAGGTTTTCCTTAGATGTTCAGTGGTTCTTGGTGGTCTCTTCACATTTGCACGTAAGAATCTCTGTTTCTTGCGAGACTCGTCGTGTGTTGGACGATTTTTCTCTGCACTTGTTCCTCTGTCAGCTCAGTAACTCAGTGCTTTCTGGTTACTCTTTTGCAGGAATTCCTCAGAATTTCTGGTTTGCTAACTCCACTCACCCTCCCTCCTTTCCTTCCTTCATATTTTCAGTGTTGGTAGAAGTAGATCTCCTCTGATTTCTCTTCTCTCTCTTCTTCCATTCCTCCTCCTCCTTCTTCTTCCCCAAAATTATCACTTCATTGATCACAGATACTTTGTCAGGAGGAGAAAGATTGGCTATGGTCTATCTGATGTCTTTTTTGATTTGACTCTTTTGTGTCTCTTTTCACAAACCTTGAAGAAATCCAAAATACAATTATCATTTCCCTCTTTTTATCAGTGAAGAAACTGAGAGATGAAATGCCTTCCTTGGAGTTGCATAGTCTGACATCACATCCTCCAACTCCAGGTTCAGTCTTTTCATCTTCTCTTCCATCTTTCTGAAATCCCAGAGACCTTCAACCTGCTCCCTCTACTCAGAAAGTGCAGTTCAGATCAGTGACCGCTGTGCATTTGAGTCTGAAAGAGCAATGTGCAACTGTATGCTCACAGTGGGAGTTGGCCCAGGAAGACCCTGATGCCTTGTGGTAGCAGAGATGGTCAGGATTTGTCCGTGAGCTACAAATCAGTATTTATTTAAAACTATTTCAGAATTTAGATTAGTCAACAAGTTAGAACAGCTTTCCTCCCCAAATGAACCTTAACTCATGATGATTAGACTACATTGCCTGACTTATTGAATTGTTTATTGATTTTTTTTTCCAGGTTGTAGTTCTTAATAAATTTCTTAATAAAGTAAATAAAGTAGTGTAGTCATGATGTGGCATCTAATCAGGAAACCACCTCTCAGAAATGATGGAACATGGGAGCTGTTGTGTTTGCACTGGAACTGGGACTTTCAAGCAAAAGGGAAATTTTCCACTATGTTCTCAGGGTCAGGAGGAGGTTACCAGGTCCCTTGAAGGTTGGGACTTGAACTTGAAATAGGAGAAAGTCAAGTCCCTAAGACCCTGGATGGGTGCCGAGTTCAGGTTTGACACTGGCCAGTGAGTGCATTTCTCAAAAGGCCCTTTGATCACCCTTGGGGGTCCTTGCCCTAAGTCCCTAGGGAAAGCGGGTTGGGAAGCTGAGCAAGGGCCCTGGAAATGACTGTGCTCAGTAGAAGCAGCCAGTCAAGGATGGTGGGAAGAGGTGCACCTGCCTGTGGGGCGACAACAGAGGAGCTGCGAGGAGCCAGAGGGCAGAGCTAGTTTCTTCTCCATCCCCATACCTCTGTCACGCCGTGTGTGGTTAACAGGCCCCAGCAGGACCTGGGACCTGGGGCCCAGGAAGGGAACAAGGTGGAGCTCAAATCCAGAAACCTCTGTGATTCTCACTCAAGTCACCACTGGTCCCAAGGCTGATGGGATCTGGGAAGCAAGAGTCACATAAGAGAAAATTGGGAAGAAGCAGAGGTGGATTTCAGTCATCCCCTAGACTTCTCCCCCTGTCTGCTCTGGGCCTTCTGAAGCTTGGTTTGGCTGGCCATCTTCCCTATTACTGCTGAGAAATTCACCATGGCCCAGCATCTCTCGGACTCACCAGGCACCTGGACCACTTGCTCTGGATGAAAGAGCTTGTGGAGTGTCCATGAATGAGGCCTCGGCATCTGGCCCTTCTGGGACTGGCCTCTCCACCGACAGGTAAATGAAGTCTTCATGGGATAAATCAGGTGCCAAATGCAGATGGAGATACGTAGGCTAAATGTGGTGTTCCGAGCTGGGTTATGAACATTTAAGAGAATCATGAATAGTCATAGGCAGCCACAGAAGAGATTATTCCAGGCAAGATGCTACAAGGTAGATGTATAGGATGTGTGGGTACCAAACTGGGATGAAACTCCCTGTTAGGGTGGGGACTCCCCCTGAGACCAGAGGTCCCTCCCTATCGCAGCAGGGACTCTCTCTTCCCCTTTGGTCTGGAGGTTTCCCAAGCACAAACCCAGTCTAACTCAGTCGTTTCCCCTTCCCTCCATCCTACACATGGGTTGGTCTTTCCCAAGGGTACAGTTCTTGTCTTCTCTATCCAATCAGGAGCTTCAGAAGTTTTTGTGTCTTAAAAGAATTTGAGAGCTTCCCAAGGGCAGGGAACCTCCCAGCTTCCCTGGGAGGTTTCCCAGAACAGAGACAGTGTCTCCCAGCTAAAACAAGAGTTTCTTGCCTCCAGCGACCACATATCTCATTTTGTTCCCTCTCGTACTATGCAAGACTGAGCCCTGCACACAATGGGTCCTCAGAACTTCTTACTGACAACCTAGAACCGTGGTGGTGGTCCTGGGGATGGTGGGGGCTTAGTGCTGAACTGGAAATAGCATTCACCCTTTAATCACCTGACGCAGGTGTTTTTCCTAGGTCTGCTTCCCCAGGGAACCTTGGTCTTCCCTCTCCACGGGTTCTTCATAGTGCAAATAATCTCAGGAAAAAGGGCAGTGCTCGTCAACGGCACCATACACATGGTTTTAATTGAATCTTCTTCAAGCGAAAAATATTTCAGGACTCTCCTTAGCCCTGGGAATTATTGAGCAGTCATTACAGAATTCATTAGTTTGCTAACAACCTTTCAAGAACTTCCCACCTGTGATGCTATGACAAGTCACTCCAGAGTCTACCTAATTTGTTCTGGGAGGCTATGTGTGTGTGAGCATGCATGTGTATGTATGCGTGTGTGTGGTTTTCAAGGTAATGATGCAGGAAGTGGAAAGCAGGCAAGAATCATGTATTGCATGACAGGCAGCAGGATTCCAGCTCTGCAGGCTGTGTGACCTTGGATAAGTCACTTGACCTATTTGGGCCCCTATGAGTTTATAGCCTGGAAATGAAACAAATCAACCTGCTAACCAATTGACCTTTTGAGAACAGAGTCTTCCCCTCTCATTGTCTCCATAATAAGAAAAAATGAAATAAAAATGATTGCTTCTCTTTTCTTCCACAGTTTTTTTGAGATGGGGAGAGGGAATCCTATTTCTATTTAAGATCTCAGTTTTGAATTTCTCCTCAACGAAAAGCCAAGGGAAATATGCTGACAGGGCTGATATGAGTCTTTGATGTGGGTCATCATGGTGGTGTTGGCACTCAATTCTGAATAAGTTTGTCCGTTTTATTTGGGCTGGCTCATACAAGATCAAGGAAGCCAGGCACAGCTGTTACAAGGCCCAGAGTTGACCACATCCTGAATCAGAAAGACTTAGACACCAAGTCCCAAGTGCAGGGAGGAAACATGTTTCTACCTGTTTAATCTCATAACTGACTGACCACATCACGTTAGATACATCTTGCCCACCAGAGGTCATCTTCAATGTTCAACAGCTCATCATGTACCAATCAGCACCTCACAGGAGAGGCCAAACGCTCACTGGTTGAGTTCACTTGGCTGCCCAAGTGGACTTGAGCTTGAATCCCAGCCTGGCTTTGGGTGTTGGACATTTTGGTTTATTCATGTTTTCTGAGGCTCAGCATATTTATCTTCCATTACATGGTGACCGACGGGGACAGCATGGAAACCCTTCTGAGCTAGAAGTGCCACCACTGTAGAGACTCTAAGTAGCTCTGTCAGCTACAGAGGAGTCTGCGAGCGGCGGCTGAAAGCCAAGCGCACATGCACTCAGCATTCTCCTGCAAGCCCCAGTCACAGGTGGTTTCAAGCTGGTGTTAAATGTTCGGTTTTGTACTCTGTTGAGTATAAAGGACTAAACTGCTTCCCTATGGAGTTAAAGAAAACCATTCTCTCTAAATGTGGAGAGACTCTGTTCCCCATCTGCGAATTATTATTTCTTCTAGGGATGTATGGGACTTCCCTGGTAGCTCAAACGGTAAAGAATCTGCCTGTAATGCAGGAGGCTGGGGTTCGATCCCAGGGTCAGGAAGATCCCCTGGAGAAGGGAAAGGGTACCCACTCCAGTATTCTTGCCTGGAGAATTCCATGGACAGAGGAGCCTGGCGGCCTACAGTCCATGGGATCGCAAAGAGTCGGGCATAACTGAGGGATTAAACACACAGGGATGCGTTTGGTGGTGTTTCTGTGTGTGTATGTGGAGTGTATATGTGTACGTGTGTGTATCTGTCTGTCTGTTCTTGCCTGAGCTTTTGCTCTCAGGAGACAGGAGGTAAAAACTGCCAAAGGGACACATAGTCCTTGCCCTTGGCCCTTCACGGTGCAGATGATGGAAGGGAGAGCTGGGCTTGGCACAGCTCAGCTTTGACTGGGTTGCTGACCCCTCGTGAGGGATGCTATGCGGTCATGATTTGGGACACTGGACTGTGTACTCTTATGAATGTCTTACCTGGGCTAAACACTGATCGGTTTTTTTTTTTTTTTGCTCTGAAACAAATATAGCTTGGCACTATTTAGTGTCTTGGGATGAAGTTAATCCTTTGGATAGAGGATGGAGGTGGTCTAGAAACCAGGCCAGAAACCACCCCAATGAAGGCCTTGGTTTGGGATTGGGTTTACATCACTTAAGAACTGACTTTTTAAGACTTAAGAGGTTTAAGGTATAGCCACTTCTAGTAACAGTCATACATTTCCTCTGGGTTGCAATTCCCTTTTCTTGCCCCTAAGACTTCATTCAAGTCAGCTGGCAGTGGAGTACCGAGAGCCATAGTGTCCGCTCGCTGCTGCTGAAGGGAGATGCAGGAGCACGGGGCACATTGTGATAATCACCGGTCTTAGGGAAGCAGTCCAGCTCCTCAGCATGGAATCACAGGTCCTCCAGGACCTGTGATTTTCCTCTCCTATGCTAATGCCTCAGCACCTCCTCCCCATCCCTAACCCCTGCTCTGCACAGAGCAGGTGATCAGGAAATGGGTGTTCTTTTAATTAAACTGAGCAGCTATTTTGATCCAAACCCTGCGGACCCCCTTGGGTTACCTTCTCCCTCCATACCTGCCTGCTCTCCAATCCCACGTCTCTTGACCTTCCCACTGTCAGGACATTTCCTTTCTGTCTTCCTCTGTATTTCCACTCTTAGACTCAGGTGAAGGGTCCTGCTTGGACCATTGCAACCCTAGGACTAGGTTGACCTATGCTCAGATTCTCCCCCATTTCCTGTCTGCTCTTCAGGTTGTTGCCAGGAGATTCTCTGCAGGTCATTGCTTTGATCTTGTTCTCCTCTGGCTCCAAGTCCTTACTGGCTCCTCGTTGAGTGTAGGTAAAATCCAGTCTTCCCAGCCTGGCCTTCCACAGTCCAACGTCAGCCCACTTCCCAGCAGCACTGAGGATAGTCTAGCCAAATGTTGTGTGTAGCCCTGTGTCTGGAGTCACTCTCAGTGAGACCTTCCCTCTCCTTCAAGGAGCAGTTTCAACGTCAGCGTCTCCCATCATCTTCCCTGTTCTCCTTGATTCAAAGGCTCCCTCTCTGAACTGCACATGCGTTCCGGTCTCTTGGCATCTATCATACACGACTGTGTAGTGCCGTTTGCATGCTGTCCTTACTCAAGCTCAAAAGCAGGGCCTATGACTTAGTCACCTTAATGTCCCCAGGGCCCAGAGCACATAGTGGCAGAGAACAGGAGCTCAATCAATGTTTGTTTAATGAATAAATACATAATTCAAATCCAACGCCCTGCTGTCTTCCAGTGAACTCAAATCATCCTAGGCAGAAAGCATATTTACCTTTGTAACCTGACCTCCCACCATTGGTCAAAATTAGAATAAGAGCTTTGAAGATTAAGAGCTGTCACGCTCTATCTGGCACCTTTCAGACTCAAGGTTGGGAGTGACTCACAGTTTACACCCATGGGTCTAAGATGTTGGCAATAGCATCAGCTGCCAGTAGAATGATGCCTGGACTTCCAGGCCTGCTGGAGCCTGTCCCTGGAGCGCTCCTTCTGACTTCACAGGCCCTGGACCCTGGGCTGGGATCTCCTTCTCTGATCTGACCCTCCCCCAGGACTGTCGGGCCTTTGATTTTGGTGTGTGTTTCTTTTTGCTTTCATTTTTCAGCTCTTATCTGCTAGGAAGTTTTGGGTACAAGCAACAGAAAGCACTTTGGCTAATGTCAACACAAGGAGTTTATTGTAAAGATGGAGCTGAGCTCATGCAATTGAAGGGCACACTGGAGAGCCAGCCCAGAGGGCCTGGAACCAGAACAACATATGAAGTCACATATGGGTCTCAGAAACAGGAAGGATTGATAAAAGGACAGATCTTAAAAGGCTGCTATTGCTGCTTCTGCTGCTGGTGCAAGAACGTGCCAATGAATTTTCGTCTTTTTGTTGCTCTGGTCCAGATTTAAGCTCCAAGGAGAATCCAACTGGACCTAGAATGTGCTTCCTTTTTGCCATCCACTGCCCTGCCCCCTGATCCTTTTCTGGTTACCAGCCCACAACTCACAGTTCCACCCGTCACTAGTCGCCCTCCAGTCCTGTACAGTTGCTCATGAGGGGTCTCCGAGTCGCCCCTTCCAGCCTTCTGCCTGGTCCCAGTGACACAGCCCTCTGAGTGGCAATGCAGGCAGCAGCAGGAGAGCTAGACACCAGCTGTCCTCCTGCTTCGAAAATAAAGTGTTTACTTGTTTAGCCAAGATGACGGGTCATTGGTGGCCAATAGCATAAAGCAAATTTGGATTCAATGAGTCACTTTAAATTTCATAAACCTTACATTTCCTTTCCCCTGGCACAAAACATATAGTCTGATTCTGAAAACTCACAAGCGATTTGTTCTTTTAAGTGCAAACCTGAGACCAATTTACTAATTAGCGATTTGTTCCTCCTTCCTGGGCTTTAGTGACGCCAACTTTAGGCACAACTGCCAGATTCAAGCCTCAGTCTCACTTGTTCCAGTACCAACAGAAGCTTCCTGAGAAGCAGTTCTGAGCAGAAGTCATAAACACAGTGCTCTTCATTTCTACCCATGGGCCTTGTGGGTTCACTTCATGCTCGTTTTCTCCCTAATGAAAGGCAAGGGAAATATCAGCTAGAAATTTCATAATCAGAGTGTTTGCCTAGTTTGCTATTTTTAAACATCACAGGCTGTGCTTGAAATGAAGGATGTGCCTGAGGCTGGTGAGCGTGGCTGGTGGATGAAGAATGAGTGTCCCGTCCGCAAAGCTGCGCTGGAGAGGACAAGGAGCACACGTAAATAATGGATTAAGCGCGGCTCCAATGAGAGCCTATTTGTCCAGCAGCCTCAAAATGAAATCACGCCGCCGATGACTCATTGGATAATAGTAAATATGACGGGCTCATAAAACCGCTGGTTCCCACGGGGGCTGTTGCACAGCCTTTGTCTGGTCTTGAGCTTGTTATGTTCAGAAGCTACCAATTTAAAACTCCCTTCCCCCAGTAAAGACGTGGCTCCTGGATAGAGAGAGTTATTGGGGTGATTTGCAAAGTCTGGATGGCACAGGGGGAGGTGGCCTGCCTCCCAACTGAGATGCTGCTCCTCTGCTCGCCAGCCTGTGCCCAGGGGCTGGGTCCAGCTCTGCCGTGGGCCCCACAGAGACCTGGATGCTATATGGACTTCATTAAGGGGAAGGCAGAGACCTCGGCCCCAGGGAACCTGAAACTGAAAAGAGACATGGCCTTGACATAAAGTGAGGGTTCTGAGTCCAGCCTGGGAGACGAATAAAGAACATAAACATGTCTCCTCTCCACCAAACTAAGCATTTCCAGCCAGAGTACCACTGATACAACAGGAAGAGTACAAGGTTCTCTAGGACTATGGCTGTCAGGAAGGGGATTGTTTTCAAGTTTGGGGGAGCCATGTGGGCAGAGGGTTTGAGTGGGTTCTCTGGAGTCTCAGAGGCTTCACTGGGACCCAGGAGGGGAGCGGGGAGGCAGAATGAATTGGAGAAATGTCAACATTAGCGTTATCTGAAAATGGGATGGAGTTTCCCACCGGTGGAGGAGTGCTGGAGGGAACTGATCATATAGTCACTGACTTCCTTTGGCTGCTGGTGCCATAGGCACATCTTGGATGTCCACTTGTAACAAAACAGAAGCCCTGAGGATTGACTTCAGTTTGCGGGTGGGTTGGTTGCCCTAAGAGACAGGTGCTTGATGCAAATTCCGCAAGTGTAGGAGTAACAGTGAAAGAGGGAATTAGCCTCAGCTCTGTTGCCAAACCACTCAGGCAAAGGGGCAGAGGCAGGGAGATTAGAGTGGGTTGAGATCTTCTGTGTTCTGGGGATCAGGCTTGATGCTTTGCATAACAACTCTTTACCAGGAGTAAGGGATTCAGGGACTGTGTGAACGTGGGCAAGTCACTTACCCTCTCTGGCCTTCAGTTTCCTTCGCAGTCAAATCACAGCGGAGGTGTAAAGGTAAGTGTTATTTTCACTTGTAATTCACTAAGTATTAATGCACATATCTATTCAACAAACCATTTCCCATGGCACCTTGATGTGTTAGGTGCTGGGGAAACAAAGACAACTGGGACCAGGCCTGCCCTTGAGCAGCTTGTGGCTCATACGAACATATGTGATGGGGTGGATGTGATGCCCACCACGGTGGAATCAGTGAGGACTGGGGAACGTAGGGCCGGGAGTGGAGGGCAGGGAGGGGTAAGAGATAGTGGCAGCTTTCTGTGCCTGGGGGCAGTTGGAGAGGAGCAGGAATCTAAGCATATTATTATTGTCATAAGCGAAGATTAGCAGAATGCAGAAGACCCTAGGAGGGCTGAGTTGTGAAATAGGCACGAGGCCTAGAGTTATGAACATCACCATAGGACGAGCTCCGGGCTTCCTTCCTGGGGCATTTGCCAAAAGGGAGCAAACTCTCCATCACTTTCCAGTGGCCATTGTATCTGAAGTGAAGAGGACAAGAAATAGGAGCCAGAGGGCCCCGAACCAGGCTCTTGTTCATGCCCACTCAGTGATCTCGTCCTCCACTCTGGCCTTGCAGGGCCTGGGAGTTAAATGTGTGACTCAGCAGAACTGCCCCTGATTACAGACCTTGGGACTCAGGGGCTGCCAGTCAACAACCCAAATCAGGAATAGGAAATTTGCAAATGACAAGGATGCATCTGTTTGTGGGATGCAGAGTGTTTGTGCTGGAATTCCTTAGGGGTAGGGAGCAGAGGAGAGTTTTCATTTGGTTCCTGCCCTTAGACCCTTACACCCTGTGGGTAACTCGGAAAGTCCCAATAGTGTTTGCGCTGAGCAATTGTCTTAGTTTTGCAGACATCTTAACTGGATAACTTGGTAGTCAATGATGCTGTGGACTCTGGAGGGAGTCCTGTGTAAACATCTCAGCTCTGCACTTGGCAACTGTGTAAACTGGGGGAAGAAACAAATCTCTTCATGCCTCAGTTTGTTCATCTGTAGAATGGGTCTCACAGGGGAATGAATGAGAAGAGCATGTATGCTACTTAGCAAATAGTAAGGGCTCAACAGATGTGCAGCAGCAGCACCTTGTTATTCTCTCTGTCTTCATCTTTATCACCACCCTTATCATCACCACCATTATTTTTGACCCATGAAGGTCAGGATTGGAGGGGTGGATGGCCACCTCCTCCCATAGGTCTTCCAAGTGCCTCTTTGGCTCCCAGACTCCTTTATTCAGGGTCAGAATTCTGAATAAAATATTTTATCAAGCAAACTTTCTCTGACTGTACATGCCAAAAGAACGAGTTTTAGACTTTCAAAAGTTTCATCTTAACTGATGTTTTCCAGGGTCCGCTGGACTGCAAGGAGATCAAAGCAGTCAGTCCTAAAGGAAAGCAACCCTAAATATTCATTGGAAGGACTGATTCGGAAGCTCCAATACTTTGACCACCTGATGTGAAGAGGCCACTCATTGGGAAAGACCCTGATGCTGGGAAAGATTGAAGGCAAAAGAAGGGGGCAGCAGAGGATGAGATGGTTTAATGGCATCATCAACTCAATGGACATGAATTTGAGCAAACTCCGGGAGATAGTGAAGGAGAGGGGAGCCTAATGTGCTACAGTCCATGGGGTCACAAAGAGTTGGACATGACTTAGCAACTGAACAGCAACAGCAATGCATTGATATTCAGCAGTAAAAATGTGACAGAAGATCAAATTCAAGACTTTCTGGGTCCATCTGTGGTTGTTTTACTTCCCGTGATGTCAAGCGAAGAGGAGAGTCTAGCTGAAAGCTGGATCCTAGAAGTTAATCATTGGTTCCTCGAAGCTCACCCTCACTCTCTCACAGTGCTGGTTCAAAGACTGCTTGGGGACAGGCAAATATACCATATGTTGTAAGGTTGAGTTTAGAAGCCGAGAAATAAATTGTTACTATTATGGATGAAGCAATTATCACAAATCTATTTTTAATCTCTCCTTCCTTTTAAAATAATCGAGGCTGTCTTTTCATAAGAGGAAGAATCCAGGCTTTGATATAAGGGAAGGTGCAAAAAAGCTCTCCTTTTTCTAGCTGAAAATGCTAATTGAGCAATACTTATTTTTTTAACCTTCATTAACTGCATTAGCCTGCATTAACACCTTTTAAAAACCTCTTTAAAATTGTGTTCGATTCACCTTCTTTAATCTCTTCTTTTCTGGGAGTGTGGAATCACTTTGATCCTCATCTTCATCTTTTCTTTGATGACAACTTTGGGTTTAATTTGTATTTGGGAATTGAAATGCAAATTTGCAGTTACCCACAACCCCCTCCCGCTCACACTCTGCTGGAGTGGTGAGGACCTGGATGAATACTGATGCTGTATGTCCCTGGCCTGAGCCCCCATTCAGGCCCCAGGCTGGGATAAGAGTTCACTCTGGTCGCACAGGTCCTGAACACTCAAGAAAGTTGCACAAAATGCTCAGTATTGTGCCTGCCTTTGGTAAACCTTCAACCAGTTGTAGAACAGTTGTTTCTTTTCCAAAATTTTATGGGGAGCTTCTTTATTTCTCTGAAAACTGCTTTTCTTTGTCCTTTATCATAGTGCCTTGATGTTGGGGAGAAAGCTGCGGAAATTTTCAAGAGGAGAAAGACATAAAACTATATCATTTTCTCATGAAATTAAACATAGAATTGCCATAGAACCCAGAAATTAACACTCCTGGTAAATACCTCAACATATTGAAAACAGATGTTCAAATAAAAACCTATACATGAATGTTCAGAGCATCATTCTTCACAGGAGCCAACAGGTGGAGACAGCCCAAGTGTCTATCACCTGATGAAGGGATAAACAGCATGTGGCATAACCAGGCAATGGCATATTATTCAGCCATGAAAATAAATGAAGTAATGTACCACTCTACAGTGTGGCTAAACCTTGAAAACCTAAGTCTAAGCAAAAAAAACCCAAGTGCAAATGCCACATATTCTATGATTCCATTTACATAAAAAGTCCAAGGTCAGCAAATCCACAGAGACAGAGAGTAGGTGAGTGGTTGCCATGTTGGGGTGGGGGACAGGGAAATGGGGAGACACTTTCCTTTTGATGTGATGAAAATGTTCTGGAACTAGACGGTGATAAGGATTGTACAACAGTGTGAATGTGCTACAAGTCAATAATGATACATTTTATGCACATTTTACCCCTAAACTAATTTTTTAAAAGATACTGATTACTCCAAAGGGAACTGGGTTTAACCCCAAGATAATATCAACAGCAGGCCTGGGTTAATGCATGTGGGGAGACACTAGGAAGGCTGGAAAGAGAATAGCCTTGGCAATCAGGCAGACCATGGGTGGGCTATCATCAACCCCACTCATTCCCAGTTTGCACCTGGGCAATGTTATGGCTTTAGGAGCCCAGTCTGTTTCTTAATCTGTAAAATAGGAACAATAATCCTACTCACATGTGGTTAAAGACACGTTATTTAACTTGACACTTGCTCCTTGGAAGAAAAGCTATGATCAACTTAGACAGTATATTAAAAAGCAGAGACATTACTTTGCCAACAAAGGTCCATCTAGTCAAAGCTATGATTTTTCCAGCAGTCATGTATGGATGTGAGAGTTGGACTATAAAGAAAGCTGAGCACCAAAGAATTGATGCTTTTGGACTGTGGTGTTGGAGAAGACTCTTGAGAGTCCCTTGGACTGCAAGGGGATCCAACCAATCTATCCTAAAGAAAATCAGTCCTGAATATTCATTGGAAGGACTGATGCTGAAGCTGAAACTCCAATACTCTGGTCACCTGATGTGAAGAACTGACTCATTGGGAAAGACCCTGATGCTTGGAAAGATTGAGGGCAGGAGGAGAAGGGGATGACAGAGAATGAGATGGTTGGACGGCTTCACCGACACGATGAACATGAGTCTGAGCAAGCTCCAGGAATTGGTGATGGACAGGGAAGCCTGGCGTGCTGCAGTCCATGAGGTCGCAAAGAATGGGACATGACTGAGCGACTGAACTGAGCATGTGGTTATTGAGAGGATGAAGAGAGATGACATGGTTAATTTTCTTGACACTTGTGGGTGCTCAATGAGAAAATTGCTCACCTCCCCTTCTGTATCAACTGTGGTTATTTTTATCACGAGCAACCAATTTTAGTGGACTCAAGCAAAACAAGGAACTTCATGGGAAGACTCTGGGGGCATTCCAGAAGTCAAAGGCGAGTTTCTTTGAGGAGGGCAGGAGCCAAGCTGCTCCTGTGCTCCGTAGCCTCTGGTTGGTGAGCCTTCGCTTTGCCTCAAGCATAAGCATTCCCTGACCACCATGTATCTCCTTTTTTAATCTATCAGGGGAGAGAGTCTGATTGGCCCAGCTTGGGAGACGAGGGTGTCATCCTTGCCCAGGGCAGGGTCTTGGAGTACCTTTATATCCTGGGAGTCCTCTCCTGCATCCTTCAAGGGCAGTGCCTAAAGAATGGGAGTCCTGAAGCAGTTACCCACTGGTGCCCACTACACCACTCCTAGTGGCCGGGGTGCGGTAGGGAGTGAGGAGAAGCAGGGCACGCAGAGAAGTGGAGCTGCAGCCCCTGAGGCAAGCCTGACCTCCCCCTGCATGGCATCTCCTTCTCTTCCCTCCTCTAATTGGATGATGCAGCTCCCAGCATCTTCATGACTCTTCACACAAGAACACACATGCCCCTTACTGACTGTGCAGCTGAAAGCAAGCCTTGGCTCGCCTGGTTGTCCTTTCACTTTTCATCACAATGTAAGACTGATGGGGCTCCTCATGCTCAGTTCAAGTTCACCTCTTCCTTGTTGCCTTCCCTGATTAGCCCCCACCCCAACTCAGTCTTATCTCCCCTTCTATTCCTCTTTCCCTGCAAAGACTGCTGACAGATGCCCCTAGTGCTGTTCAGCTTCTCATAGCGTGTGTGTATGTGTGTGTTATGTGCATGTGTGTGTTCCCTACAATCCTGGTATGTGGGCTCCAGTGCCGCATCATTCATTTGTAGCTTCTGTAGCACCAGCACGGTTTTTAGTGATGTAAAGGGGTGACTGGGAGTCCAGGATGACTGCAAAGAGGTAGAAGGACCCTCTAATGGGTACAGGTAAGAACTGACTGATGGAAAAGGACTGTGCTGCCCAGTGAGTCCACATCCATCCTGGGCAAGGCCATAGAAAGAGGGTCAGCCTGCAGAATTGGAGACTCAGGCCACCACAGGTCTATTTGCATGAAGACCAGAGGTTCTCATGGGAAAAATTTCACCCTAAGGGAAAGAGAAGGGGCACACAGGTGTGACCCTTCTCAGAGCAGGGGTGGGTGACAAAGTGTACCTTACACTGTCTGCTGATCAGACTCCCAAGGAGGTAAAGCACCCACACCTCTGAACCTCAGATGCAGAATCCCCACTGTGGGGCAGGAGGTAAAACTTCCACGCATTTGAATCTCACTGGGCCCCTTACTGACTGTATGACTGAAAGCAAGCCTCTTCACCTCAGTTTTCTACTCAGCACAATGGGCACAAAAACACCTGTTTTTGAGGGTTGCTGAGATTAAAGGTAATGCATTCAACATGCCTCACTTCATATAAATGACTTTAAGACTTAGGGCTGGAGAATGTGGTTGGGAACTCCTGGAGTTTGGAGGGAAATACAAATAACCTGGAAAGTATTGTGACTGGCTCCTGCTCAGTCTGCCTGGTGGTCAGCTTTTGTTGGGTAAACACCTCTTGGGAGGCAGGGCCCAGCTGTGAAAGTCCTTTTGCTCTGAGGTCAGGGCAGGAGATGCGTTTGGGAAGGCAGGCTCCCCTGTCTGGTGTGGCTGGTGTGTTCTGGCAGCTGGCCAGGGCTGGTGAGCCATGACAGGCAGACCTAGGCAAGCAGCCTACCCCTGCTCACTTCCGCAAGTTGACTAACACTAGTGTTATCTATTCTGAACCAAGAATCTGTAAAGACACAGAGCTGCTGAGATGGGTGTAGAGAAGGATGCTTATTCTCACCCACCACCCCCGCAAGAGGCAAAGTTCCAGGGCAGCAAACCCCAGATAAGCCTAGCATATTTTCCTGGAAAGTTAATTTTCCTGGAAGATTCTAATGTCAACTCTAATATAAAACTCAAACATGTTGGAAAGCAAAATTCCCATGAATTTTTTAGATGAAAATCTGCAAGTTTTTCACAGTTAGAAGGGAACTTTCAGTTATACTGCAGCCTGTGGAAGTACCCACTCACTTCCACCTAAGACTTACTTTCATAGATAAATCTGGGTAACTCTGGATTAGAAGTGTGTGTGTGCGTGCGTGGGGGGTTGGTTACTGGGCTATAACTTATAACTGCAGCTATAGACTTTGGATTTTAATCTCTTTTCTGGAGCTCAGAACCACTCTAAGGACAAAACTGAACTATTGCCATGCCTCTAAGTCAGATTTTATTTTCTTGGGCTCCAAAATCACTGTGGACGGGGAATGCAGCCACAAATTAAAAGCGCTTGCCCTTTGGAAGGAAAGCTATGACAAACCTGGACAATATACTTAGAAGCAGAGACATCACTTTGCTGACAAAGGTCCATCTTGTCAAAGCTATGGTTTTTCCAGTAGTCATGTACAGATGTGAGAATTGGACCATAAAGAAGGCTGAGCACTGAAGAATTGATGCTTTTGAACTGCGGTGCTGGAAAAGACTCTTGAGAATCCCTTGGACAGCCAGGAGATCAAGCCAGTCAATCCTAAAGGAAATCAATCCTGAATATTCATTGGAAACGATGATGAAATGAAGTTGCTCAGTTGTGTCTGACTCTTTGCAACCCCATGGACTGTAGCCTACCAGGCTCTTCTGTCCATGGGATTTTCCAGGCAATAGTACTGGAGTGGATTTCCATTTCCTTCTCCAGCAGATCTTCCCAACCCAGGGATCAAACCCGGGTCTCCTGCATTGTAGGCAGACACTTTACTGTCTGAGCCACCAGGGAAATTCATTGGAAGGAAATTCATTGGAATGACTGATGCTAAAGCAGAAGCTCCAGTACTTTGGTCACCTGATGTAAAGAGCCCTACTCATTGGGAAAGACCCTGATGCTGGGAAAGACTGAGGGCAGGAGAAGGGGGCAACAGAGGATGAGATGTTGGACAGCATCACCGATTCAATGGACATGAGTTTGAGCGAACTCTGGGATTGAGTAAAGGACAGGGAAGCCTGGCATATTGCAGTCCATGGGGTCACAAAGAGTTGGACACAATTGAATGACAGGGTGTATATTGTCACCCTGCTTATTTAAATTATATGCAGAGTACCTCACGAGAAACACTGGGCTGGAAGAAGCACAAGCTGGAATCAAGATTGCCGAGAGAAATATCAATAACCTCAGATATGCAAATGACACCACCCTTATGGCAGAAAGTGAAGAGGAACTAAAAAGCCTCTTGATTAAAGTGAAAGAGGAGAGTGAAAAAGTTGGCTTAAAGCTCAACATTCAGAAAACTAAGATCATGGCATCTGGTCCCATCACTTCATGGCAAATAGATGGGGAAACAGTGGAAACAGTGGCTGACTTTATTTTGAGGGGCTCCAAAATCACTGCAGCCATGAAATTAAAAGATGCTTACTCCTTGGAAGGAAAGTTATGACCAACGTGGATAGCATATTAGAAAGCAGAGATATTACTTTGTCAACAAAGGTCCATCTAGTCATGGCTATAGTTTTTCCAGTAGTCATGTATGGATGTGAGAGTTGGACTATAAAAAAAGCTAAGCACCAAAGAATTGATGCTTTTGAACTGTGGTGTTGGAGAAGACTCTTGAGAGTCCCTTGGACTGCAAGGAGATCCAACCAGTCCATTCTGAAGAAGATCAGTCCTGAGTGTTCATTGGAAGGACTGAAGTTGAAGCTGAAACTCCAATACTTTGGCCACCTCATGCGAAGAACTGACTCATTGGGAAAGACCTTGATGCTGGGAAAGATTGAGGGCAGGAGAAGAGGGTAACAGAGAATGAAATGGCTGGATGGCATCACCGACTCGATGGACATGCATTTGGGTGAACTCCGGGAGTTGGTGATGGACAGGGAGGCCTGGCATGCTGCGGTTCATGGGGTCGCAAAGAGTCGGACACGACTGAGCGACTGAACTGAGCTGAACAACAACAACGAAGTGTCCAAATTCCAGGCAGAAAATCAAGAAGGAGGAGACACACCACAGCCTGAGGCCATGACTCAGTAACCCTCGAGCTGCTACATCTCAGGGCGCATTTCACATGGCAAGAAGCGTCAAGAAATCACAGGCTTTCCTGTTACTCAGGAAAAAAGTGGGGGTCATTCCAGCTCATAATCAGCCTGAAAGTTGTCCTTTTCCTTAGATAAAAGCCCAGTCTGCCTGCAATGTCTCTTGCCGTCCAGGTGTAGATGCAGAGAGATCAAAATGAAGGAGATTCTTTTAACACTCCTGCTGGCTGATGACTAGCTAGTCTAGGTGTTACCCATTAGCTGGTGACTTTGGGTAACTTATTTAAACATTTTAAGGCTTTTAGTTTTCTCATGTTTAAAATAGCACTAATTAATAATACTTTCCTTAAAGTACCGTTTGGAGCATTTGGTGAGGCAGTGAATACCAAAGGGCTTAGTTTGGAGTCTAGAACATAACAGACACTCGGTGCATATTAATTATTATTATTAAAACTGAGAAAGTGACAAAAACTGTTCAAAGGATTGGGGAATATAGGAAATAAATGGAAGCCAATTCTCAGAATTTCCCTCCAGCAATACTAAAAAAGTGAATTAAAAATTGCAAACTCCAGTAAGCAAGCAACCACTGACAGGAGCTACATGAGGAAAGACATGCCCTGGTCCCATGAATGTTAATACTGACGGTGAAGAGAAGAAAAGAGGATTCCAAGTGGGGAGGAGAGATGCAGTACAGTGAGGCTCCTCTTTGATGGATAAAAATCTAGATTTTTTTTTTTTTCCATA
>NW_011494606.1:1556676-1559709 GCF_000754665.1 Bison bison bison
TTTTTTTTTTTTCCCAAGAAGACCTCTAATCTGGAGAGATGCAAAATGACTGGGTTCCTCTCCCTTTTCCAAATCTGTCTTGGGAGTAGTGGGAAGGCTTCATGGGCACGTGAAGTGGGAGATGGTAGTGAGGAAGGGGAACCCCCTCCAACAGACACGAAGGCTTCAGGGCTACGTTCTGAACCACAGGGAAGATCTTGGCTCAGGCTGTTCCCCATGGTGATGGAGCACATCCTCAAAGCAGGTGGGGAACACCTGGGCCAGGCCACTTAGCAGACTTTGGACGAGAAAACAGAACCCAGTTACTCTAACCAAGAGTGCGTCCTGCCTGAGCTCAGCTCCTCCCCACCCCGTACCCTCCACCATCTCTCAGGATGAAGAAAAGTGGCCAGAAATGCTTTCCCCAACCCTCAGCCAGGAGACAAAACCACTGGTCTCAGGTGTGGCAAAAAGCACTGAGGAGGGACTTCCCTGGTGATCCCGTGGTTTAGACGCTATGCTTCCAGTGCAGGGGATGCAGGTTCGCTCCCTGGTCAGGAACTAGATTTCCCAAGTGGCAACTAAGGATTCTGCATGCCACAGCTAAGACCCGGGGCAGGCAAATAATTTTTTTTTTTTAAAGTGCTGAAAAGCATGTTCACTATATTGATGCAAACAGGAAGTCCAGAACTATTCAAAGGAAAGAAAATAAACAGAAAAGATAAGGCAACTAGTTTGTGTTATAACCGAGAGAGGAAAGTACCCAACTTAGAAGAAAAGATGATCATGAAACAGAAGGGGATTCTCCACTACTGCTTCATATACCCGTTTGAAGACTACCCAGACTAGTTTCATAAACCCATAAATTCTAGCCCTAAGTTACAAGAGAGAGGAACAGAAGGGGATAGAGATTGCAAAACCCCAAAACTAAATGCCAGACCCAAATCTTCATGTATGCTGAATAAATTAGAAAGAGCCAGGAAGGAATTGACATCCTTGAACATAGACAAAACTGAAATTATGGACACAGAGAACAGGCTTGATGAGGTAGAAGAAAAAGAGATTACAGCAATTAGAGCGGAGTTACTAGATATCAACTGAGAGGGAGATGCTCCAATATGTTAAATTCAGGTATTGCCTGAATTTAAGAATGCATCAAAGGATAAAGAGGATGTACTTAAAGTTGGACCAGACAATGTCCCTGGGATGGAGAAAGGAATAATCCTGCAGATCAGAAGAGCATAGGTGATTATAAACACTCATTGCTGAACATAGCTTAGGTAGGCTACTGAACTTCCAGGATAAAAACAACAGTATCTTTGGATATTAGGAAAGAAAAAGCAAATCACCAACAGGAGTTAGAGAGATGGTGGGGGAGGGGAGTGATGTAGGAGGAAATCAGGCTGACTATCGGCTTTCTCTGTCATAGTCATCAATTCCTGAAGACCATAAAATAATGTCTCCAAAACTCTGGGAGAAATGGAGTGTCATCTAAGAATAAAACACACAGGCATGCTATTGTTTAAGTACAAAGACCAGGCAGACAGGCATTCTCAAGTCTAAGAGAATTTGTGAACATATCAGGCATGAACGCTTAGTTGAGCTCTACTTGGTAAGAAAACCCAGCCAAATAAGTTATGAATAAAAGTAAAGAATTCAGGAATTAAGAAATATTGATGGTGATCACAAATGCATTTAAAAATAAAGTTTCAAACAACTATGAGAGTTACAGTTATCAAACATGAACTCTTAAACCTTATAAACATAAAATAAAAAATACTAATGTCTTTATACAAAGTGGGAGATCAGTTGATACTGTTTATTATTCAAACAGGCTTTCCAGGTGGCACAGTGGTAAAGAACCCGTCTGCCAATGCAGGAGGCCCCAGAAATGCAGGTTCAATCCCTGGGTTGGGAAGATCCTCTGGAGTAGGAAATAGCAATCCGCTTCAGTCTTCTTGCTTGGAAAATTCCATGGACAGAGGAGCCTGGTGGGCTACACAGTCCATGAGGTCACAAAGAGTCGGACACGACTGACTGAGCACAACAGCAATCCAACTCCAGCACTCTTGCCTGGAAAATCCCATGGACGGAGGAGCCTAGTAGGCTGCAGTCCATGGGGTTGCGAAGAGTCAGACACTTCACTTTCACTTTTCACTTTCATGCATTGGAGAAGCAAATGGCAACCCACTCCAGTGTTCTTGCCTGGAGAATCCCAGGGACGGGGGAGCCTAATGGGCTGCTGCTGTCTATGGGGTCGCACAGAGTCAGACATGACTGAAGTGACTTAGCAGCAGCAGCAGCAGTTTGAGAAAATACTCATTACAATGTATAGTGCTTTTTCATGGTGCCTCAGATGGTAAAGAATCTGACTGCAGTGCAGGAGAATGGGGTTCAACCCCTGGGTCGGGAAGATCCCCTGGAGAAGGGAATGGCTACTCACTTCAGTATTCTTGTCTGGAGAATTCCATGGACAGAGGAGCCTGGTGGGCTACAGTCCATGGAGTCACAAAGACTTGGACATGACTGAGTGACTAACAATTTTTCACTTTTAGTTAACCTTACAGGAATCTTCAAGGCTGTATATTATCACCCTGCTTGTTTAACTTATATGCAGAGTACATCATGAGAAACGCTGGACTGGATGAAGCACAAGCTGGAATCAAGATTGCCGGGAGAAATATCAATAACCTCAGATATGCAGATGACACCACCCTTATGGCAGAAAGTGAAGAGGAACTAAAGAGCCTCTTGATGAAAGTGAAAGTGGAGAGTGAAAAAGTTGGCTTAAAGCTCAACATTCAGAAAATGAGGATCATGGCATCCAGTCCCATCACTTCATGGGAAATAGATGGGGAAACATAGGGAAACAGTGGAAACAGTGTCAGACTTTATTTTTCTGGGCTCCAAAATCACTGCAGATGGTGACTGCAGCCATGAAATTAAAAGACTTACCTTGGAAGGAAAGTTATGTCCAACCTAGATAGCATATTCAAAAGCAGAGACATTACTTTGCCAACAAAAGTCCATCTAGTCAAGGCTATGGTTTTTCCT
>NW_011494606.1:1559876-1567636 GCF_000754665.1 Bison bison bison
GACAGTTCCGGGAGTTGGTGATGGACAGGGAGGCCTGGCGTGCTGCGATTCATGGGGTCTCGAAGAGTCGGACACGACTGAGCGACTGAACTGAACTGAACAGGAATCTTAAATTTTTTTTTTTTATGGTAAAGAACATTTATTTGAAGTTCAACGATTTCTTCTGTTTCATTTCAGTTTCCTTTTCTGCTGATAAATTCATGTAAAATTAAATTTAATACTTTTTATTAAAATAGCATATATAGCATTATCCCATTTTTATTAAAGTATTTCTGACTTTCTCTCTACATATGTATCCAATTGTTTGGCTTTCTCTTCATATAAATGCAGAGAAAGTTATCTGCAATGATGTTTACCTAATGTTAATAATGGTTATTTCTGGTTGATAATTAGCTTTGATCTTGTACTTTTCTGCTTTGCTTAAGTTCTTTATGATGAACATATGTATATTTTTAAAAATAAAAACTATACAGTGATTTTCTTTTCTGTTTATTGTTGTAGAAACCCCTGAACATAACCATACCAAGAAGTTAACAGTGTTTTTAATTCTGAGTGTTGGTAATGGGATACTATTTTTTTCCCAAGAATAGATACCAAGAGTAGTTATCTATTGCTTTTTCCTGTAGTTTTCAAATTTTTAAAAATAAAAAATCCTAAATTAAAGAAAGTGATGCAAATAAAAAAAAAGAAATAAACATTTTGCAGGAGGCACACTTTGAAGGAAAGCAAATGATCCTAGTTTGGGATATTGACTAAAGTCTGGAAGTGATCAGAAGAGAAGGGGTTAATGCTGTAGGAATCAGCAGGGTAGAGACTTGGAATTGAAGGACTAGCCTGTGAGCAACTACAGAGAGCGCCTGCAAATTCTCTGATGAAAAATGTGGCCATTTCAGCTAAGATTGGCATGGGGTAGTAGATTGGTAGGTAGGTAAGCAGATAGATGATATAGAGACATATAGTTAGATGATTGGTGATGGATAGATTGGGATCCAGAGGAGAATCCCGGATGGAAAGAAGCTAGATGATGAAGAACAAAAGAATTTTGGTGGACTGCCTCTTCCCTCCCTACTTTTGATGAGGGGTTTCTCAATTCTCCATGTTTATAATGGGGTACCCGGTAGGTAGAGCCTGGATTTTAAAATAAAGTTGGAGCTGGAAAAACTCCTCTGGGGGCTTGTGAACGTTTGAAACAGTTCACAATTCATCTCTTGGACAGTTCTGGGAGTGACCTCTTCATCAGGGCAGCAAGTGCCTATCCATTTTTCTTGGGGAATCTCTGAAACATGGGTGAAGTGTACCAGCATCAGCGTCTGCAGCCTGCAAGGTTCTGGCTTGTTTAGGACGTACCTGGTACGTTAGGAGAGTCTGGTCCCGTGCAGTTAGGGTCCTGCCTACACCCCACTCCCCATCCAACACTTGGATTTACGATATTCTCACAGTGGCTTGTTCCTGTCCTCTTCTCTTACGTTTTCTCCCAAGATATCTGGAGCCAAGAACCAGGCATCACTAGGTGTGGGAGCTGCGTTCCCCCAAACCTACAGATCTTCTTGGGGGCGGGGTGACTGTGCATGGAACTGGGCATGAGTTACTGTTGAGCTTCCCTCACCCAACAGAGTTATTCTGAAAACCGGAAGTCATTCTTTTTTTTTCTTTTCCATTATGGTTTATTAAAGATCCTGAATGGTTCCCCGCGCTGCACAGCAGCACCCATCCTGTGTATGTTTGCATCTGATAATCCCAAACTCCCAATCCTTCCCTCCCCCAGGCAACCACAAGTCTGTTGTGTTTTTGTTTCTCAGATACATTCATTTGTGCTGTATTTTAGAGTCCTTCTGATTGTCACATCTGGGCCCTGCTGTTCAGGCCACATGCGTGTGACTCAGAGCTGTCCAAAAGGAGAGGTGTGTCCCGAGGCCATAAAGGACACAGGCTTTGCACTGGGGAGAGGCGGATTTTCTTCTCTCTCTCTGGGGCCAAAATGAGTGGTCTTTGAGGTGTGCAGACTCCTGGAGACTCCTAGGACTGTTCCCCCTACCTGGAATCCTGCTAGGAGCTGGGCAGACTCTAGGTCAGATTTTGACTATGAGCTTTAAGACCAAAAACATCTGGTAGCAGTTGCAATTAGTTTCCACCTTCAGTAAAATTGTCGTAAGGTATCTGTTTGGTCTTGGATGAGTTGGAGGGTGGAGACACTGGCCTGCGTCCAGGACTGAGAAGACACACTAAGGAGGGTGGTGGGTGCGGTGGCTGGAGAATCAGATTATGAGCTGGTAGGCGATGATCCCCTGTGTGGAGCTGTGTGGGGTGGTAGAGAGGGGGAGTCACATAATAAGAAACGACCAGAGTCCTATGAACATGTTTGCATTCTGCGGGGAGGCTCAGAAGTCCACGGAGAGGAATCCTGGGAAGCACTGCCCCCACCCTCCCCCGTCACAGGAGATGGACGCTTGGACTTGTTATGGGACTGTTAAAGGAACGGTGACCCCAGAAATCTGGAGGATGGAGGCATTTGGGTTGCTTAGGTCGAGTGTGCATCTCCCCGTCCTCATTTCAGGAAATGCACAGCTATTCTCACCTGAGCGTTTGTGGGCGGCTCTAAAACCCTGAGTTTAAAGGTACTTGACATGACTAACGGGAGGGCCCTGAGCCAGCTGCAGCCAAGATCCCAGAGGCGGGGGTGCTGTGGGCTCCCACCCCTGAGAGTCAGGGGCTGGATGAGCTGCACTCCTGCCTGGGGCCCCCTCTGCTCACACACATGCCTGCCGGGCTGCATTCCCCCCACAACTTCACGTTCCTTGTCCCAACTGGACTTTCTTCTTTTTTTAGGCACTGCAGGAGTGGTTTTAGGAACTGAAATTTCCCTGTTCTCTACTTCATTTCATCCCTACAACACAGCTTATGCAAAATGGACCTTTTTTTCTCTTTTTCCACCCTAACTTCCCCCCTTCCATCTCCATTATATTTTTTATTTAAAAACAAATCATTTGTTTCTTCATATTTTAAAAACGTATTTATTTGTCTGTGCTGGGTCTCTGTTGCTGCTCGGCCTTTTCTCTAGCTGTGGCAAGCAGGAGCTACTCTCTAGCTGCCATGCGTGGCTTCTCATTGCGGTGGCTGCTCTTGTTGCTGAGCATGGGCTCCAGGCCTGTGGGCTCAGTGGTGTGGCTCTCGGGTTCTAGAGCACAGGCTCAATAGTTGTGGCGCACAGGCTCAATATTTGTGGCACACAGGCTTGGTTGCTCCGAGGCATGTGGGATCTGACCAGACCAGGGATTAAACCCATGTCTCTTGCATTGGCAAGTAGATTTTTTTTTTATCATTAAGCCACCAGGGCAGCCCTTGTTTCTTCGTATTTTTTTAACATAACTCATATGCCTATGGTAAAAATTTGATCTCGCTTAATCTGGGGGACTATAAGCTTGAGAAGCCTGCAAGGTATTGCAATTGGGCTGTTTTGTTTTTCTGGGGCCAAAAGGCACCTGCTGCTGTCGGGCAGAGTCTTGAGTGTTGTGGGGACTAAGCTGTGGTGCCCGAGGGCAGAGGAGCGACCACTGGAGGGCGCTCAAGTCGTCGGCTGCGCCGGTCGTGGTAGTGGCCTTGCTTGGTGGTAGTGGCCTTGCTTGGTAGGAAGGGGGCGCTGTGGAGCCAAACAACCCAACACTGTAACTTCTGCCCCTGCCAGTCACACCTTGAAGAATTCACCTTGTGCTCCGTCGCTCAGTCATGTCTGACTCTTTGCGACCCCCTGGACTGTAGCCCTCCAGGCTCCTCTGTCCATAGAATTTTCCAGGCAGGAATAGTGGAGCTGGTTGCCATTTTCTACGCCAGGGGATATTCCTGACCCAGGGATTGAACTGGTGTGTCCTGAGTCTCCTGCATTTGCAGACAGATTCTTTACCACTGCACCTCATGGGAAGCCCCTCTGGAGACCCACTTGGTATGTTGCAAGTCCTCCACTTGGTCCAAGGGCACCCCACCAGCAAACTCTACCATCTTCTACAACTCAACCCTTATGTTCGGGGCCTTAAGGCACCTAGGCAGGGTACCTTAAAACATGACTACATTTCATCTTCACAATAACCCTAGAAGGGAGATGTTATTATTCCTATTTTATGAAGGGGAGCAAGTGGAAACTTAGAAAAAATAGGGAAGTGGTTCAAGGTCAGGATCATTCTACTAGCAAGGAGTGGGGCTGAGAATCTCAACTCGCACCACTGACCCCAAAGTCCAAGCCACAAGCCACTACTTCTCTGTGTTGCCCCCAGAATCAAGCTGAGAAAGCATCGTAGTCCTTGTGGGGAAGGGGAGGGTTTTGGCCGAGCAGCAAGAAGCCCACTAACCCTGCCCAGGGACCAGGTGTCATGGAACTGCCATTCCATGGGGGTCGCTCTGCTTTTCACAGGGAGCCATCAGGCCTGACCAGGAAGTGGAGGCTTACCTTTTGGTTCAGTCTGACTAGGGATGCTGGTGTGCAGGATGTGTGGTATGTGGTGAGCAGCTGCTCTCCCTGAGGGTTCCTGGGTCTCAGCCAATGACACCAGGGCTGTGAGGCTGCTTGCTGGCTCAGGGGCAGCTCCAGGTGTGGGTGTTCCTGGCTTATCTGAAGGGTGGGGCTGGAGTCCTGCTGAGCTCAGTCTTCAGCCAGGAGGAAGGTGCAGCCTCACTCCAGGGAGGCTCACATCCGTGCAGCACAGTAACCCAAGGCTGTTTCAAAATGGGGGTGTAGGGTAAGGATGGGAGTGCTCTCTGGGGAACAGGGAAGCACAGGGCAGGTCTTGTCAGTCTAAGCTTCCTGTGACACCCCATGGTCAACAACCAGCTTCTTAGAACTAGAAGTACAGACCAAATTAGCCACAAGAGGAACTTGTCTGAAATCCTCATTTTACAGATGAGGAAACTGAGACTTGAGGGAGGCTGTGACTCATCTCAAATGACAAAACCAGCGAGGGGCAGAGGGGAACAGGCTTCTGACTTCTCAGCACACTTTTGGGCTACCCCAGGCCTTCCCTGCAGGGACCCTGGGGTCTTCTGCTATCTTATTGGAGACTAAACCCATGCTCTCCCCTCCTTACTCCCTGCGCCAGCTCCTCCTAGGCCAAACCACACATTCCCTTCCATTGCCCCAGCTCTTCACTCCCACCTCCAGGCCTTAGCTCACGCTGTCCCCCTGCCTGGCCTGCAATGCTGCACCCTGACCCCACTGGCTTGCCTGTAGAATGCCTCCTCATTCTTTACAACCTGTATCAAATATTACCTTCTCCAGTCTCCCCACCTGGAAGCAGTTCCCTCTTCCTCTTTATTCCTGAATCCACTGTTTGGGCTTTTCTGTGGGAGGAGTTATCTGCTTTCTCTCTTTTTATCACATCAATTAACACCCTGTGCATCTTCCTTGAGACACTGGGAGATGAGAAGTGTGAGTACTGTAAACCCCTGTTTGGACATGAGAAATCTAAGACTCAGAATGTTAGATAAGCAGAAGCCAGGCCTCCTGACTCCCACACCATCTGGGTGGGAGCCAGCCTGCTTCCTCTGCAGAACCACCTCTGTTGTCTCTGGGAATGAATCTTCTGGAGTTGTGCAGTGCACAGCCTGGGCAACTGTATTTTACAGCCCTGCCTTGGTGTCAGGCTCAAGGTCCTACTTGAGGCAGATGCTCCATAAATGTGGGCGAATTCAGCAGAACCACAATTCAGAGGTAGGTCTCTTTTCTTTTCCTTCCCTCCCTGCTTCCTTTCCCAACCTGTTTCCCTGCCTTTAACTCCCTGCGTTTTCCCACTGAATTTTTCATTGGGAAGAAGCACATTTAGAGATGTGAAGCGCACACTTTGCTGGGCTTCAGCTTTGATGAATCTTTGATGCTGACCCTGGGGAGGCTGAGGCTGCGGCAGACTGGGGGAGGTGAGGGAGGAGCTGGGAGGGGCCTCTATGCCTGACTCTCCCTCTTTTGCGTCTTGGTGTGGGGGCAGAATTCAACCCTGCCTCATGCTTGGCGGGCCTGGCTGCGCTCTGCACCCCAGACGTGTGTGGATGGGAGGGCTGAAGTGTGTGCAAGCTGTGTGTGGGCGGGGCCAGCACAGGCTGGGGGCAGGGTAGCCAGAAGTCACACCACCAGACACCACCCACTCCAACCTCAGCTCCCTCCACTCCCCCTCCCTCCTCCTGGGGCTTTGAGGTCACACCAGTTTCTGGCTGTGCGGCTTTGATGAGTCGTTTAACCTTTCTGAATCTTAGTTCTTCAAAGCAAATTGGAGATGCTAATCCCTTCCTCTGCAGGCCAGTGTGAGTAAATGAGATACCTATTGACTGGGCCTGACTCATGCTACAGGCTCAGTAAAAACCAATCTTCCTACCCCTCCATTCAAATCCACTTTTTGGCAGGTTTTAACACCAGTGAGTGCAGTGCTGTGGGCAGGGCGGGCCCTGCCCTGAGGTCTGATACTCAGCTTAGCCCTGTCTACACAAGCAATAGAGGATAATCAGCGTTCAAAGTGCTGTTCTTGGCATCCCAAGCCGTGAGTTTGAGTTCTGAGCTGACTCAGGGTTATGCATGTGACTCCAACAGCCCCTTGCGTGGGGGGCAACCCTGCCTGAGTCACAGCTGGGTGCCCCCGTGATACCCAGCACAGGTGCCTGGCCTGGAGCACCGCTCAAGTTGTGTAGCTCAAGTTAAAGGCAGGGAAACAGGTTGGGGAAGGAAGCAGGGAGGGAAGGAGAAGAAAAGACAGCTACCTCTGAATTGTGGGGGTAGAGTATGGTGGCAGTGGGCCTTTGAGTGTGATGAGAATGCCAGCCATTCACTCCCTCAGAGCCTCTCTCTGCACAGGCTCTGCCAAGGTCATAGGCTCATTACCCTAAGAACAGAGGGGGATTTGTTTTGTGGCCCTGCCTCAGTAATTTGCTTCATATCATCTCATCATGCACCCTTTACTAAAACCCATGGCTGGGACTCTGCTGTGAGCGGCTGCACAAACGCCTCGGCCTGGGCTCAAACCACTGCCACTTCTTTCTCCCCGCATTTCTCTGTTGGCTGAGATGGAACAGCTGGCCCACTGAGGCTGCGTCCAGTAGGCCAGCCACTCTGCCCTCTCTGGAGCTTCTCCAGGGCCCCTTCGGGCGTTTCCAGCAGAAGATAACTGGATAGCACAGGGCTCACCATCAGCCCAGCTCTGCTCCCCAGACCTTCCCCTGCAGGTTGACTCTGAAGTGGCGAATGTGTGTCAGTGTGTCTGGATTCACAAACCCCAAGTGTCCCCTTGGCTTTTAAGGTCCTTTCCACTCTGAGGGTCTGTAACTCTAGGATTAACCTTGCAAATGCGTAATGGATTGTGGAGGTCCTTACCTTGTCAGGGATGTCAGGGACCTTTCAAATCCCTTGGATCCTCTCTTGAACTACCCTCAGGTCTGCTTTCATGGGTTGGTCAGCTGTCTCAGATTTCTCCCTCTATTTGGAGTCAGCAAGGTACCCAGACAGTCACCCTCCCCAGCTCTCCCCACCCCTTCAGTAGTCCTGTCAGCCACACCCAAGTGCGCATGACTTAATCAGATTTCTCCCCCTCACTGTCCCCAAAGGAAGGGGATTTTGACTGAAGTAGAGTAAGGGCCTAGATTACTCAAGAAGCTCTAGTGAGCCCTGCCTTTCAGAATCACTCAGCTTTGCATCAGTCTGTATAAGCAGCAGAGTGTAAGGATGAGAAGACAGCTGCCCTTGGCATTGAAAGGCCTTGTTTGAGCAGAAGAAAGTGCTCTGGGGCGGGCAGGCC
>NW_011494606.1:1567736-1586344 GCF_000754665.1 Bison bison bison
GCGGGCAGGCCTGGAGGCTTTCAGGAGGGCCCCTGAAGACCGGGAGCCAGGGGTCTCCCTCTGGGACTTTGCCCCCAGGCTGAGGGATAGAACGGGCATCCAGGTTCCTCTGTCTGTGCCCAATGCCCATCTTGCTGCCCAGATGGCCCTGAGGCATCTGAATGCTGGAGCCTGACGTTACAAACATCTAACCACCAGCAGGGGTCGCTGTTTTGGTGTCTAAGACCAAGCTAGAGGGTGGTGTCTGGGTTTGAGGGGAGAACCTGAGGGCTGGAAAGTGAAGGCGTGACACTTCCTTAGGGATGGGGGTGTTCTGCAGCTGGAGAGCAGATGGCTTGAATTTGGCACCCAAATCTGAGCCTCCTAGTGAGGATGTGGCATCCTGAACACCCCCCCCCACCGCCAGGATGGGGGGCGCCAGGTTCAGTTCTCAGGCCCCTGGCCCTTCACATGCCCTCATGCCCCAGGTGGAGGAATCTTGCAGGGCTGTCCCCTCTGCCACAGTCATCACCGTGATCTGGGGAGCTGGGAAGCGCCTTGGGAACACAGCATGTGCAGTTAAGAGGCGGGGGCCTGGGGCTGACTCTCACCCACCCCTTGGGAGGCCCTGTCTGTGCAGTGACGGGTGGACGAGAGGTGCCCTGAGGGATGTTCGGGCGTCTTGGCTCTGTCACTCCTACCAGCCAGAACAGCCCCAAAAAGGGTCAGATGCTGGAGTCTGGGGAGGTGCGCCTGTCGCCGGGATGTTTGGACTCCAGGCATTTCGCAGAAGCATGTGGAGTGGGCAGCTGAATGATAGTTTCTGAATGGCTTCTTGTCCTGCCAGCTCCCTTCACTGCTGGCAGGAAACTGCCCCATCAGAGAGCCTGCATCTGGCTTTCAGAGGATTTCCTCCATTAACACACCCAGGGACAGAAGTAATGCTGGAGTCACTGCCACTGGGACTAGGATCATTGTAGGGGGCGCGGCTCCAGGACTCGGGGTGCTTGTGGGAGCAAGAGGGGCCCGGCGAGCGGAGAACTCAAAGACAACTTCCTCCATGCGGCTGTCTGACCTTTGCCTCCAGAGCTTCACTGAGCCTAAACTCTTACACAAACCTGGTTTTCATAGAGCTCAAGGTACCTGAGGGTGGGGGTGGGGGGTGGCAGTGGGTACATAGCTTCTATCCTGCGTCACGGATGAGGGCCCCAAGGTTCACGGTGACTTGCCCAAAGTCACAGAACCAAGATTCAGCAGAGCCGGGTTTTGTGGCTGTAAGATCCAGCTGGGCCCCATGGCCCCATGTGGGCTTGGGGTGATTTAGGGAAAATCATAGGTTTCTGCAGCCGCGTGGTCACTTCAGGGTCAGTCCAGGCAGGGTTTCAGGGCCCCTGGACTGGGGCTGGGGCTTTTGGCCCGAGGGAGAAAGTTGTGAGAGCTGCTGGCTGGGCTGCATAAAGAGTTTTGGAATTAGAAGGGAACTCAAACTTTGGTGAGGTCAACCCCACCCTCTCTGTTTACAGCAGAAATGCCTGAGGCTCAGAGGGGCCAAGATCCCAAATAAGGTCGCCAGCGAGTTGTGAGCACAGAGGAAACTGACCCTGGTCTCCTGGCCACCTCTCCACGTGGCCCCAGAGCTTGTCTCTTTCCAGTAAACTCTGCCCTAGATATAGGCTGCTGCTCCGCTGTTTTCCTCACAGCACATACAAGGAACCTTTTCTCTTTGACACTTTCCCCTGGGCTTCCGAGATTATATTCTTGTCTCTCTATTCTCTGACCTCCCACTGCCCTGACTGCTTCAAGCAGTTGTTTGTCTGTCCATTCGTCCTTCCATCTATCTATCCATCCATGCGCTCATTCCTTGATCAAGGGTTTACGAACACCTCCATGTCCCAGGCTCTGTTCTGGGCCAGCCAGACCTGGGTCTTGCACGCTCTAGAAAAACGCAGAGACTTCAAATGGAGACTCTCCCCATCATCCCAGGAGGCCTGTGATTCAGGCCATAATGGGAAAGCACGAGGGCGAATAGTGTGTGTGAGTCCTGGCCTGCTGGGAGAAGCAGGGAACTCTCTACAGGGAGTGACGTTATTCTACCCCCTCCTTAAGTGCCACTGGTTCCTCAAGGTTAGGGACCTCAAGATCTAGCCCTCTGTGTCTTCCTAACAAAAGCATAGTAGTGGGGGCCCAGTGGTGCTCTGTGAAGCCTGGGGAGATGAGTCGGGAGTCAGACGAGCATGGCTTATGGACACAGCTACAGTGATGAAGCTTGGGGCAAATTCTTTAACCCTCTTGAGCCTCAGTTTCCTCATCTGTAAAGTGAGGATGTAGGTGGCCCACCCTACATCTAGGAAATGGGGACAAATATACGGTCCCTTCTTTCCTTGGACTTGACACTGGGAAGACTCGTTTCTCAAGCCCTCCAGCTTGTTCCTTGTTCTGGCTTTTTGTTCCTTTTTAATCTTGTGGTGCAAACGAATAACAGACTGACATGATATGACTGATATGAAGTGGTTGTTATTGTTGAAAAGAGCACCAGTTTTGAAATCACAGGCTCGAGGGCTGCTTTTACCCCAAGTAACCGTGTGGACTTGGGCAAGCTTCTGTCTCCAAACCTCATTTTCTCATCTGTAAAATCAGTCCACCTGTCTCCCAGATGATGGAGGTATCAGATGTCAGCGCTTGGAACTATTGAGCATTGTAACCTGGGTGAACTCCATAGCAGGCTGAGAGTCTAACAAGAAAATGGGTGGGATGGAGGCCAGGCCATCCAGCCCGGTGCCCCAGCTCTGGCCATTAGCTGTGTGAGACCCTCGGCTCTTATGCTGCGGATTTCCATCAGAACGAACAAGCAGCACTTGGGTGCAGGGGGCTGTGTTGTGGAGGGAGGGCCCAGCTGGTTCCCAGATGCAGGCACGGCTACTGCATGAGAGGACCTGGGAGGGCTCATTACTGGCTTTGCTTCCACCTCTCCATGCTCCCAACCCAGGAAGCACTATCCTTCGGGTGGAGCCATCAAATATTCAGAGCAGAAGATGGTGGAGCTATGAGCCGGGGAAAGCAGCCCCTCCTGGCCTTCAGGTTAGCCAGCCCTCCATGAGGCTGATGTGTGGGCCCGCCTGTGGGTGCCCTGGAAGCCTGTACCCACCCCTCTTCTTTCATCTCCTTTCTTGTTCTAGACACTCCCCCTTCCTGTTTGCCAGTTTTTCTCCTTCCTCCTTTTGACCTTCCCTTCCATTGGGCTTGCCCTCCCCATCTCTGAGGCCCTTTCTTTCCTTCATTCATTCAGAAACTTAACTGACTGCCTCCTCCTTACTCCACGCAGGGTCTAGGCAGATGCCCAGGTTGGTTGATTGGCAGTTCTGATTTGCAAGAGTTGGTTTTTCTCAGTTAAAGTGCCCATGGACTCCTAATGTGTAAAAAGATACAGAGAGAGCTGCACCATCTTGACCTTGCCCTCCTGGGTCCTTGCTGGGCATGGACGTGTCCCCAAATAGTATAGATGGAAATTCTCAGCTCTGCTCCAACCCTTTGTTTCAAGGCAATGGGACCCCACTCCAGTGGGAAAATCCCATGGACAGAGGAGCCTGGTGGGCTGCAGTCCATGGGGTCGCTAAGAGTCAGACACGACTGAGCGACTTCACTCTCACTTTTCACTTTCATGCATTGGAGAAGGAAATGGCAACCCACTCCAGTGTTCTTGCCTGGAGAATCCCAGGGACAGGGGAGCCTGGTGGGCTACCATCTATGGGGTCGCACAGAGTCAGACACGACTGAAGCAACTCAGCAGCACCAGCAGCAGCAGAGAGGGCTTTGCTTAGGTCACTCAGCGGATTGATGGCAGAACTGGGGCTGGAACCCCTGTGCCCCAACTTCCAAGATCTCCTCTCCCCAGGTCCCAAGTCTCTTCCAGTTTAGTTTAACTTCTCCCAAAGCCCCACCACCACCCCCCGCCCCCCGCCTTGGTCTCTTCTTGGAGACCTGAGCCTTCCCTCCAACACACCTGGTCAGTGCTGGGGCATTTCAGGTGCTTTCTGGAGGTAAGATGAGGCCAAGGGAGGTCAGAAGATGCAGATGGCACCCAGGTGAAGCAGATATTGGGGACAAGGACACTATGATGAGGGAAGAACCCCTAGAATGTACACCGACAGCAGCTGTGGGTCTTTGGGGAGGAAGTGGATGGGCACCCAACCCTCCTCCTTGGTCAGAAGGGCTATTGTGAGTAATAATAGATTCCAGATCTTGATCTCAAATGGTGTCACAGGCACAGTCATTGTTATTTAATCCAGTGAAGCATTTATATTCCTCCTTGCCCTGCAAAGGAAGCCAAGGCGTAGAGAGGTTCAGTGACTTGCTGGAGGCCACACACCCAATGGCAGAGCTGGGATCCGAAGCCAGCCTGGCTCCATGAGGAGGGCTTGGGGTGCCTCTGGGTTGTTTGTGTGGGAGCCTCATGCTCTTGAAGTACCAGCAGGTGATAGGTCTCCTTCTCCTCCACCTGCTCACACCTGCACCCCTAGGCACACCTAGTCACCGTGGTAACGCTATGGGCTTGTGAAGGGGAGGAGTAGGATCTTAGCAAAGAGGGTCTGAAGCGCAGGACCTGGCCCACCTCTCAGGTGAAAGCATTGACTGCGTCTATTCATCTACTGCCCCCAAAGAACTGTTTTTCACAAGTTTTGGTAAAAGGCTGCTTGTGTGATCTTGGAAGACACGTTTGCAGAGGCAGGTCTGTGAGAGTCAAGACTCTGACACACAGAGTCAAGGTTTTTGGCCTGACAAGTGGTCACAAGGCTACATGAAGCAGGCCCGCCGGTGCTCCTGACTTCGGGGGACTCTCTAAGCAATTATGCGCATGCTCTTGGGTCCTAACCCTTGAATTGCTGAGACCTCCTGGTCTCCTGATAAAACTATACAGACTTCCCTGGTGGTCCAGTGGCTAAGACTTTGTGCTCCCAATGCAGGGGGCCATGGTTTGATCCTGGTCTGGGAACTAGATCCCACATGCTGTGAGAAGAGTTCACGTGTTACAACTGAAAAAAAAAAGAAAAGATCTCACACGCTGCAACTAAGAATTCTGCATGCCATAACTAAAAGACCCTGCATGCTGCAATGAAGACCCAGTGCAGCCAAATAAGTAAATATTAAAACACACACAAACAAGCAAAACAGAAAAACACCTAATCCTTGGCGTGTGCAATTAAAAAGAAAAGAATTGTTCTATACATTGGGCTTTTCAAATCCTGGCTATTCCTAGAGCCTAGAAGTACATTTAAGTGTTAAAGACCCATTATAAGAAAATTCAATCTATTTTCACCTCTGATGCCTGGCATCACAGAGGAAACGCCCTCTTCTCATTCAGCAGGCCTGGGACAGGTGGGCCCCAGGGACGACCTGCTTTTCCTGCCCAGGTGCCCACCTGAGAGAACCAGTGAATGTTTTCCTTCTGACTGGGCTCATTAAGCCAGGCGCTTGGAAAGGGGAGAGGAAATTTCCTCACTTCATAAAAATTTAAACTCCTATGCAGAGGCAGCCAGCTCCTACCTAGTTATTTTCTCTCTCCTGCCTAGAGATATTTAGTTATCTCTCTTCCTGGTGGGAGATAAGGGACTGGGAGAAGATGGAAGCAGCGGAGGGGGGTGATGATTCATTCTCTGGAGGATGTGCTGCCTTCTGAGGAACTCATGAGAATAATCAGCATTGACTGAGCCCTCCCCATGAGCCACGTGCTTTGTATTGTCTGCATTTGTACAAAAATCCTCTGAACTGAAGATTCTTTTCCCAGTTTCACAAGATGCTCAGAGAGGTCAAGTGACTTACCTAAAGTCACACAGCCAGAGGCTGGAGGAACTGGAATTCAAACCTGAGTCTCTGTGCCACCAAGGCCTGGTTTGAGAGCACTGTGTTATGTGGCTTCCTGTGGGAGCAATAGCTGCTAGCAGCTTCTGGGTGACGGGGTCAGGTTTGGAACATGCTGGCTCCTGGCCTGCTAGCTTGGGGACTCAGACTGTCCTTACTTGGCTCTGGGTGGGACCCACTCGGGGGAGGGTGGGATGACTGGGAAGATGCTGGAAGATCACATTCCAGCCCATGAGAACTGAGACCCTTTACTTTTCTTTGGGGGGAGACAGTTCTGGCGTCAAAGTTGGGGAGTTTGGATCCTGGATGGTCGCTGACTTTCCCCATGCCAGGTTCAAGCCACTTACATTCTTACATCTCAGTGTCCTTATTTGTAAAACGAGGCTATCTGTTAGGATCAACACCAGGGTCAAGACACTGATGTCTGTGAACAGCCTCAGCCTGGCGCACGGGAGGCGCTCACAGCACATTCGTTCCTCTCCACAAATTCTGTCTGGAGCAATGCTCCTCTGAATTCTATGTACCTCACTTTGCTGTACTGTCCACTGTGCCCGCCACAGCTCTGTGGAAGGAAGGAGACCACCCGCCCCTGCTGGCGGGGACAGGGTCTCCCTTTGCTCTGCCCAGGCCTAGGAAGAGCCCACGACACTCATCAAGTGAGTGTGGAAGGCGCCTCCGCATTCCAAGATGCCAATTGATGTGGTGAGCTCTGTAGCATACAGGCTCTGAGGGGAACCTGGGAAAACTAAGAAGAGGACACCCTCATCCTGAGCTCCATCAGGAGGCAGTGCGACTGGAATTCAGATGTGTCACAAACCCAGTGTTTGCTTATTGAGCTTGGGACCTCTTGGGGAATCGTATCCTGTGCTGCCCGGAGCTTAGAAAAGGCACATTTTAGCCTTAATGAAACGATGATTCATCTAAAAGCATGGACAGAAAACCTCTGCCTTAACCAGGACCCAGAGGAGCAGGCTGACCTCACCAAGTAAGAGCCTGTTGGAAGAGGACATTCAGGCAGGTGCATGGCCAGCTGGGAGAGTCTCAGCACAAGAAGGGGGACTTGGTCAAGGTAGGGCAGGGCAGGGCAGGGCAGGGCAGGAGGAGTCATGGGCTCTCTAGAATTGTTTTATAATTTTTTGGGCCTTTTCTATTATATGCGTTAAAAAAAATTGGAATATAGTTTCTTTACAATGTTGTGCTAGTTTCTGCTGTACAATGCAGTGAATCAGCTCTGTGTATACATATGTCCCCTCCCTCTTGGGTCTCCCTCCCTCCCCACCTTCCCCATCCCATACCCCGCCTCCCCCACCCCCAGGTCATCACAGAGCACTGAGCTGAGCTCCCTGCACTCTACACCAGGTTCCCACTAGTTATCTATTTTATAAATAGTAGAGTATGTATATCAATTCCATTCTCCCAATTCATCCCTGCCCTCACCCGGCTTTGTGTCCACATGTCTGTACTCTGCATCTGTGTCTCTATTCCAGCTGTGCAAATAGGCTCATCTGTACCATTTTTCTAGATTCCACATACATTTATTATCATTTATTCCTGGGCTTCCCTCATAGCTCATTGGTAAAGAATCTGCCTGCAATGCAGGAGACCCTGGTTTGATTCCTGGGTCGGGAAGATCTGCTGGAGAAGGGATAGGCTACCCACTCCAGTATTCTTGGACATCCCTTGTGGCTCAGCTGGTAAAGAATCCGCTTGCAAAGCGGGAGACCTGGGTTTGATCCCTGGGTTGGGAAGATCCCCTGGAAAAGGGAAAGGCTACCCACTCCAGTATTCTGGCCTGGAGAATTCCATGGACTGTATGGTCTACGGGGTCCCAAAGAGTTGGACACAACTGAGCAACTTTCACTTTCACAGCTTTGTGAGGTACAGATGTAGTTACTTCCATTTTACTGGCGAGGACAACGAGGCTCAGAGAAGTACGGCATGCATTCCAAGTCATGCCGCTAATAGCAAGACCCTAGAGGGGAACCCAGGTCTAGCTGGTTCCAAGGCCTGCGTCATTGCTACTGCTCCTTGGAGTTCTGGCTATGGTTGGCTTGCTAACGAAATCACCAGTCAGCATTTTTCCTCAGTCATGGGCATGGAAAAGCCAGTGACAATTCAACAAACTCTGGGTGGACAAAATCAATTAATAAGAATCTTTTCCCCTCAGGGGGCTCATAGTCTAGGCTGGGTGTGAGGCAAATAACCAGGCCATCTCAGGGAGGCTCGTCTATGATGGGAGAAGTGACTGCTTTGAACCCAGCCTGAGGGACCAGAGAGCATTCCTCAGGGAAGAGGTGTTTGAGTCTGAAAGAAGAATAGATGGAATTAGGACCCTCAGTCCTCTTGCAGGCAGAGGGGAGACCAGGACACCCAATGTACCGCCTTCCCTGCACAACCAGACCTTCAGTTCATCACTGGGTTGCCAGCACCATTGATGGTGAGATGAGAACTTAGGAATTTCAACAGATTGGCGGCTGCTGATGGCTTTGCATCAGAAATGTAGTCAAAGTTGGGCAGTGCAGGGACGTCCCTCGTGGTCTAGCGGCTAAGATTCCATGCTGCCAATCCAGGGGGCCTGAGTTTGATCCCTGGTTGGGGAACTAGATTCCACATGCTGCAACTAAGAGTTCACATGCCACAGCTAAAGATTCTGCGTGCCACAGCTAAAAGATCCCTCATGCTACAAGTTAAAAAAAGAAAAAAAAAAGAGAACGCGTATGTCATACAAAGACCTGGTGCAGCCAAATAAATAAATTAATAATAATAATGATAAAGCTGGGTAGTGCACAGCTTTGCCCTGGTCCTACAGAGTCAGAATCTGGAGGGTTGAGGGGAGTCAGGGAACTTGTGTTTTAAACCAGTGGATTGTCCACAGAGCCCACACAATGCGTCAGGAGGGTACATGTTCCCTCGGACCCAGCCCCGGCCTGAAACAATGGAAGCACTCAATAAATAAGAAGTGAAAAACAGGAAGAAAAATATACAAGAAAATTAAAAAAAAGAAAGATGCATACCTTATTCTTTTCCACTGTGAGTTTATAATCTCTCTGGGGAGACAAATCACCCACATCAAAAAGACTCATGATTCTGTCCTCTCATAGGTTCTATTAAACATCCACTGCCTGGATCAGACAGGGCTTCCCTGGAGGCTCAGACAGTAAAGAATCTGGTGCAATGAGGGAGACAGGGGTTCAATCCCTGGGTCAGGAAGAACCCCTGAAGAAGGAAATGGCAACCCACTCCAGTATTCTTGTCTGGCGAATTCCACAGACAGAGGAGTCTGGTGGACTACAGTCCATGGGGTCGCAAAAAGTGGGACACAGTGGAGAGACTAATGCCCAGCTCAGACAGGCAGGGCTGAGGCAAGTCCCTGGACGAGGATTGGGACAGGATAAGTAAACTCTCCACCATTTTTGTCGGATCCAGTTTAACCAACATTTATTGAGTGCTTCCTGCATGGTGGGCCCCGGGCTAGCTGCCGAGGATATGGGAGAGAGACATGGTTTCTGCCATCTAAGAAGGAACTGTTTAGAGACGGAGACAGACAAGTGAATAAAAGATTACACCTCGGTGTTGTATACAGAGAGAAGGCAACAGGCAGATCACAGCATGATGATTAAAATATGGGCTTTGGGCTTGGATAAGCTGGGGTCAGATCTCAGTTCCAACACGGCCCAGCTGGGCACCTGGGGAAAATTCCTAAGATCATTCAGCATCAGGTCCCCGTGTGTATAATGGGATCGTTTTAGGACGTTAGGCAGGGTGTCTAAATAGTGCTGCAGCTGATGCACCACTGCCGGCCCCGGGAGTCTCTCAGCAATGTCAGCTCTGTGGATCATGATGTACAAAAGGGAAAGTGACGAACTCCGTGAAGGTCAAGATCGGGGCAGTGACGCCAGGACAGAGTTTTGAAGGATGAAAATGAGCTCATCAGGCAGTTGAGGATGGAGGCAGTGGGAACACGCTGTACAAAGGCTGCCTGAAGCGTATAGTAATGTATTGTTTTCGAGGATGTGGTCAGAGAACCTTAATCATTTGGGAGTGGCTGGAGGTGAGAAGGATGGGAGAGGAGTGGGAGGTAAAACTGTTGGAGTGGATCCTAGGTGCCATGTGATAGAGCTAACAGGGATCGTTAGTACACCACTGCCATGCTGCCACTCTCGGATGCTTCACCCATCGCAGACATTGCTAATCAATCACAGACCTCTTCTTTGCTGAGCCAGAATATGACTCTGACACTGTGGGCAAATTCTCCAGCCACCTGATTGGCACTGACCTGCAAGCTGAAGGCTATTTGCCATCCCTGAGTGAGGACTAGAGACAGGTCCTTCCAGAACCCACTCATGTATCCCTGCCCCCAGCGGGGAGTCTTATCAAACCTTTCCTGTCTCTGCCACACTGTGGTTTGGGCTGCAGTGAGCTGGCAAGCCATAGTCTTTCCTTCCTTTAGATTAGACTTCTCTGGGTCCATGTCCTAACCGCGGGTCTAGGAGGCAGCTGGAGCAGCCTGCCATTTGAGGTCTGGCTGGCCCTAGGCTGGTCCACCCCACCCTCCCCACAGCGAAGGCAGCAGTACCACCCAGCCCCAACCAGGGTTGACTCTGTGGGTGGGCGGATCCCTCTGCTGGGTGTGGCTTTCTCTCCACCTGTAGCAACTGCAGCCCAGGTCCACCACATCAGGCCCAGTAACAACCTTCCTTGCCCAAGATGATTCCAATTTGGCCAGAATCTCATGGTGCTTGTGTGAGTGAGGGACGTGAGCAGGGCGGGGCTCCCTCTGAGACTGGCCACTGCGGCAGGGACCGGAATAGCCCAGACAGTACCACGTAGGTCAGGCCTGCTCCACTGAAGCAAACCCTGTCCTTGGAGAGGCTGGAGTGAAGAACACAAGACTCAGTTTCCAGACAGTGTGGAGTCAAATCCTGGCTCTGCTATTTACCAGTGTTACCAGTTTGCTTCTCTCTGCCTCAGTTTTCTTATCTGTAAAATGGGGATGATAATAGTAATTCCTCTTAGGTTTTTTGCAAGGATAAACTGACTGATTCTTTTTTTAAAAAGTGCTGGCATTTAGTGATCACCTTATAAAGATTAATTATTGTAAGGAAGGAAGGACAGAATGGGTACACACAGGGCTTGTAAATAGGATAGAATGGTTCTGAATATGACCTTGCAGGGCAGGAAAGGCACCTAGAGGGGTCATGACTGTAGAGGCTCCAGTTTTATGAAAGGTCAGAGCTTCCCTCCCATTTGTCAGGGGCCTGGGACCCCACAGCCTGTCCTGACCCACCTCACAAGCCCTGGGACGAACCTTGCCTCTCCTCCACTGGAACTGACCTCCCTGTCCCCCAGAGGCACAGAACTCCTGTGAATTCCCTCCAGGCCTGGTGAGATGGGAAATTAATTCCCTTTAATCCTATACTTAATGTACAAGATTCCACTCCCCAGTGAGACAGTGAAATTAATCTGCCACTAATTTTCTGTTTGCCAAGCCTGGGTTTCAGCATTTTCAACCCTGCTTTCCAACTGTCTTTCATCCTGGGGAACAAAGACCAAATTTCTTCTCAGGCTGTGTTTATTCTGTGTCTTCAAGAAAAATGAATCACCCAGGCATTCTGCTTTACTGGTTTGAGGAAGGTGGAATGAGGTCTGCCTTCGTCTCTCCCGGAGGGCACAGATTCCAGGCCCATCACCCCAGCCTCTCCCCAGCTTTCTGGGTGTGATGGGATTAGGAGCCCCATGATCTGTTTGCTTACTCAGAGTCTGTGTGTGTAAGTCACAGACAGGATGGGTAATGGCCACCTCCTGAGAACTGCAGGAGGGGGAGGCCCTGAAGCTCAAACGCCATGCTCTAACGTGAGGTGAGGACCTGGGTCCCCTCTTGCCAAGGTGTTTGTGTGCTTGGGTGGAGGCTCAGGACCTGGCCTCACTTACCTGTCTAGCCTCTGTTCCCAACACCTAAGGCTTCAGTTATGCCTGCTTTTTCCTGAGCACGTTTATTCTAAGCTGCTCCCTCTGTTGGGCCCCCTGCTCCCATGCCCCCCCGATGCCAAAGGCTTTGACTTCTCTGTGCCTCCTTATAACAGGAATAATGGTAGCACCTGGCGGAGGGGTCGGACGGGTGTACTGAATAAGTGGGAGCTTGGACTGACTCAAATGCCCCACCTCTGGGCCATGTTCCCAAACCCCCGACCGACAGGGGGAGGCCTCTCCTCTGGGCTCCTTGGCACCTTGTTCACACCTCTGCTCTGTCAGGGTGCCCTAGCCTGAGCCTGGTGCATACTGCTGCATGCCCTGGAGCCAGGGAACGTAGTCTCTCTGCATTTTGTTTTCCTCGCCTGTAGAGCAGAAATAATGGTAATAAAGACCTCACTGGGGTTGTCACGGGGAATTAAATGAGATGATGCTCATTAAGGGTGTAACACAGGGTGTGCTCTGCGGTAATCAGTGAATAAGTATCATGATGTCTCTTGTGAATCCAGTTATTGATCGTGCATTGGAAAGTCTGTCTTCCCCAGCAAAAGCTCCGGGAAATCTGTCCTTGCCCAGCGGAGCTCCCTAAAGGCAGAGACAAGCCTTAGTTTTTTGTGGGATCTTTGGTGCCCCACGTACTGGGCATGTCTCCAGAGAGCGGCAGGTGAGGCTGACCAGGTGGAGGGAGGTGCTGGGAGCTCACCTATCCTGGGTGCAGGATGATCTGCCCCCAACCTAGTGCGTCCCTGGGGGCCATCTTCTGGCACCATCTGAGTGAGCTCAAATCCCCAGCCCTGTGTCATTGTCACCTGTAAGCTGAACCATCGCCCCGACGATGTAATAACCTTGTTCCACTCACCATCCCCCTCCCCCAGGGTCACTATCCTGTTAGCAAGCCCCCAGGTGTGTCAGAGAGACCCTGGAAACCATCTAACCCACCCTCATATTTATGCCCAAGGAAACTGAGGACCAGAGAGGCTGTCCAGCCGGCCTAAGGCCACACAGAAAGTCAGAGGCAGCACCAAGGTTGGATCCAGTCTCTTGATTCCCACTGGAGGACTCTTCCTGACATTGGGCCGCCTGTCATCCTTCACCAGAACTGCTATGGTGGAGGAAGGACACCAGCAGTTACTGAGCATCTACTATGAACAGTGTACTTTGTAGGCTTTTGTGTGTATTATTTCAGTCACTCCTCCTGACACATCCGGAAGAAGTGATGCTATGCTGTCCATTTTATAGGTGGGAAAACTGAGGCTAAGGAAGATGAAGTCCCTGATCAAGTCACAGTAAGGCGATGGCAAGGCTGGAATCCAAACTTAGATCGGTCTGCCTCCAAAGCCCATGCTCTTTCTGTTCTCCCTACAACCTCCTGTGGAGAAATGGGCATAGCTGGGCCACAGCCCTGGGTGGACGGGCAGGGGGCAGCCAGCCCTGCATCTCTGTCTCCCTCTGCAGTGGGAGACATGGGGCTGCTTGAACAATCAAATTACAGACAGTGACTGAGGAGTCAGGAACAGTCAGGGCTTAGATTATCCTGGTGGGACTTCCCACAGTCTCCGTGACCCAGCGCATGGCCCCTCCACCTGGACAGATTCCTGCTGCTGGGGTGGGGGTAGCGGGCGTGTGCAGCTGGGTTTGCAGAGGGCTAGGACTGGAGCAGCAGAGACCAAGGCCCGGCAGCTGCCACGAGCCTCAGGCTGGCGGTGCCAGGAAAGGGGCAGGAAGTGGTTTGTGGGGAGCGGTGACGAGGCTGAGGCTGTTCGATGTGGTTTCTGCCCTGGAAACCTGACTCATGTGGACGAAGCTGAGGCTCCCCTTCCCCAGGGGGCAGTTAGTGCAATTACAGGCCCTGGTTGGGCAGGAAAGGGAGGGTGTGTGCTCTGAGGGAGAGGCCGAATGGGGCCTCAGGAACCCAAGGCCGCTCTAGGGGTCCGCGGTTTCCCCACCGCCCGGTGGGCGGAGGGCCTGTGGGCGGACGAGTCGATGAAGGCCAATGGGCCTGAGCCGAGGAGGGAAACGCGGTGCGCGCTCTGCCTGCGCGGAGGGCTCCCAGAGGGAGGCCGCAGTCTTCGCCGGAGCCCAGCTCGATTCTGACTCACCACGTGAATTTGGGCAAGGCCCTCTTCTTTCTCTGAGACTCACTTTCTTTCTTTATCTCTCAAAGGAGGTTTCCACTGTTTCCACCAGCTCTAAGAATTAGATGACTCTCCCCCGCCCCCACCCAATCAAAGGCGCGTACAAACCGCAGGCAGAAAAATAACAACATAGAAAACCACAGTTAACAAGTAGTAACTGCTGGGGATGTGCTGGGCCCTGCTCTGAGCCCTTTGCATGCTTTCTATTGAGTTGACCAGAAAGTTCGTTCCGGTTTTTCTGTAAGATGTTATGGAAAAACCCTGATGAACTTTTTGGCCAACCCTCCCAATAGCCCTGATGTGCCCATTTCACAGATTAGGAAATAGATGAAAAAGTCACAGGGAGCTACCGGTGGGACAAATCTGGCCCGCGTCCTGGAGAGGAGGGGAAATCTTCTGATTCTGAGCTGAGGTGCTACCAGGCCCCCCAAGTCCCCTTGCTGCCCCCTCCCCTTGCCCTAGAGCCCCTGGCCTGCATTGTTCCTCCCTCTCATACTACCTCCTTAGCTATGGAGTCATGCCAAAGGGATAAGAAATTGCTTTCTCTGTTCTAGGAAAGAGGAATGCTGGACCCTGCTGTTCAGATGCCTTACCACCACCCCAACTCCCCTGTCCCCCATCAATTCCAGGTGACAGAACCAAAGGCAACCTTATTGGCCAAGCAGAGTGAAGCTTCAGGGAGTTCTGGGGAGCTTCCTTGGGGTGTGTGTGTGTGGGGGGGGTGGGGTGGTGGTTAGGTGGATGGACGGGCTGCATGTGCCCATTCTGAAGGTCCAGCTGCTGCCTTTACTGGGTGCATGATAAGCTGTGGAACCCATGTGCAGTTTTATGGGAAGAAAGTGTTGGCTCGCACAAAACAAATTTGAGTATCCTGATGCAGTTCACCCCCCTGTTTAATGAATAGTGACACTGAGGCTCAGAGAAGGAGAGTGACTTGCTCCACGAGCAGTTGATGGCAGAGCTGGGCCCAGAACTCACGTGTCCTGACTCTGAACTCTGTGCTTCATGCCCACCACAGCTCAGGCCAGGCGGGACCAGGAGCTGCCTGCCTAGAGTAAGAATGGAAGCTCTTTCCTTGTCAGACAGAAATTTCAAGCAAGGCCTTTTTGGATTTTATTAAGCAGGACGTGACTACTAAAGTAGGGGAAACCCAGCTTACTTACATTCCCCTCTCCATCTTTATTGATATAACTGACATATAATATAGTGTAAGTTTTGAACCGATGGTTACCAAGCAGGAAGGGAGAGGGATGGGATAGTTAGGGAGTTTGAGACTGACATGTACCCACTGCTATATTAAAGTGGATAATCAACAAGGACCTACTGTATAGCCCAGGGAACGCTGCTCAATGTTATGTGGCAGCATGCATGGGAAGGGAGTTTGAGGGAGAATGAATACATGTATATGTTTGGCTGAATCCCTTTGCTGTCCACCTGAGACGGTCACAGCATTGTTAACTGGCTATACTCCAATATAAAATAAAAAGTTAAAAAAATATTGTAAGTTTCAAGTGCACAGTATGATGATTTGATGTACCCATATACTATAAGGTGTTCACCACAATAAGGTTAGTTAACACATCTTTCACCTCCCATAAATACCATTTTATTGTTGTCATTGTTATGGTGAGAACATTTAATAGCTACTCCCTTGGCCACTTTTCAAGTACACAATGCAGTATTACTTGACTGTATAGTTCACCATGCTGTGCATTACATCTCTGGGACTTAATCATTTTATAACTGAAAGTTTGTGCTTGTTGACCAACTCTTCCTGTTTACCCCACTCCTCAGGCCCTGAAACCATCCTTGTACTCTCTGTTTCTATGAGTTTGATGGTTTTAGATTCCACAGGTAAGTGAAATGATACGGCTTTTATCTTTCTCCATCTGACTTATTTCACTTAGCCTAATACCCTCAAGATCCATCCACGTTGTGGCAAATGGCAGGATGTCCTTTTTATGGCTGAACAATATTCCAATGCAATGGAATGTTTCATTCCATGTATGTAAAGCACATTTTCTTTATCCAGTTCATCCGGTGATGGACAGCAGCTTCCTGTTTCTCTTGGGGAATGTGGAACAGTTCTGGCCAGAAACCTGCAGATCTACTAGATGAAAATGCCACCAAAGTATTTAGCAAGAGTGTCTGCATACAGTAGATGCTCAGAACTGCTAACTGAGGCTGACACAGCTGTGTTTGCCTACCCAGAGTCACCTTCACACTGTTTGACTCACAGAAGAGTCCAGGAGGACAGGAGTGAAGGCCAGAGTTTCCTCCAGGGCCAGGGGCCAGAGTGTATGTTCTCCCCTCTCCCTTGTACATGTCATGACCCAGGTCTGAATATTGTGGGGGGTACTGGTTTGAGGGTGCAAAGACTCCTGGCTCCAGGGTCCTAGTCCTAGGTCGTAGGTCTTGGATCCTAGTCCTAAGGTGTCACCAGCCCTTTCCTGTGGGCCTCAGCTTTCTCCTCTGTGGAAGGGAGAAGTTGAACCAGCTGGTGGTTCTCAACCCTGGCTGTCCAGAACATCACCTGGGCAGCTTTCAAACAATCCCCAGGCCCAAGGCTCACCCTGAGTCAACTGAAATTCAGTGAGTTCCATCTGACCATCTGTGGTTTTGATTCTGATGCCCAGCAAAGGGTGATTGGGGGGTGAGGGGGTCCTTGAGCTGCATGGGTTCTCAATAGGCTGCTGTGTATAGGGTTCTACATCTCCTCTTGGCTTTGGTTGGCCATCCATCTCAGCTGGAAGTGTTCCCCAGCATTTCTCTCCTGCTGTGTAACAGATGACAGGCAGTGAACCCCTGGGTGCTGCCAAGAGAAGGCCACCCAGGGATTGGACTCCAGGGCTGAGACCCCAGAGACGATATTTTTCTCTGCACAGGCCAGTCTGGGCTGCTCTGATTAGATCATGGCCTCCAGCTCTGAGGCAGACTTCCAGCAGGAGTCAATCCATCCAAAGACTTGGGACTCTGGTGGCCTGGATGGGGATCCTGGAAGGGAGCTGGGGTTGGGGCCTCAGTAGGAGCCTGCTGAGGGCCAGCATCCAAAGTCAGACTCCCAGCATCCAGTTCAGGTTCTGCTGCCTCTGGGCCTCAGTGATCTCATCTGTAAAATGGGCCATATCATCCTCAGCCCAGGTGGTGTTAGGAGGCTGCTGTGGGGATTCTGATATGGAGACCCTTGGAGAGAGGTTCAGGCAGTACCAGGACATAAAGTCTCAGGTGGAATGACAGTACAGGAATGAAAGCTAAGGGAGCCAGGCTTAGATGATACGGTACTGGGAAAGCTGAACCCAGGAGTCTTTATACAGGAGAACAAGGCCTCAACATGTGCATACAGGTGGGAGTATTTTTCACCAAAGCATCCTTTGAAAGAAGAATTCTAAGGACTTCCTTGGTGGTCCCATCATTAAAAATCTGCCTTCCGATGTAAGGGACGTGGGTTTGATCCCTAGTTGGGGAACCAAGAACCCACATGCCTCAGAGCAACTAAGCCCAAGAGTTGCAGCTACTGAGCCTGTGCACTCTGGAGCCTGCACCACTAGAGTCGGTGTGATGCAACGAAGACCCAGTGCAGCCAAATAAAAATAAATTAATTTATTTTTAAATTTTAATTAACATTTTTTAACGTTAAATTAAAGTTTAATGTTTAAAAAATGTTATTTAAAAAAATAATTTTACCAGAAGCCCCAGTTTACAAAACGTGGCTGATGTGGGGGACAGTTAGTTCCTGGATTTGCCTCCCCTTCTCCCCCTCCACAATGGCCTAATTTGGGAATAAGTTTGAAAGTCACTGACCTTGAGCTGAAAGACCAGCGTTTTGTCCTTCTGAGGTCTGTAAGGGAAAGAATATGCAGTGGTGGTGCTGGTGGGGGGTGGTTTGCTCTGCATCCAGGAGCTTTTCCCTGCAGTGGGGTTGGTAGGTGCTGAGTCAGGGCCTGGAGTGCTGGTCTCTTTACCCTACCTGAAACTTGAAGGGTGAACACAGCCTCTTCAGGGGTCCTTTTGGGGCCCTGCTTCCAGGGGAGGGCTGGCAGGGGGCCCATCCTGCCTTGGTCCTTGGTTGGGTGCAGAGGGACAGGCTTCTCTCAGGAAAACCTGACATTGGCCACTTGGCTGGGTCCCTTGGGGGAGGCACAGTGGCCTTAAGGTGAACAAGAAAAACAACACAATGACTTCTCTTTCTCTTCCCTCTGTGGACCTGCCTGCCAAGAGGAACAGGGACAGCCCCATCAGGTGGCACCCGGGTGGGAAGTTCATGGAGGGAGGAGGAAAACAGCGGAAGTCAGAACTGAGGGTGCAAAACCTAGGGTGCGTGGTTCAGAGAGCAGGATTGGGAAGGGCTAAGATGAGAAGGTTCCCTGGTGGTGGCTCAGACAGGAAAGAATCTGCCTGCAATGCGGGAGACCTGGGTCTGATCCCTGGATTGGGCAGATCCCCTGGTGGAGGGCATCGCACCCCATCCAGTATTCTCGTTTGGAGAATCCCATGGACAGAGGAACCTGGTGGGCCACAGTCCATGGGGTTGCAAAGAGTCGGACACAACTGAGCAACAAAGCACGATGAGAAGAGACTGGCCTCCAGGCCCTGAGGGTGGGGTTCCGTGGGCTCCGCCTTCAGAACATGTCCCGAACCTACCACTTCCCACCACCCCCACCGGGCGAG
>NW_011494606.1:1586444-1595105 GCF_000754665.1 Bison bison bison
AACCCTGCTTGAACCACATGCCCTCACACGCATCCTTATTGGCCCTCCCTGACGGACTGCTCCCCCTTCTTCTTCTTTTTTTAAATTATAGATGTCAATTTTATTTTTATTTATTTAAATAAAATTTGGCCGCATGGCATGCAGGATCTCATTTCCCTAACCAGGGATCCAACTCATGCGTCTTGCAGTGGAAGTGCAAAGTCTTAACCACTGGACTGCCAGGGAAGTCCCTACTCCCCCTTTCTTATATTCCATGTGGGGTAGAATAATCTGTAAGAAAAGAAGGACATTACCATGCCACTCCTGAACCCAAAACCCTGAGCAGCTTCCAAATTTCTGCCTGGATCTCCAACTTCACCACCTCCCTCCCTCTTCATCCCTCGCTGGTTAACAGGCCTCCAAACTGTTCCTGGAACCCCCAATCTAGCTGCAGTTCTCTCCCATCCCCAGTAGCACCTAATCTAGGATTGCCAGATTAAACAGAGGACATCCAGTTACATTTGAATTTATATAAACAACAAATCTTTTTTCTTTTCTTTTTTTTTTTAGCATAAATGTGTCCCAAATAGCAGATTCATTGCTTATCTGAAGTTTAAATGTAACTGCACAGTCCGTACTTTTATTTGCTAAATCTAGAATCTTAGTCCTGTCCACTCCCTCTGCTGCTGCTGCTGCTGCTAAGTCGCTTCAGTCGTGTCCGACTCTGTGCGACCCCATAGACGGCAGCTCACCAGGATCCCCTGTCCCTGGGATTCTCCAGGCAAGAACACTGGAGTGGGTTGCCATTTCCTTCTCCAACGCATAAAAGTGAAAAGTGAAAGTGAAGTTGCTCAATCGTGTCCGACTCTTCGAGACCCCATGGAGTGCAGCCTACAAGGCTCCTCCGTCCATGGGATTTTCCAGGCAAGAATACTGGAGTCGGGTGCCATTGCCCACTCCCTCTAGACATGATATTTATTAGATCAACTGTCCTGTGCTCATGGGCTATTAGGAGCAGGTGGAAAGCTATCTTGCAAGTATGTTATTTTACATAAGCGTGTTTAAGTACAATTATTTTAAATAAACTCTTCAATTTCAAGTAAAGGCATGAATTTTAAATACATTTATTTTTCCAAAATAAACCTACCTGATGTATGTGGGGTGTCCTAGAAGCCATGTTCTCCTATCTCTTTTCTACCTTTAGTGACCCAAGGGGTGGAGACTTTAGGAAAATTGGAGGGGGTGGTCTTTTAAATTAGAAAATCTGGGTTCAAGTGTAGGATCTGTCATTGACTTCCTAACTGTAAGTTGGGGGGTTTTTCTCACTGCTGTGGCCTCAGTTTATTCATCTATAGAAAGTGGCTAAAACTCTATCTGCCTCATAGGTCATTATGAGATTCGTGACTCATGAGCATATTCCAAGAACTGGCCATGTGAGGGGGTTATCAAGACCCTGGAGCGTGGGGTTCCAGAGCCACCCAGACTGGGGGGCTGGGAGTGTGGCCATATTCAAAAGCTCTGAGCCTCAGCGCTTGGCTCCACTGTGAGTGCCAAGCTTCTTGACGTCTTGGGCCTCCTTGGCTGTCCATGCAGTTCCAGGTTATGGCACCAGGGGTCAGGCTTGCACATGGATGGCTGAGCTCAGCCTTTATGGTGCCCCAGGGGCCCTTCAGCCTGGGGGCGCGTGGGGGTGGGGGGTATAAGGATGGGGCAGTGGCCTGTGTTTGACATGGTTCTTGGCCCTGTGGGGCAGTGACCTACAGATGTGGAGGGTGAACTGCCCTGCTCTCTCCTTTTATATTTTGCTTGGTGCTTCTTAGAGGACTCCTCATCTCTTTGGCCCTCATCTAGAGACCCCCATGAAGGAAGCTGAGTTAGTAGGTAGCTGGAATCTGGAGAGAATTCTGAGCAGGGAGTTTGAAGAGACTCTGGGCTGCTCTCTGCCAAGTTACTGGTGTCTTTGTGGGTTATATTGCCTTCTGAGCCTTGGCTCCTTCTGCAGTAGAATGGGATAAGAATGCCTCACTTGGGATTTCCCTGCCTCCCTTAGACTTTCAGTGGCTAGGTCTCCTCAATTCCAATGCAGGGGGCCTGCGATCGATCCCCGGACAAGGAGCTGGATCCCACATGCCGAAATTAAAGATCAAAGATCTGGTGTGCCGCAACTAAGACCCAGTGCAGCAAAATAAACAAAATATTTTTTTTAAAAAAAGAAACAATGCCTCCCTTTCACGGGTATGTTGATCTGGTGAGGTGATGTGTCGCTTTCTGGCAGGGCTAATGTCTCTAGCATCTGTCTAGAATGGCTTATGTTTGAAGCTGGAGACCCACCCCGAGCACAAACTACCCAGATGATAAAGAATAGACGAAAAGAACCCAGTGTGGGGGCAATGACGAGACACCACGTGATCCCTTGCCAACTTCTGGAAGTAAGCACAACGCTGTGAGGAGGGTCGGGGTGCCACCGCCCAGAGAGGGCTCTGGCTTGATCACTCATAGCTGGGGGCACAAGCTCAGGGCTCACTGGGCAGGAGGCTGACTGGGCTTGTTGGCCCATGGACATGAGCAGTGGATCAGACAACCAGAGCGGGTGTGCCGGGGAGCCGGGTCACAGCACACAGGCTGTTGGCTCCTGGGACTTCAGATTCAGCTCAGGGTGTTTCTGAGCACCCGCTCTGGCTGCAGGGCTCATTCACTAGAGACAGACGCAGATGCTTTCAGCGCAGTGGAGTGAGCCTCAAGATGGTCGTCATCTTTGGTCCAGGTATCGGATCCAGAGAAGACTTCTCTTATCGTGGCTCCCTGGCCTCCTCTGAGAACCTCACACATCTGCCTCTATATTGTACAGCCAGAAAGGTGGCTCACCCGGGGCCCTGGAAGAACTGGTGTGTGTGAACCAGGCCCACCCTTGCTAGGGGCCCGGCCTCCCTCCCAGCCCCACACCTGCTGCACCTCAGCCAGCGGGAGCCCTGCTCTGGGGGTTCTGTTCTGTTCTCTGGCTGCCACTGCAGTGTGGCTGGGTTGCTCCGGGAAGCCCGAGGCCTCTGGGTAGTGCGCTTTCTCAGGGTGGGTCCCTATTGCCCTGATGGATTGCCCTCTCACCCCTGCTGGGTTACTGTGGTTTCCTCATCAGCAGAAATGACTCCTTACCCACAATTGCATCAGTCTTTCCACAGATGAAGTGAATCACGTTGCACGATGTGGTTTCGGACCATGCCCTGTGCTCTGTGAGGGGCTGGCTGGGCCAGTGGGCTGGGGGCTGGGGTGGACTGTGCTTTGACTTGGACTTGGGAGAGGGAAGCAAAAGCCAGAAGGGGATTGCCAGGGGCGGTGGGGGGGCGGAGGGGAAATGGAGTTGGTGTGAGAGGATGTGGAACTCATTCTCACGGGCCTGAGAGGGGGCTGAACCAAGTGTCCAGTGACCCTGACCGCGACCGCATTGGGGAACCATACGGCTTACTCACCCCCAGCTCTACCACTACCTCCAAGAGGAAAAGAAATGAAGAGCACAAGCTGATTCATCCTCTAATGCGCTGCAGGGGAGGGGGCAGTGGGGACTGGGAGATGAGCTGGTTTCGTTTCCTCTTCTTTCTCTATTTTGAACTCCATGGCTTGCTTCCCCTTTAGCTAACATGTTGTGGCCACAGGCTGAGGGCTTCCAACCTCAAGGCCAATTTCTTTCCTCTCTCTGCTTCACAGCCTACAACTGCCCTTGGGTAGAAACTGTCTTCAAGGACTGTGAGGATTCCAGGGGGTGGATTCTTCCCAGAGGCAGAAAGAGGCATCCTACTCCCCATCCACAGCAGCAGGAACAATTCTGCCCATTTCTCAGGTGGAGAGGATGAGTCCTCAGGGAAACGTGGCGAGTGCCTTGCTCTCCTCCTCTCTTTCTGAACCAACAGCACGGCCGAGCTCCGTATGTCAGAATTGTGGGATCCTCCGGGATCTGCTGGTGGGAGCGGGTGGCAGTGTCTTCTGTCCAGGGAGAGGAGGATGTGCAGAGGCTCAGAGTAAGGGCCCTGGAATGGGTCATGGTTTTAACCTTACCAACCTGAGCAGAAAAGAAATGGGCGGTGACACATGGAGGTGTCACTGGAGCAGAGCAGCCCAAAACACAGGGTCTATACAGGCTAGATCATGCCTGGACCGGTGTGGATTTGCCTGAATGACAAACTCCTGTAAGCTACTGAAATCTGGGGGGCTGTTTGTTACATAGCATGGTCCATCCGGGCTTCCCAGGTGGCACCTGCCATTGCAGGAGATGTAAGAGACACTAGTTAGATCCCTGGGCCAGTAAGATCCCCTGGAGGAGGGCATGGAAACCCACTCCAGTATTCTTGCCTGGAGAATTCATTGACCAGAGGAGCCTGGTGGGCTATGGTCCATAGAGTTGCAAAGAGTCAGACACGACTGGAACGACTTAGCAGGCATGCACACACACAAGCATGGTCTATCTATCCTGACTCCATAAATGCAAGCTCAGGAGATTGACCTTGATCTTGGAGGCCATGGGAAGTGAATAATAAAGTCTTAGAATGGCAGTGCCTATACCCCACACTGGGGCTAAGACTGAGCTCTGTCTTCCCTCTAGATTGTAGGTTCATGGATGCAGTGATATGGTGGTGGTTTTTTTTTTTTTTTTTCTCCATCATTGAGTATATCTGGAGCCTGGGATCGTGCCTGGTATGAAATAGATGCTCATTAAGAATTTGTTTTCTCCCTTCCTGCCCCCAGTTTCTTTCCTCTCCAATTTCTTCTCCTGTGGACACCATTCACTGCCTCCTTCATTCTTTAGTTTTGTCCAAAAATATTTTTGAAGCATCTATTACATCCCAGGCACTGTGCTTTGCATGTATTATTTCAGTTTTATGCCAATCTTGACAAAGAGGCACTTATCCCATCTTCCAGATGAGAAGCTCTCTCCCTTTCTCTCCATCTGCTTCCTTCCTTTGGTGTTTTCATCTTTATTGGGAGCTCCTTGGGGGCAGCAGACAGAGCAACAGAGAGAGAGAGAGAGAGAGAGAGGGAGAGAGAGAGAGAGAGAGAGAGAGAGAGAGGGAGAGCCAGGATGCTTCTAAATAGGGCAAATCTAGGTTCTTCCCTCCAGGAACTTGACTTGGTGGGGGTTGTGCCATGTCAGTAGATGGGTGCCATCCTGCATGGTACTCCACCAGAAACACGCACAGCACCTGTGACACAGGGAGAACCCTTGAGCTGGGACTTTAGACGTGTCCCTGGAGGACAAGGTTGGGAGTGGGGTGGACTGGGGACTTTGTGGGAATTCCCACAAAGATGAAAAGTAATGAAGCAAGTAAATTATTTATTGAGGGAAAAGAGTACAGTACATGTGAGAGTTGGACCATAAAGAAGGCTGAGCACCAAAGAATTGGGGCTTTTGAACTGTGGTGTTGGAGAAGACTCTTGAGAGTCCCTTGGATTGCAAGGAGATCAAACCAAGCAATCTTAAAGGAAATCAACCCTGAACGTTCATTGGAAGGACCAATGCTGAAGCTGAAGCTCCAATATTTTGGCCACCTGATGCAAAGAGCTGACTCACTGGAAAAGACCCTGATGCTGGGAAAGATTGAAGGCAAGATAAGGGGAAGGCAGAGGATGAGATGGTTGGATGGCATCACTGACTCAATGGACATGAGTTTGAGCAAGCTCTGGGACATAGTGAAGGACAGAGAAGCCTGGTGTGCTGCAGTCCATGGGGTTGCAAAGAGGACATGACTTAGTGACTAAACAGCAAAAACAACCTGTGGCTAGACACATGGGCAGACTCAGATGGAAAGTCCCTGAGTCTCACTCTCATGGCAGTTTGAATTACTTTTATGGGGCATTTCTTCCAGGTTTCCTGAGGTCAGTCGTTTTGATCTGCTTGGTTCTCAGTCCATATTTCAGAGAGGGCAATGGCACCCCACTCCAGTACTCTTGCCTGGAAAATCCCATGGACAGAGGAGCCTGGAAGGCTGCAGTCCATGGGGTTGCTAAGGGTCAGGCACGACTGAGCGCCTTCACTTTCACTTTTCACTTTCATGCATTGGAGAAGGAAATGGCAACCCACTCCAGTGTTCTTGCCTGGAGAACCCCAGGGACGGGGGAGCCTGGTGGGCTGCCGTCTATGGGGTCGCACAGAGTCGGACACGACTGAAGCGACTCAGCAGCAGCAGTCCATATTTGGTGCATCTCATTTTCCTTCCATGTGTGTGGAGGCACCTCTTAGCTAAGATGGATTTTATTGAAAAGGCCTGTGGGTAGAGCATCTCTTGACATCACTCTCCCTTTGATCTCCAAGGAACTTTTCTGCACACGTGTGTTTCAGGGGGTCTTCTGACTCTAAGAATAAGAAATATGTGGTCTGGGCAGGGCCCAGCCTCTCCCTTAATTGTCCTGCTATTCTAATCCACAGGGAGTGAATCTCCAATGGCTTTACCCTGGGGCAGGGGGAAAGGGACCATCTCTCTCCTGCCTGGTAAAAATTTGGCTTATTTAGGGAACAGTCACGGACTCAATATGACTGGAGTGTAAAGCCAGTAAGGAAGATTTCCTGGAGGTCGGGTAGGAAGAGCGGATAGAACCTGTGTTGTGACATTTAAAGACTTAAGGTCAATGTATGGCACAAACCACTATAATATTGTAATTAGCCTCCAATTAAAATTAAAAAAAATTTGTAAAAAAATAAAGACTTAAGGGGCTTCTTCATCCTCGGCCAGCAGAGCCAGGAAGTGAAAGGACCTGCTCAGCTGTTGGGCAAGGTGGGCGGGTGGGGGCTGGGGAATGAGGGGGTGGGGGACTGTGGGGCTGGGGTGGAAGGATGAGGAGGGGGCTGAAGGAGTTGTCTTGGCACTGAGACCCTGGCCTCCTTGTCCTGGAGGCAATTAACCGCCTTGCAGGAACTCTGGCTGCCTGGGGTGGGGGCATTAAATATTTATGAGTGAGTGCCGCTCCTGATGTTTTCTGAGCAATAACTTTTCATGATGTGTGTTTGGTGAGCTTGGCAGCTGCCCCTCTGGGGCTGCTGGCGCATTAATCCCGCTGGTGGTCCCTCCCACCACGCTCTTAGCTGTAAGTTTGCCCTGATACCAGGAGATGGAGCAAGGCCTGCTCTGCGTGGTGGTGGGGTGCTGGGGTGGGAGACTGGAGGAGGGGTGCCAGCAGGGCAGGGGGACAGGGGTGCTCCCATCTGGAGCTGACAGGAAAGGCTGAAAACCCTAAATCGCACTCATGCCTTACCTTTTCTTGCTGATGTCCTCCGGGCTGCTGAGCCTTGAGGACCCTGAGCAGGGGTGCGTAGCCATCACTGGGGCATGGTGGTGGCTCTCTGTGGGACCTCAGTGATGCACCTCCAGTCTCCAGACCCTGGCCCACGCTGACTGTTAGGATGTGGCGCGGGGCCGGTGTGTGCTGAGGTCCTGGGGGTGTCGCCCAGGGGACAAAGCCCCTCAGGGTCCCTCTCTCTGTCCTCACTCAACCAGGACGCATGTAAGGAACAGGCTTGGCTTCATCTGCGGATTCCCGCTTAGCAGCAGGCAAGCTCTTGAGCCCCTCTGAACCTCCACTTCCCCATCTGTAGAATGGAGCTTTGAAATTGTGGTGAGATTACAGTGCTCTGAGGATAGTGTTAGGTCAAAATATGGCCCTTCCCCACAAGTGCCCTGAAGGGTCTTCATGGCAAAGGAGACAAAATGGCCAAAGGGATACATTACAGCATTGGCACCTTGGTGCCTGGGCAGGTGTAGGGCTCCTGGAATCCCTGCCCTTCACTTATACAAGGGCCCAGATCTGAGTGTTGCTCTGTCCTGTAAGAGGGGTGGGAATAATTGGGGGACAGGGGGCAGACAGAAGGCAGGAGAGGGCACCTCCTCGTGGCACCGAACCTAGTAGCCCAGCCAGTCCGAGGCCCTCTAGGCCAGGAGAGAGGGTCTGGCCCAGACACCGAGGAAGGATGAGGGAGGGGAGGAGCAGCTCTTCCTTTGCCCCAGACCACCCTCTTCTCATCTTTCAGGAGGGAGGGGTGGGCAGAGCGCGTCAGAGTTGGGGAAGGATTTCTGAGCTCTCCTGAAAACGGGGTCTCCAAGGGGCAGCCAAGCCCCAGCTGGATATGGTGTGACCTGGAGGGGCCCTCCTGGGGGATTAATAGGGTGAGGAGGGGAGGCCTGAACCAGAAGAGCTTTTCAATATTGATGAAAACTGGTTAAGCAGATTTCAAAAGCAGGTTAAAGGAAATACCTTCAATTACATTCAGTTCAGTCACTCAGTAGTGTCCAACTCTTTGCAACCCCATGGACTGCAGCTCACCAGGCTTCCCTGTCCATCACCAACTCTTGGAGCTTGCTCAAACTCATGTCCATCGAGTCAGTGATGCCATCCAACCATCTCATCCTCTGTCATCCCCTTCTCCTCCCACCTTCAATCTTTCCCAGCTTCAAGGTCTTTTCAAATGAGTCAGTTCTTCGCATCAGATGGCCGAAGTATTGGAGTTTCAGCTTCAATATCAGTCGTTCCAATGAATATTCAGGACTGATCTCCTTTAGGATGGACTGGTTGGATCTCCTTGCAGTCCAAGGGACTCTCAAGAGTCTTCTCCAACATCACAGTTCAAAAGCATCAATTCTTCAGCGCTCAGCTTTCTTTATGGTCCAACTCTTACATCCATACATGACTACTGGAAAAACCATA
>NW_011494606.1:1595205-1607215 GCF_000754665.1 Bison bison bison
TATGGTCCAACTCTTACATCCATACATGACTACTGGAAAAACCATAGCTTTGACTAGATGGACCATTGTTGGCAAAGTAATGTCTCTGTTTTTTAATATGCTATCTAGGTTGGTCATAGCATTTCTTCCAAGGAGCAAACATTTTTAAATTTCATGGCTTCAGTCAACATCTGCAGTGATTTTGGAACCCAGAAAAATAAAGTCTGTCACTGCTTCCATTGTTTCCCCATCTATTTGCCATGAAGTGATGGGACTGGATGCTGTGATCTTAGTTTTCTGAATGTTGAGCTTTAAGTTAACTTTTTCATCTTCCTCATTCACTTTCATCAAGAGGTTCTTTAGTTCTTCTTTGCTTTCTGCCATAAGGGTGGTGTCATCTGCATATCTGAGGTTATTGATATTTCTCCTGGAAATCTTGATTCCAGCTTGTGATTCATCTAGGCCAGAATTTCACATGATGTACTCTTCATATAAGTTAAATAAGCAGGGTGACAACATGCAGCCTTGATGTACTCCTTTCCTAATTTGGAACCAGTCTGTTGTTCCATGTTCAGTTCTAACTGTTGCTTCTTGACCTATATACAGATATCCTAGGAGGCAGGTCAGGTGGTCTGGTATTCCCATCTCTTTCAGAATTTTCCACAGTTTGTTGTGATCCATACAGTCAAAGGCTTTGGCATAGTCAATAAAGCAGAAATAGATGTTTTTCTGGAATTCTCTTGATTTTTTGATGATCCAACGGATGTTGGCAATTTGATTTTTGCATCCTCTGCTTTTTCTAAGTCTAGTTTGAACACTTGGAAGTTCACGGTTCACGTACAGTTGAAGCCTAGTTTAGAGAATTTTGAGCATGACTTTGCTAGCTAGATCAGTGCAATTGTGCTGTAGTTTGAACATTCTTTGGCATTGCCTTTCTTTGGGATTGGAATGAAAACTGACCTTTTCCGATCCTGTGGCCACTGCTGAGTTTTCCAAATTTGCTGGCATATTGGGTGCAGCACTTTCACAGCATCATCTTTTAGGATTTGCAATAGCTCAACTGGAATTCCATCACCTCCACTAGCTTTGTTCTTAGTGATGCTTCCTAAGGCCCACTTGACTTCACATTCCAGGATGTTTGGCTCTAGGTGTGATCACAGCATTATGGTTATCTGGATCATGAAGATCTTTTTTTGTACAGTTCTTCTGGGTATTCTTGCCACCTCTTCTTAATATCTTCTACTTCTGTTAGATCCATACCATTTCTGTCCTTTATTGTGCCCATCTTTGTATGAAATATTCCCTTGGTATCTCTTATTTTCTTGAAGAGATCTCTAGTTTTCCCCATTTTATTGTTTTCCTCTATTTGCATTGATCACCGAGGAAGGCTTTCTTATCTCTCCTTGCTATTCTTTGGAACTCTGCATTAAAATGGGTATATCTTTCCTTTTCTCCTTGCCTTTCGCTTCTCTTCTTTTCTTAGCTATTTGTGAGGCCTCCTCAGACAACCATTTTGCCTTTTTGCATTTCTTTTTCTTGGGGATGGTCTTGATCACTGCCTCCTGTACAATGTCATGAACCTCAATCCATAGTTCTTCAGGCATTCTGTCTACCAGATCTAATCCCTCGAATCTATTTGTCACTTCCACTGTATAATCATAGACCTGTCTCCTGACTTCCCTGGTGGCTCAGATGGTAAAGTGTCTGCCTACAATGTGGGAGACCTGGGTTCAATTCCCTGGGTCGGGAAGATCCTCTGGAGAAGGAAATGGCAACCCTCTCCAGTACTGTTGCCTGGAAAATCTCATGGATGGGAGAGCCTGGTAGGCTACAGTCCATGGGGTCACAAAGAGTTGGACACGACTCTATAATCATAAAGGATTTGATTTAGGTCATACCTGAATGGTCTGGTTTTCCCCACTTTCTTTAATTTAAGTCTGAATTTGGCAATAAGGAGTTCATGATCTGAGCCACAGTCAGCTCCCGGTCTTGTTTTTGCTGACTGTATAGAGCTTCTCCACCTTTGGCTGCAAAGAATATAATCAATCTGATTTTGGTGTTGACCATCTGGTGATGTCCATGTGTAGAGTCTTCTCTTGTGTTGTTGGAAGAGGGTGTTTGCTATGACCAGTGCGTTCTCTTGGCAAAACTCTGTTAGCCTTTGCCCTGCTTCATTTTGTACTCCAAGGCCAATTTGCCTGTTACTCCAAGTATCTTTTGACTTCCTACTTTTGCATTCCAGTCCTCTATAATGAAAAGGACATCTTTTGGGGGTGTTAGTTCTAGAAAGTCTTGTAGGTGTTCATAGAACCATTCAACTTCAGCTTCTTTAGCATTACTGGTCAGGGCATAGACTTGGATTACTGTGATATTGGATGGTTTGCCTTGGAAATCAGAGAAGGCAATGGCACCCCACTCCAGTACTCTTGCCTGGAAAATCCCATGGATGGAGGAGCCTGGAAGGCTGCAGTCCATGGGGTCGCTAAGAGTCGGACACGACTGAGCGCCTTCACTTTCACTTTTCACTTTCATGCATTGGAGAAGGAAATGGCAACCCACTCCAGTGTTCTTGCCTGGAGAATCCCAGGGACGGGGAAGCCTGGTGGGCTGCCGTCTATGGGGTCGCACAGAGTCGGACACGACTGAAGCGACTTAGCAGCAGCAGCAGCCTTGGAAATGAACAGAGATCATTCTGTCATTTTTGAGATTGCATTCAAGTACTGCATTTTGGACTCTCTGTTGACTATGAGGGCTACTCCATTACTTCTAAGGGATTCTTGCCCACAATAGTAGATATAATGGTCATCTGAATTAAATTCACCCATTTCAGTCCATTTTAGTTCACTGATTCCTAAAATGTCGATGTTCACTCTTGCCATCTCCTGTTTGACCACTTCCAACTTGCCTTGATTCATGGACCTAACATTCCAGCTTCCTATGCAATATTACTCTTTACAGCATCAGACTTTACTTCTATCACCAGTCACATGCACAACTGGGTGATGTTTTTGCTTTGGCTCCGTCTCTTCATTCTTCCTGGAGTTATTTCTCCACTGATCTCCAGTAGCATATTGGGCACCTACTGACCTGGGGAGTTCATCTTTCAGTGTCCTATCTTTTTGCCTTTTCATACTGTTCATGGGGTTCTCAAGGCAAGAATACTGAAGTGGTTTGCCATTCCCTTCTCCAGTGGACCACGTTTTATCAGAACTCTTCACCATGACCTGTCCGTCTTGGGTGGCCCTACAAGGCATGGCTCATAGTTTCATTGAGTTAGACAAGGCTATGGTCCATGTGATCAGATTGGTTAGTTTTCTGTGATTGTGGTTTTCCTCCTGTCTGCCTTCTGATGGATAAGGATAAGAGGATTATGGAAGCTTCCTGATGGGAGAGACTGACTGAGGGGAAAACTGGGTCTTGTTCTGATGGGTGGAGCCATGCTCAGTAAATCTTTAATCCAATTTTCTGTTGTTGGGCGGGGTTGTGTTCCCTCCCTGTTGTTTGACCTGAGGCCAAACTATGGTGGAGGTAATGAAGATAATGGCGGTGTCCTTTGCAAGGTCCTGGGACTGGTCCAGGGAATATTTGGGACTGCTCAAAAGAATGACTTAGAACAGTGTGGAACCAGGAGGGAGAGGAGGAAAGGGGTGCTGCTTTTGCAGTCACCCCAACCCTGGCTTCAGCTGAAGGGGTTGGGGGAGGAGGACGAGATCCCCAGAACCACGCTGCCAGGCTGCAGTAGTCCTTCTGGCTTCACATCTGTAAAGTTAGTCCCTGATTATGAGATTGTCTTGTTAGCTGATGGAGCCTTTGGAGCATCTTTGAGGCACAGTGCGGGGAGGTGATGGAGAGAGCCTGTGCCCTCAGCCAGTCTGGAAACTGAGAGCCACCAGCATTGCTGGCCGATCGGTAACTCTCCCTGCACCTTCTCCTGTCCCTCAGCCAATTGTTTATAAAACAACCAGGGGGATCCTTGAAAAAAAATCTCAGATTTGTGTATGCCGCTACTTAAAACCCATCAATGGCTACCCCATGTCGTTAGGATAGAGCCCCTAATTATTTCCTTGGCCTTCAATGCCCCACCAAGTTCTCCACCATTAAAGGCCCCCTCATTCCAAGCTCTGTGCCCTTCCATCAGCATCCAGCACACAGTCTTCCTGGCCTCAGGGTCTTTGTTCCTGCCCTTCCCTTTGCCAGGAATGTTTGCCCACTTAATTCCTCCTCATCCCTCTCAGGCCTCTCAGGCCAGGCCAGGCCCTCTGTCCACTGATGAAAACACCCTGTCCTTCTTCCTTGAGAGTGTTAACCACAATTACAGTGAAACCATCAATTGTCTAATTCATCCTTGATTGTGCTTCCCAAGCTTAAATGTCAGCCTTGGGGTTGGGGGGAGGGGTGTGAGTGGGCCATGTCAGTGTTAATCACCCTATAGTATTACATATTCATGGTATGATACATCTGAGAATATGAAAAACATTGGAATCAGATAAATCTGGGTTTTAAACCCAATTCTGCCACTTACTAAGTGTGGGACCAGAGCATGAATCTTAAACTAAGAAGCCTCATCTATAAATTGAGGATACTGATCACTATTTGGGGCTTCCCTGGTGGCTCAGACAGTAAAGAATCTGCCTGCAAAGCAGGAGACCTAGGTTCAATCCCTGGGTCGGCAAGATCCCCTAGAGAAGGGAATGGCTACCCACTCCAGTACTTTTGCCAGGAAAACCCCATGGGAAGAGGTGCCTGGAGGGCTATGGTGCATTGGGTCATAAAGAGTCGGACGTGACTGAGCGACTAACACACTTCCCACACACATCACTATTTTCCTCATCACCTGTTGGGAGGACGAATCTAGCTACACCTGGGTGGGTTCTTGGCCATGTACTGTAGCCACCTAACAGCGGGTTTTGGCCACTTCCCTGTGCAGGCCTTTGCTCAGAGCCAGGCACAGTAGGGCCTGGGTTCCAGCCGCGTGGCCGGACCCTGGGGCCTGCGGAAGGGCAATGCTGATGCTAGCGGGAGACTCGCCCCCACCCACCTCCTCCAGCCGTGGGAACACAGCAGCTTTCAGGGGGAGGTGTGCGGTTTCACTTTCATAGTTTTCAAACAAGAAGACAAAAAGAGGAAAAATGAAACCACCCGGGAAAGTGGCAGGGGCCCACTTTGTCTGCAGCCTGACAGGTTTTGCTCGGCGGGCACAGCTGGCCTCAAGTATTTATTTATTTTTTAAGTCACTGACTCATGAGTCAGTCGGTTGGCTTGGTGGTAAGACGCAACCCGCTATCAAGGAAATAGCTGATGAACGACATGGCGTGGACACCGTGCCAACACACCGCTCCCGACTTCTGCAAATCCCTTGTTTTCGGGCCAGCACGGGCCAACTGGAGCTGCGGTTCCTCGCGCTGCGCTCCAGGAGCCACCGCCAAGCGCATCTGAAATCCTCAACAGTTGTCTCATGATTGCTGCTCGCCGCCAATGCGTGTTTGCTGTAATTACACCGTGTCTAAAGGAGAAGCACAAAAGACTTGTTGATTTTGGATGGGGGCTGACCTGGGCTCCTGGCAGAGTGCGGGCCGCCCTGGTGAGGACGTGACCAGCTGGGGCAGGTGCTGAACCAGGGCCATTGCAGCCTCAGCCTCGCCCTGCCACTGCCAGCTGACTCAAGTCGGCTTTCTTTGGAGAATCACCCGAGGGGAACAAAACGAGGAACTGGAGTTCCTATAAAAAGCAGCTCGCTCCTTCCTCCAGCCAAGTCCCCACATGATAATCATCTCTGAAGTGGGCCGCCCCTCCCTCCCAAGCCGCTAACCACGCTCATTGTCTGTCTCTTGTCTCTGCGAGGAAACAGCTTGGCTTCCGAGAGAGGCCTGTCCACCCTGGCTGGGGAGCGGCGGCCATCCCATCTGAGCCCGGCGGCTTCCTGCTTCCCCCACCCAGGCTGTGCTGGGCTGTTGAGAGGTCGGCCAGAATGTGCTGGAAAGGAGAGCGAGCTGGCTTGGAGCTGGGGACCCTGGCTACAGTTCAGAGGCCGCCGCTCATGTACTTAGTGACATGGACAAACTGCTTACCCTTGTGGGGGGTTCAGTTTCTCCATCTGTTATTTCGGGAGGTGGGGGTTGGGCTACAAGGTGGTTTCCAAACTCCATTGAAATGTCTTCCCAGGGAAATATTAGATAGAACCTCACTGCTGAAAGCAGAACTGCTGGATGGAGGTGGAGATTGCATCCCCCAACTCCAACCACCTAGCATCTCTAGCTAGGGGACCTCGGGGACCCTGGAGGAACCCCTGGGTACCGTGGAACACCATTTGAAAACCGTGGGCTCAGATCTCATAGGTCTGTGCCAGGCTTTGGGTTAGAAGAATCTGTGCCTGTTGAGGTAAAATCCTAGGGGTTGCCTTTGGCTCTGTCAGGTGAACCTGATTCCATCCTGGGATGGGGAGGGGGGATCATTTCAGCAGGAAGACGACAACCCATGGTAACAACAACAACAACAAGAACAGTTTTGCTCCCGCTGAAGTTTCTTGAGCAACTGGCAGGCCGCCACGAATGTACTTAGGCGGAAAATCACCAGAAAAAAATGATATAATCTGACAGATTTTTCACAGGCTTAAATATTCATGAATTAAAGGAATTGGCAGAATTTTCTACATTATTAGCTTTCATCATGGCTGCAGGAGCAGTTGGTATACTGGCTGCTCTTCAAGATCCATTAATCTCGTCCATCATAAGAGCAGCCATTTTAAAATTAGCTATTTTTACTGAGTGATGGTGTACGGGGGAGATGGGAAAATGGAAATGCTATTCCAGTTTAAAGGTCCTCCTGCTCCTCACTTTGAAATCAGCAGGGGAAGCCAAACAGCATCTCTACAGGAAGGGGGTCAGTGTGACTCCAGGGCTGTGGAAATCGAAGCACAAGGTGGGACACAGGGCCCCTCTAGTTCCTTCACTAAGCACAGCCAGCCTTCCGTCTGCTGAACCCAAACTCTGGGCCAGGGACTGGGCAGGGAGTTTGAGACACCTTTCTGGGATGCTGAAACCAAGAGACCCAAATAGGAATTTCTGGGTAAAGATGACATTTTGATAACAGTCTTGCTACCAGATAGCACTCGGGGTGCAGGACTGCAGAATGGCCAAGTAATAATATTCATCATTTGTGGAATGTGTACTGTAAGCTGGATACTGGGTACTGGGAGGTATCTATCTACTGGACGGTACATACCTTCCAAGATTTTTGATGCTAGAGTGAGATGGTGCATGGTTATTATATATATATATATATGAGACAAATCAAGAGAGGTCAAGTCAGTTACCCGAGGTCTCATAGCCAGTGAAAGGCAGGGTCATGATTCAAAGCCAAGCCTGTATGTCCCCAAAGGTAGAGTGTTATAACTGCTGGCCTATGGCACTGTGGAGGATCATTCTCTCAACACATCCAGAATCTGCTAGGAGGAAGCTGCTTCTTTCAAAGCATAGAGCAAACTTGTGGATCAGATCATTCCTACAGAAACTTGAAATCAATAGGTTAATTTCTTCCTCCCTCCCTCCCTTTCTCCTTCCATCCTTCCTTCTCTCCTCCCTTCCTTCCCTCTATCCTTCCCCCTCCTGTTTTACAATGTAGGTTTTATTATTCTTCAGGTATGGTAAAGACAGCAGTTCAGAAGATGATTGCTGTTGAAAAGGTAGATTATTACTCACAGTTCCCCGGAGGAGGGCAGGCCATGCCACAAGGGGCTATGTGGGGAAGTACCAGGGTAGATCAGGAGGCAGGAGTGAGGGGAAAATGTGGGCGAGAGTCTTTACTGTGGTTTCCAAGGCAAGGAACAAATGAGGCAAGCTAAGCAGGTTTAGGATTTGCTAGTTAGAATGATTTCAGCAGTGCTCTGGGGTGCAGGGACTGACCCTAATAATCTGGTACCTGGCCCCTGGGGTGAGGAGGGAAAGTAGGTAGTGACCCAATGTGTGAAAGCCTGAAAAAGGAGGTAGCTGGGGGGCAGGGTAAGGGGATGGGTGGAAAGAGGGACTGGCTGGTTTGCATATGAAACTCATACTATCTCAGAGTTTACTAGCCTTGGGAGCTGCAGACTCTTCAGGGCCAGCAAAGCCCCAGATTTCAAAGCATCAGAAAGTCAGGGGGAAAAAAGACATGATTATTATGCTCACTCTCACTCATCCATCTACCATGCATCCATCTGACTATCCAGTCATCCATGTATTTATTGAGTTTCTGCTATGCGGGGTGCTGACTTTGGCACCTCTGTAGGCCTTGCTCTGATTCTTCAGTACGAGGCTGAAATCTGCATGCTCAGGAGAGCCTGTTCCTTGCCTACCAGCCTCATCTCAGAGGCAGAGCTTCCGGGAACCAGGATTTCCTCGGTTCACTTTCTGTATGCAGGTCTGCCTTGTTGCACATGAGCCAGGGCTCAAGGAATTGCAAAGAGGTACTCTGATTAGGTGCTATCCAAAATATTTAACAATGCAGAGGCAGAGGAGCTAAGTAGATGCACAACCAGATGGGTGCATTTGGTTGAACGTCACCTGCCTGGGTGAGACCAGACCCTGCTGTGCTGCTGGGGGTGGGGTGGGGTGGGAAAGGGGAGGGGGAGTGGCGGAGGTGGGGACTGAGACAGTGTCAGTGCTCCCTGTCTGCCTACATGGGACCAGCAATTGCTCTGCGTCTCAGGATATTTCTTTGTTGCTGAGGAGTGAAAACTGCAGACAGATTGAGTGGGGGAGCTGGCATTTGGGTAGCAGTTCTCACGTTTATCATCAACAATAATGATGATTAGTCATCATAATAATTAATAATTATTTACACTTGTATGGTGCTTATTTGTGGAGTATTTACTCCATGCCAAGTGCTTTTAAAACAGCTTATAATTGTAGCCAAAATTTACCGAGCTCTGCCGGAGGCCAGTCACTTCTGTGCTTAGAACTGTCTGGACACCACCGTGGTTAATCCACACATCATCCCTGTAAGGCAAGGATGTAATCTCCCTTTTACAGGTGAGGAAAGAGGTTAAGTCTCAGAGAGGTTAAGTTACCTATCCAGGGTGACACAGTGAGTAAGTGGAAGAGGTGGGTCTCAAAATTCAGTCTGTCTGACTTCCTCTCAGTTCTCTCCTTGCCCAGCCTAACCCTTGGGCCTGTACATTCTTGTTCCTATGGGATCAAAGAGAAGGGTCAGGGCCTGGGGCTGTAGGCACAGGTGTTCAGGCACTGGGGGGCTCCTTGAGGAGGGGCTCTTTCCCTCCTTTTTTTACCTTTCTATTCTTGATTGCCCATCTTAGATTTATTCTCCCACTTTCTTATCCATTCCTCATTCATGACTAAATCGGTTCTCCAGTCCCTCTTTCCACGATTCTTCCCAACTGTGCTCTGCACCTCTGAAACCACCCACTCCAGTTTTCTGGGGATACAGGAAAAATTGTAACAATCATGTATAAGCCCTGGGGCTTTCAACTCATCAAGAGAGGTGAAGTGCCTGTTGCTGCCAGAGAGGGACCCTCTCCAGGAAGGAAGTAAAGGTGGATCCAGGGGTGCCTTTCCTCAGCAGGAACATTGTTTCTGCTCCCCAATACTGCTGGTGCTCACAACAGTTCTGTGGCATGAACAGGAGGGAAGGTGGTGCTGCTGGTACTAGGTGGGACATACAGGTCTCTGCTCAGCTTCCTCATCTGCAAAATGGGCATAACAACACCAACCTAATGTGAGCTCGAGCACAGTTGCTTCAGTTATGTCCAATGCTGTACGACCCTATGAACGGTAGCCCACCAGGCTCCTCTGTCCATGGGATTCTCCAGGCAAGAATATTGGACTGGGTTGCCATGCCCTCCTCCAGAGGATGTTCCTGTCCCAGGGATCAAACCCGCGTCTCCTATACCTCCTGCACTGCAGGCAGATTCTTTACCACGGAGCCACTGGAGAAGCCCCGTGGTTTTCAGTGAGGCTTAAACATGTCAGTGTATTTCCCAGACCACAGCAAGCACCATATAAACACTGACTATGATTGTTGTATTGGTTACCATTGTTGTCATTGCTTTGCATTCTAGCTATGTGACTCTGGGTTTACCTGACTTCATTTCCTCCTTTTTAAAACAGGGATATAAAAATTGCCACTTGGGGTCTCGGGAGGTATTTCACATAAAGCACCTTGCACAGTGGGGTTCCCAGGTAGCGCTAGTGGTAAAGAACCTACCTGCCAATGCAGGAGACTTATGAGAGACATGGGTTTGATCCTTGGGTTGGAAAGATACCCTGGAGGAGGGCATGGCAACCCACTCCAGTGGTCTTGCCTGGAGAATCCCATGGACAGAGGAGTCTGGGGGGCTACAGTCCATAGGGTTGCAGAGTTAGACACGACTGAAGCGACTTTGCACGCATGCACACCTTGCACGGTGCCCACCTCTCAATAGGTGCAAAGTTAACCACCATTCTCTTTCCCCTCTCCTCTTCCCCATTCACATGTATCGATTAGCACTAAGGCCCAGGGAGGTGGTTTCTGCGGCTGGCGCAGCAAGCCAGTGATCAGTCTAGAAATAAAGCCTCAGACTAGACTGGGTTGGCAGAAAATGCCTATCTTTGTTGCTCGGTCTACATTTTGACTGCATTTTGGCTAAATCTGTTTGTCCCCAGTGGTCTTGGCTCTCTCAATCCCTCCTCAATCTGTGTATACCTACCAATTACTTGGCGGAGAAGAGTCCGGCACAGTTCTGAAACACAGGGACATTCGGAGCTTCGTGGGTTTCCTCCGGCAGGATTATGGTGCAGGCATTAAAGTCTTTAGCAAGCTACAAAAGAAAGGTAGCACGGAAATGATAAATATTCTTTCTGAGCTCCATTAATTCCTGTCTTTAGGCGGGACTGCACCAGGAGGCTGACTCATCCCAGGTGGTGAGGCTTCCGTGGGGGCTCATCTCCCACCACTGTGTCTGCCTCCCTGTAGAGCCCACCACCCTTTTTCTTCCTGTGGGGTCCAGATTGTCATTGCAGAAGGGGCCAGGTGCAGAACTCTCCAGAGCTAAAGCTCCCCACCCTCTCCCATTGCTTAGCCATATGGCGGAGCACAGCAGCGCAGTGGGTGCTGGGTCCCCAGGCCACCTTTCTGCCCAGGGAACCTCTAAGAGCTCAAGCGTCTTTGCACATGAGGCCTGTAGGTGGCAGCGACTCCCGGACCCAAGAAGATAATCTGTGTTGGGGAGAGGGGTTGAGCCTGGAAGCAGGCTTGACTTGGAAACACCTGGGGATTACAGGTGGAGCTTGGACTCAGTCTGGAAGGCTAATCAAGAAAGCATATCAACACTAGAAAGGGCAAGACTAGGAGGAAAGTTGTGAAAAGGTGGCTGTAAACCCAGACTGCCTAGTTTAAACACTTGCTCTGTTGCTTTCTGGCTACGTGACCAAGAGCAAGTTGCTTCCCCTGATCCCCTGCGCCGCAGTTGCTCCATCTGTAAAATGGGAATCATGGAGTAAGCAACTTAAAGGATTGTTTAAAGGCTAGATTAGAAATTACTTGTCAAGGTAACTAATAAAGACTAAATCTATGCTCAAAGTCCCCTTCATCAAACAATGAGTAGTGCTGTAGAAAACTACCATGGCTGCATTGTCTTCTCCAAGCCTGGGTCACAGAACCACGGGTCCAGAACCCAGGTTACAGGCTGGGTAAGGGGACAGGACCTGAGAGAGCTGACCTGTGCACTGGCCTGGCAGCTCCTTCCTTCCCAACCCTGCCAGGCTTACTGCTACTGCTGCTGCTAAGTCACTTCAGTCGTGTCCGACTCTGTGCGACCCCATAGTCGGTAGCCCACCAGGCTCCCCTGTCCCTGGGATTCTCCAGGCAAGAACACTGGAGTGGGTTGCCATTGCCTTCTCTAATGCATGAAAGTGAAAAGTGAAAGTGAAGTCGCTCAGTCGTATCTGACTCTTAGCGACCCCATGGAGTGCAGCCTACCAGGCTCCTCTATCCATGGGATTTTCCAGGCAAGAGTACTGGAGTGGGGTGCCATTGCCTTCTCTGGCCAGGCTCAATCCTT
>NW_011494606.1:1607315-1621260 GCF_000754665.1 Bison bison bison
AGGCTTAATCCTTAGGCATTGAAGTCCTGGGCCTGCCGTGCTGGCTCCTGACTAGGTGGGGGAGGGTGGGGACAGGGAGAAAGGAAGCTAAGGACAGGCTGCTTTCCACACAGTGAGCTCTTGACAGCACCTTTTCATTAAACCATCTCTTTTGAAAGGCTTCTGTCCCCAGCGTAATTGAGGCTTTGGTTCCCTTCACTGCTGTCCGCTTGTTTTCCAAAGAACTGCTTTGGTGCCCCTTGGAGCTTCTGACAGATTTTCAGAGCAACAATTAGGGAATCCAAAGACTGCGTGTGATGTAGCCTCTGCTCAGATGCCTGGTGTGCCTCAGGCCTTAGGACAGGTCGGGCTGGATGGGATCACAGACCTGCCTGCTTAGACCGTAGGGCTCAGTCTCAGGGATCCCAGGAAGTGAGGAGACTCTTTTGGTAGAAACATCTGCTGGGCTCAGGGGTCCCTAGCTCCCATCCTGTTTTTTCCATTCTTTCGTCTTTCCTTCCTTCCAGTATTGTACTGGCTTTGAACTTAAACGCCCTAGAAATACATTCATTAGGTAGATAGCACTTTTTATCAAGGAGGCTTTGGGCTCTGTCTGTAAAACAGCCACAAAGTCCAACAACACAGGAACAGAGGCTTTGGCTGGCCCGTGAGGGCTTCAAAGGCTGCAGATCTGACTCCTAGTCAGTGACTGAATCCCCTTTGTAACCTCCTCTCCTAGTGGTGCTGGCCTCTCTAAACACGGGTGATGCAGAGCTCAAGACCTTCATAGGCAGCCAGTGATTATGTGTCGAGGTAGCTCGGATTGGTTGGTTGGTTCCAGGGACATGGGGATGAGGCCAGAAGCTGCACCTGTCCAGGGATATTTTTTAAAAAAATATGTATTTACTTATTGGCTGCCTCAGGTCTTGATTGTGGCAGGCAGGATCTTCGTTCGGGCGCACAGACTCTCTAGTTGAGGTGCACGTGCTCAGAAGTTGGGGCGCTCAGGCTTAGTTGCCTCGCAGCATATGGGATCTTAGTTTCCTGACCAGGTATTGAACCTGCATCCCCTGCACTGCAAGGCAGATTCTTAACCCCTGGACAGCCAGGGAAGTCCCCAGGGATATTGAAGTAGCACTATTATTTTCCATCAGGTGTGGGAGAGGGGTGGGGTTGCTGTAAATATGAAAAGGCTCAGTCCTGCCCTCCAGGAACCTGAGAAGCTCAGTAGAAACCTGTCTTGAGTCCAGCGCTTTGAGGGAACGGGAGACAGTTTGGGCATAGCATTAAGGGTGCAGGGGGTCATGAACTCTGTACTGAGAAAGGGCACTCACACCACATCCCACCCCATAATCTAACCTCAATCCTTAGAACTGCCCTGGGAGTTGGGTCTCATCATCTGCACTTCATGCCTGGAAAAAGGGGTGCCCAGGGAGGCTGTGTACCTTCCCCGGTTGCCAGAGGCCTGGCCCACTTTGTGGCTGTGTGTGGACTGGCTGAGGCAGGATCCTGGGCTGCTGCGCCATGCTTCGGTACCACCATTCGTGTGTGGGGGCCGCTTGCGTGTCTATCTGGTATTGGGCAACAGGACTTCCTGTTTATCTGTTGCCAGGGGCTCTTTCACCACCATTAAGCCTGCCCTCCTAGAGGCCGAGCGTGCTTCTCAATTCTTTCTGCATAATCGTTTGCTGGTTTCTTCAGGGATGGGTAGACTCCTGTCACCCAGAGCCATTTCCCCACCTGGGTTCCTTTCAGGGCCTGAGGGTGCCAAGAAACCCTGAGCCCCTCCCAGGGGACCTCACCCCGCGACCTTGTGAGGCTGACTCACTCCCCCCTGAGGCCAGCCGCAGCCCCAGCTGCTGCCTTTGCGGCAGTTATCTTGCCCAAGGGCGCTCAGGTTTCTCTTTCTATCTCAATCCCCGTGTGGACTCAGAATCTTCAAATAGGGGGTAGTGGTATCAGACAGACCCAGAGGTGAACGCCAGCATCTGTTATTCTTTAGTTGTGTGATCTTGGGCAGGTCACTGCTCCTCTCTGAGCCTCAATTTCTTCAACAGTAAAACAAGAATAAAGATTAAAAAATCAGAATTAGTTAACACTATGACTTTACTGTCTCTGTATCAGGTATTATATATATATATATTTTTGTCTGAAAAAAAAATCTTTGTTTGTCTTAGGTTTTGGAGAACATGCTGGCTATATTTTCTAGGTCTATATTTTTTCCTTTAGCACTTAAAAAAATTGGAATATAATTGCTTTACAATGTTGTGTTAGTTTCTGCTGTGCAACAACACGAATCAGCCATTTGTATATATATCCCAACCCTCTTGAGCCTTCCGCCTACCCCTCCACCCCCTCTTCCATCCCTCTAGGTCATCACAGAGCACCTAGAGTCTGTCGTAGAGAGTGAAGTAAGTCCGAAAGAGAAAAACAAATATTGTATATTAATGCATATATATGGAATCTAGAAAAATGGTACTGATGAATCTATCTGCAGGGCAGGAATAGAGGTGCAGAGATAGAGAATGGACACAGGGGAACAGAGAGGTTGAGACGAATTGAGAAAGCAGCATCGATGTGTACACACTGCCGTGTGTAAAACAGGTAGTTAGTGGGAAGCTGCTATATAACACAGGGAGCTCAGATCAGGCGTTGTTCTAAGTACTTTATACACATTATCTCATTTAATCACTGTAACAAGCACACGACGTTAGTCATAGTTTTGAACCCCTATATTTTAGATGAGTTAAGTGAGATCACACAAGCAGTTATGCAGAGGTGGGTACAGGAGGAGTCAGGTCTATAGTCCTTATAGCTGTGCTATGTCTCAGGGATGCACATGTTTGTCTAATAAATTATGTCTCCTTTCCCACATAAGGAATAAATGTAATGATGTTTGTATGTGCCCTGTGCTGAGCTTGGCATATAATAGATGCTCTTTAAATCTTCCTTGTCCTCCTTGTCCTCTTCTGGCTCCCCCACCCCTTTCTTTCTTGCCCCCCGTGTGGACACACCTTATGGCTACAGCAAGGGGGCCAACAGGCTGTGTTTGAGGAAGGCTGGTGGGGTAAGCCTGAGCCGGTGTCTCACACTTCCCTCTGTCCCTCTGCATCGGGGACAGCCAGCAAGCAGTTCAGCACACCAGCAGGCATGGGCCCAGTGTCCCTGGAGCTGACACACATCTCTGTTTCCCAGAGGAGTAGGAGGGTGTAGCAACTGTCCATGGGAGGCTGTCAGTAGGCCTGGGGTCACAGGGTTCCTCCCATATCCTCTGGGAAGGTTGTCTGCCTCTGTTTACATCCATTTCCCCATGGACAAGCTGGAGGTTAGAGATCATGTGGCATGGCATCTGACTATAAAGGGGAGAGCTGACAAGGTACAGACCCAGCCACTGGGATCCACCGGGGAGACTTCCATTTCGTCCCACAACCATGTAGATAACCAAGGCCTTAGGTAGAATTCGTACTTTCCTAATCTCTTTCTTTTGGTTTCTCAAACCCTCAACCAGCTCAACCCCAAGGGGCAGCCAGTTACACTTCCCCACAGACAGACCCAAGCCTGCTGGAACTCTGGGGAAGTTTCAAGAACCAGTTTGACCACAAAACCGAGAACCAGGTCTGTTAGGCCCTATCTGGACAGAGTGGTCATGGTAGCTGTCAGATGGGGATCCAAATTAGTCATGGGAGGAACAGGAGCCAGGCTGGGGGTGGAAGCAAGCCCCGATGGGCTCTGCTCCAGGGCCTGGGATCCAGCTGGGGCAGAAGCAGAGGCTGTGTTGCAATTTCACTGCAGATCAACTGGGCCATCTCTTGTGGGTGGCACTGCGCAGGGCTGCCAACCCTTGTGTGTTTTTTTTCATAGATACAGAGATGCTATCACATGGCCCAACTGCCTTCAGCATCGTGCTGTGAGATGAAGCTGGAGGGAAGTTGTATGATAGGCATTCTTGGCCGAGCCAATGGCTCTGGCAGGGTGGGGTGGAGGAGGCCAAGGTGGAGCCAATGTTTGGACAAGTTGGAAGCAATTGTTGGAGGAGCCCTGAGCCAGAGGTCCCCCTCACTTCGGGTCAGAGTAGGCCCCTGGATCTGTTTTCAAGGGAAGAGGTTAACACTGACCACACCACCACCACCCCCATTTAAACTGTTGGTGGCTATGACACACAGTAGCCAGCTCATCAGCCTGAGGCTGTCACCTTCTGTCTGGGATACACAGTGCCTGGAAAGGCAGTGAGGTGTGGTAGGAAGAACATCAGCTTTGGAATCTGACCAACCTGAAATTAAGTCTCAGGCTGACCTTGGGTAAATCGCTTAACTTCTCTGGATCCCATTTGACTCATCTCTGAAAAAAATAAAATAGTAACAATTTCTAGTCAGAGTCGTTGTGAAAAATAATGATAATGTGGGAGGAGGGATGGCACATGTGCTGCTGCTGCTGCTAAGTCGCTTCAGTCGTGTCCGACTCTGTGCGACCCCATAGACGGCAGCCCACCAGGCTCCCCCGTCCCTGGGATTCTCCAGGCAAGAACACTGGAGTGGGTTGCCATTTCCTTCTCCAACGCATGAAAGTGAAAGTGAAGTTGCTCAGTCGTGTCTGACCCTCAGCGACCCCATGGACTGCAGCCTTCCAGGCTCCTCCGTCCATGGGATTTTCCAGGCAAGAGTACTGGAGTGGGTGCCATTTGTAGGAACTCAGTAAAGGTTAAGCACTTTTCTTCCTCCTCGTACAAAACACACAGTCCTCCAGCCACTTCTAGGTTTATCCTCTTAATCTTGGTTATTGGCTGCAAGGCCTCTTTGCCTGGCTGCTTCTGCCTAGATCAGAGATCAGCAGACTTTCTCTGTGAAGGGCCATAAAGTAAATATTTTAGGCTTTGCAGGCCACATGGTGTGGTGTCTATGGCAGCTACTCCTCTCTGCTATCGTAGTGCAAAAACAGCCATAGATGGTTTGTAAATGAACTGATGTGCCTGTGCTCCAATAAAACTTTATTGGCAAAAACAGGCTGTGGGCCAGACTTGCCCATAGGCTGCAGCTGACCAACCCTTGGCCTACAATTTCAAGACTAAACACACCTGGTTATCTCCCAAGGGACTTCCCCAGGCTGGTTTCACTTTGTCCATTCAATAAGTTTTGTAATTCCTCTCTCAAATATTCCCCAATCCATTGAACAGGACTCCTTTTGGTCTTTGGCTCATGAAGTGTTAGGCTTGCCTCCAAACTTTGCTTATGCTCTTTCCCCTTTTTTCCCATTTCCTCTCTACCCTTCTACATTCCACCTCTAATCAATCTTGCAGGTTGTCCTATAAAACAGAGGGCTCAAATCAAGGTCTCTTAAGTCACATTGGGTGAACATCCCTCAACATCCTTCAAGGCCAAACTCAGGCCACTGCCACAGTACCACTCCCTTTTCGGGTCTCCCACATCTGCGCCGTTGATGCCAGCATGGCCCTCATGTGGCCCCTGGGTTGGACTGGTGTACCAGTTTCAGTGATAAGCCCTTGAGGCTTAGTCTTCAGCTTTCCTCCATCTAGCACATAACAACTTGCACTCTCACCCAGCTTGATATTTTCAGGAGTTCCTGTGTACATGGATCCAGAAGAGTCTCAGGCATTATCTCTGCATATATTGCCTATCTCTCATTCTCCTTATTCTTTCCTTCTGGAGCTTCAGTTGGTTGTAGCTTAACCTCTGCATTATATTTTCCTTGATTTTTATTTTTGTCCTCTCTGTTCCATTTTCTGTTTTGTTTTGCTCTTCCAATATAGTTGGGCAATTTCTTTAAATCTCTCCTCTAATTCAGCGATTCTTTATCTAGTCTGGTATATCCACTGAATTTTTAATTTCATAGATTATATTTTTCTCATTTCCAGAAGTTCTATTTGAGCCTTCATAAACACCTGCCTGTAAATTTTGGTAGTTTCTTATCCCTTTATCATTTGTCTTTGTTCTGTCTTTTAAGCCTTTAAGTTTTTCATACACAGCTATTTTATGATCTATCTTATTACTCTAATATTTTAAGTCTTTGAAGATCTAAATCAATGTTTTTCAAGTGAGGGCAGTTTTTCTCCTTCAAGACATTTGGAAATGTCTGGAGACATTTTAGTTGTCAAAACTGGTGGTATCTGTGTGTGTGTGTGTGTGTGTGTGTGTGAGTGTGTGTGTGTGAGTGTGCACACACACTTCTGGCCTTTAGTGGGTGGAGGCCAGGTATTCTACTAAACATGCACAGGAGAGCCCTTATGGAAAATAATTATCTGGTCCCAAATGCCAATAGCTCTGAGGCTGAGAAATCCTGGTTGAAATCTGTGGCTTGTTGTCTCTGCTGACTCTAGTTCATGGTGACTCATTGCTTTGAGTTCGGGTTTTTTTTTTGTTTTTTGCTGCTGCTAATTCGCTTCAGTCGTGTCTGACTCTGTGCGACCCCATAGACGGCAGCCCCCCAGGCTCCCCCGTCCCTGGGATTCTCCAGGCAAGAACACTGGAGTGGGTTGCTGTTTCCTTCTCCAATGCATGAAAGTGAAAGTGAAGTCGCTCAGTCGTGTCTGGGTCTTAGCGACCCCATGGACTGCAGCCCACCAGGCTCCTCCGTCCATGGGATTTTCCAGGCAAGAGTACTGGAGTGGGTTTTGTTTTTTGGAGTTTGGCAAATCAAAGTGAGAACACTTTACTCGAGGATTTGTATTTGCTTCTTCTAACCACCAGGGGGCACTGCCAACCTGGGACCAATTCACTCACTATTCTGGCTTGGGGGTTCTGCGTCACATAGGTAGCATATATTCAAACCCCAGACTTCCATGAGAACTGGCAATAAGAAATTTTGTGTGTTAGACTTGGATGAGCTGGAGCCGACCTCCATTTGCTGGCTTTGGATTTCTCTACATCAACTAATGAGTGAAGAGCTGAGCTTGGACTTAACAAATGTGGCTTGAGTATGACTTCCGTTCAGTCCACCCTGCCTCATGTGTGCGTGAATGTGACTATGCTATAGTATTTTGTACTACATCATTTCCTAGAAGTAATTAGAAAATTTAAAAAATGCAAAACTTATTGTAGGAACAGTAGTTTCCTTAATCTTAGTACAGCTGGGCTAAACATGCAAATTATCTGGCCTGACTAAGGCCAGCCTCAGGGACACCATCACTCCCTTAACGTGATGGCATCCGCTGTGTGCTCAATGATGAGGGGAGGAATGATATTAAATACAGGCACATCACGCTGACATTATGTTGTCAGAAATCGCTTTTCAAAGTGAAGCTTAGTAAATCATCTATGTGTGTGCTATAGCGCTTCAGTTGTAGTGAAGCATCTTGTGTCTCCTGCATTGGCAGGCAGGTTTTTTACCATTAGCGCCACCTGGGGAACCCCAAGTCATCTACGCTGCAATAAAACAAAAATAAGGTAAGGTTTAGAGAGCATCTTGCAATACAGTCCCTCCTCCACAGTTCCAAAATCCAGAGAGATCTCAAACATCAAAAGCTGATTTTGTCAGATTAGCACGAGCTCATTTGACTGGAGAATCTGACTTGGACTGACCTGTGGTTAACTAGTCTGCATATTTGATATGGACATTCATGCATTTTGCTACAGAAATATTGGGTATGTGCCTGATCGTAAGGTGCTGCCCCAGATTCTGCTAAATCTCCTATATTCCCCAGTGGCTCAGTGGTAAAGAATCTGTCTGCAATACAGGAGCCACAGGAGATGCGGGTTTGATCCCTGGGTTGGGAAGATCCCCTGGAGGAGGGCCTGCAACCCACTCTAGTATTCTTGCCTGCAGAATCCCATGGACAGAGTAGCCTGTGGGTTACAGTCCATGGGCTTGCAAAGAGTCAGATACGACTGAAGCGACTTAGCATACATGCATGCACTGTATGAGATACAGACTCTGTCCACCAGCACCAACTAAAATCATAAAACTTCTGATTTCCAAAACACGCATGGCTGTCAGGGTCCTGTAAGGGTTGGCATCCTATGGGATTAAGTTTGAAGGAAAAGATTCCCTCAACCCTACTCTCACAAGCACCACACCTGTAAGAATACATTTGAACACACAATTGTTGAATGTTTATGGTGCCCGTTGGATGACAGTAGGGACTGTATTTCCATGATTAGCATTGCATGATCATCACAAGGTGAATGTACAGGGATTTGAGTGGGATATGTTTCTTTGGGGGTTCTTTCACCCCTTGGACAATGCTGGACATGTAAAGAGGACAAAATACATATATTCAGTGCTGCTGCTGCTGCTAAGTCGCTTCAGTCGTGTCCAACTCTGTGCGACCCCATAGACAGCAGCTCACCAGGCTCTGCTGTCCCTGGGATTCTCCAGGCAAGAACACTGGAGTGGGTTGCCATTTCCTCCTCCAGTGCATGAAAGTGAAAAGTGAAAGTGAAGTCGCTCAGTCGTGCCTGACTCTTCGTGACCCCATGGACTGCAGCCCACCAGGCTCCTCTGCCCATGGGATTTTCAATGACTCCTTCATAAACCCTTAGTTAGTGTCAAAAAGTTTGTCAAGAAACCTTTATGTTTGTTTTCACAATGGCAGAAACAGTGCAGAAATATACTTTTATTATAAAAATAGTACTCAAAACATACAGTGTAACATAGGAAACTTCTCCTTTACCAAACACTCCTGATACCCTTCCCAGGAAATAACCCTGTCAGCACTTAAAGCAAATATTTCCTGTTCACTCTTTGGACTGTGCTTAGTTACTCATTCGTGTCTGACTCTTTGAGACCCCATGGACTGTATCCTGCCAGGCTCCTTTGTCCATGGGATTCTCCAGGCAACAATACTGGAGTGGGTTGCCATGCCCTCCTCCTCCAGGGGATCTCCCCAAGTCAGGGATCGAACCCAGGTCTTCCAATTGCAGGCGGATTCTTTATCAGATGAGCTACCAGGGATGCCTCTCTCTCTCTCTCTCTCCATGTAATTATCTGTATTGGCTTCCCCAGTGGCTCAGCAGTAAAGAATCCACCTGCAAGGCAGGAGACTCGGGAGACAAAATTTCAATCCCCGGGTCAGGAAGATCCCCTGAAGGAGGAAATGTCCACTTCAGTATTCTTGCCAGGAAAATTCCATGGACAGAGGAGCCTGGCGGGGTGAAGTCCATGGGGTCTCAAAGAGTCGGATGTGACTGAGCATGCATGCATGCCTGCATATAATTACTCACTTAGGTGTTTTTTGTGTAAGTGGGATTGTGCTTTATATTGTATATTGTTCTGAATTGTGCTTTTGTTTAGTTATATGTCCTTTCATATTGGTACTCTTAGAACTACTTCACACCATGGTACAGAAATATTGTGATTTAAAATAATTCCTTTTTTGTATAGATTTCCAGAAGTTGTAGGGCGAGGTCAAAGGATATGTACGTTTAAAATTTTGATAGGCACTAACCAATTGGCATTTAATAACCTTCACCAATTTATAGTTCATAAGAGTGATTCTCTGATTTCTTTTCTTACCAACATTTGATATTATTAATCTTTTTAACTTATGCCAACCTGATGGGCAAAAATACAATCCTGTATTTCCTAGCTTCCTTGTGAAGCTGAGCATCTCTTCTTCATTTGTTGGTTAAACATGAATATGTATTTAATAATAAGTTGTTTGTTTACAGTCTTTGCCCATTTTTTTTTTAAAAAACAGTATTTACCCCTTTTTTTACTTCCCTGGTGGCTCAGTAGTAAAGAAACCACCTGCAATGCAGGAACCACAGGAAATAAGGGTTCCATCCTTGGGTCAGGAAGGTCCCCTGGAGCAGGGCATGGCAACCCACTCCAGAATTCTTGCCTGGAGAATTCCACGAACAGAGGAACCTGGCAGGCTATAGACCAAAGAGTCACAAAGAGTCAGACATGACTGAAGCGACTTAGCACACACAACCTTTTCTTAGTGATTTCTAGGAACTCTTTATATATCCTCTATTTAATCCACTTTTGTGTTTTTTTTTTTTAAAAACTCTATTTACTTATTTATTTTTGGTTGTTCTGGATCTTTGTTGGCGTGCACAGACTTCCCCTGGTTTCAGAGAGCAGAGGCTTCTCTGGTGGTGGAGCACAGGCTGTAGGCACGTGGGCCTCAGCACTTGCAGCAGGTGGGCTCAGTAGCTGTGGAGCACAGACTTAGCTGTCCTGAGGCATGTGGACTCTTCTCAGACCAGGAATTGAACTTGTGACCCCTGTGTTGGCAGGCCAATTCTTATCCACTGCACCACCAGGGAAGTCCCCATTGTCTTTTTAATTGAGGTGTATTCTACATATAGCAAAACATGTAGATCTTAAGGGTAGGGTCTGCAGATTGTTGACAAACGTACACACACATGTGATCATCACTCAAATCATGGCACAAACATCTCCCTGCTCCCGAAGTTTCCCTCAGATCCCTTTCTGGTCAGTACCCCTCAAGGACAACTGTCGTACTGATTCCTATCACAATCCATTAGATTTGACTCTGAGTTTCCTGTAAATAGATCATATTAGCTGGCCAAAAAATTTGTTCATGTTTTTTGCAAGATGTTTGGGAGAACCTGAGCAAACTTTTTGGCGATCCAATACAAGCAGACACTTTCATACCTGTCTTCCTTTGCTTAACAAACTATTTTTGAGATTCATCCATGTTATCTGTAGTTAGTGTTAAGTGTTAGTCGCTCAGTCGTGCCCGACTCTTTGCAACCCCATGGACTGCCGCCCACCAGGCTTCTGTGTCCATGAGATTTTCCAAGCAAGAATACTGGAGTGGGTTGCCATTTCTTTCTCCAGGGGATCTTCCCTGACCCAGGGATCGAACCCGGGTCTCCTGCACTGCAGGCAGATTCTTAACCAGCTGAGCTACAAGGGAAGCCCCTTGTAGTTGGTTCTTGTCAATTGCTGAGTGGTGCCCCACTGTCACAGGGGTCCCCCACTGTCCTGGGTAATAAACATAAGGGTCATTTCTGCTTTAGAGCCATAAGGAATAAAGCTGCTATGAACATTTGTACACAGGGCTTTGTGTGGACATGTGTTCTTATTTCTCTTGGGTAAATACCCTGGAGTGGAATAACTGGGTCGTAGGGTGAGTGTATATTTAAGCTCTACTAGAAACTGCCAAACAGTTTTTCAAAGTGATTGTGCCCGATGTGTTTTAAATATATTGCAAACACTTTTGCCATGTCTGTGGCTTATGTTTTAACATTGATTAGGGTGTCCTTTGTCATAGAGTTGTTTTGCATCTCTATAAAACAACCTTTGATCTTTTATGTATTCTGGGGATGTGTCTTATCCAGGAAGGCATAATATTAAATATATATATACTAACATTCTTTAGTTTGTTCTTCACATTTTGCTCTGTATTCTATCTAGAATTTAATATTTTAATATGATATGAGAAATATCTTTATCCTAGCCCAAACCATACAAGGCAGGGATTGTTATCCCATTTTACAGATGAGGAGACAGAGATTCAGAGGAATTATGTGACTAGCTCAAGCCACACAGCTAGCAGGGAGTAGGTCTGAGATTTAGAAGCAAATGTGAACCCTTTAAATTTGTTATATCTCACAGAACTCTAGACCTTCATCTGCCGCTGCTGCCACTGCTAAGTCGCTTTAGTTGTGTCCGACTCTGTGCGACCCCATAGGCGGCAGCCTATGAGGCTCCCCCGTGCCTAGGATTCTCCAGGCAAGAACACTGGAGTGGGTTGCCATTTCCTTCTCCAATGCATGAAAGTGAAAAGTGAAAGTGAAGATGCTCAATCGTGTCTGACTCTTAGCAACCCCATGGACTGCAGCCTACCAGGCTCCTCTGTCCATGGAATTTTCCAGGCAAGAGTACTGGAGTGGGGTGCCATTGCCTTCTCCGGACTTTCATCTGCACCCTAACATAAATTCTGTAGAAAAGAAGGGGAAGTAATAATACATATACATGAACATATATGCACACACATATATAAAAAGGCACAAGAAGAATAAACCAGAAACCAATAGAGGGGCATGGAAACAAGGTGGAGAAGATTGATGTGGGAGTAAAATTGCTCCAAATATGGTTTTTAATATAGTTTCGTGTTTTTAACCAGGTACATGATTTGAAGGAAAGTTATGACCAACCTAGACAGCATATTCAAAAGCAGAGACATTACTTTGCCAACAAAGGTCCATCTAGTCAAGGCTATGGTTTTTCCAGTGGTCATGTATGGATGTGAGAGTTGGACTGTGAAGAAAGCTGAGTGCCGAAGAATTGATGCTTTTGAACTGTGGTGTTGGAGAAGACTCTTGAGAGTCCCTTGGACTGCAAGGAGATCCAACCAGTCCATTCTGAAGGAGATCAGCCCTGGGATTGCTTTGGAAGGAATGATGCTGAAGCTGAAACTCCAGTACTTTGGCCACCTAATTCGAAGAGTTGACTCATTGGAAAAGACTCTAATGCTGGGAGGGATTGGGGGCAGGAGGAGAAGGGGAAGACAGAGGATGAGATGGCTGGATGGCATCACTGACTGGATGGACGTGAGTCTGAGTGAACTCTGGGAGTTGGTGATGGACAGGGAGGCCTGGCGTGCTGTGATTCATGGGGTCGCAGAGTTGGACATGACTGAGTGAATGAACTGAACTGAACTGAAAGTTACATCACAAATAGGAAAAAAAAGAGAAAACTCCCAAATTGTTCACAAATGCAAACAAATAAACCTGACTGTGAATTAATTTAAGCACCTAACTGTACAACAAAAAGAATAATTTCAAGAAACTTGAAAAAAACACCTTGACCATACATCTGAGGTGGGATATATTCCATGGACAAATAAAACTAAAGAAGTCTTTAGTTTCCTTAGTACATTTATTATTAGTAGTGATGATGATACAGTAATTTTGGAAGTATTTTATGTATATCATAAAATCAAGTGAATAAATATGTATATTAATGCTGTTAGAAACTAAGTCTGTGTGAGAGAAAAGAAATTCAAGTATTAAATTAGCAACAGCAAAAGAGTTAAGAGAAGAAACAGATGGTTAAATTTGAACTGATAATATTATAAACTGATTTCAGTTTCCCCACCTTTGTCCACAGAAGAGCTTAGAAGCAAGAACTCCAGGAGCGATGAGACCACGCAGTGTTCAGTCTTGATTTCTAAGACGACTAACCATCAAAAAGAACTAAACCTTTCTGGAGAAGCAGTTGATTCCAGATTCGAGGAAAGGAAAGTACAAGGTAAGTTTAGGACATCTTTTTGTTCCAAGAAGCAAATTCAGTTCAGTTGCTCAGTTGTGTCCAGCTCTTTGCCACCCCAAGGACTGCAGCATGTCAGGCTTCCCTGTCCATCACCAACTCCCAGAGCTTGTTCAAACTCATGTCCATTGAGTCAGTGATGCCATCCAACCATCTCATCTTCTGTTATCCCCTTCTCCTCCTGCTTTCAATCTTTCCCAAGAAGTGAGGACGTGCTTAAAAACTAGTGAAGTCATGTCAGAAAAGTCCAGAAGTAGACTGGAAGGGATCCCTTTGGCAAAATTTGAGGCTTCTGAGCATCAGGAAGAAAAATGGCTATCGTTAATGAAACAAGTAGAAAATTTGCTTGAGACTTCACATGAGACAAATAGAGAAATCCATGAACACAGTGTGTGTGTGTCTAAGAGAAAGAGAGAGGGTGAGGCAGAAGAGGGGAGCTCTTCTTTTCAAAAGAAAGCCAGCTGAGAACTGTAGAAGGAATGATAAAGCTAGAAAGTCACCATTTCACAACCTCCAGTGTAATTCTTGATTTGGGCAGGGATCATTCCGTTCAGTTCAGTCGCTCAGTCGTGTCTGACTCTTTGCAACCCCATGAATCGCAGCACGCCAGGCCTCCCTGTCCATCACCAACTCCCAGAGTTCACTCAGACTCACGTCCATCGAGTCAGTGATGCCATCCAGCCATCTCATCCTCTGTCATCCCCTTCTCCTCCTGTTCCCAATCCCTCCCAGCATCAGAGTCTTTTCCAATGAGTCAGCTCTTGGCATG
>NW_011494606.1:1621668-1626943 GCF_000754665.1 Bison bison bison
AAAAATAAAGTCTGACACTGTTTCCACTGTTTCCCCATCTATTTCCCATGAAGTGATGGGACCGGATGCCATGATCTTTGTTTTCTGAATGTTGAGCTTTAAGCTAACTTTTTCACTCTCCACTTTCACTTTAATCAAGAGGCTTTTTAGTTCTTCTTCACTTTCTGCCATAAGGGTGGTGTCATCTGCATATCTGAGGTTATTGATATTTCTCCTGGCAATCTTGATTCCAGCTTGTGTTTCTTCCAGCCCAGCGTTTCTCATGATGTACTCTGCATATAAGTTAAATAAGCAGGGTGACAATATACAGCCTTGACGTACTCCTTTTCCTATTTGGAACCAGTCTGTTGTTCCATGTCCAGTTCTAACTGTTGCTTCCTGATCTGCATACAGATTTCTCAAGAGATGGGAATACCAGACCACCTGACCTGCCTCTTGAGAAATCTGTATGCAGGTCAGGAAGCAACAGTTAGAACTGGACATGGAACAACAGGGATCATTAATGGGTGCTAAAGGCCAGTGAGTGAAGGGTTATTGGGGAACAGAATATTTGTGCAGCTGCAAAGAGTCTCCCCAGCTTACTTACTGATTAAAAAAGGAAAAATGACCATTATAACAGACAGCTATGGTGGCCATGCATTTATCCAACTGGTCAAATTTAGCATCATCCATTCATAGTAGGACCACCTGGCATCACAGGCTTCCCAATGTGAGATGATGTGCAGAACACACCTTACCTATGGAGTATTCTTGCCAACATGTTTAATCTCCAGCCCCAAATCCCAGGTCATGGGATCTACAGGGGACAGAAGAACAAGTTAAATGACATCAAGAGAAAACAATCAGGCAAATCCATGGTGTGGGCCATTCTAAAAGACTATAAGATTTGGACTCTTTTTTTTAAAAAATTAATTAATTTATTTTAATTGGAAGCTAATTACTTTACAACATTATGGTGGTTTTTGCCTCCTACATTGACATGAGTCAGCCATGGGCGTACATGTGTCCCCCCATCCTGGACCCTCCTCCCACCTCTCTCCCCATCCCATCCCTCTGAGTCATCCCAGTGTACCAGCTTTGAGTGCCCTGTTTCATGCATCGAACTTAGACAGGTCATCTATTTCACATATGGTAATATATGTGTTTTAATGCTATTCTCTCAGATCATCCCATCCTCGCCTTCTCCCAAAGTCCAAAAGTCTGTTCTTTGTATCTGTGTCTCTTTTGCTGTCTTGCATATAGGGTCGTTGTTACCATCTTTATAAATTCCATATGTATGCATTAATATGCTGTATTGGTTTTTTCTTTCTGACTTATTTCACTCTGTATAAAATGGTTTGCAGTCTTTAAAAGGCCTATGCCATGGGGCAGAGGGGGAAATCCTGGCCATTTTAATGTGAAAGAGACAATTATCCATATGTCATGCCTTGCTCTAGTCCAGACTCTGTTGCTGAGTCAGGGGTATGGGAAAAGGAGTGCTCATTACACTATTCTTTCAGGCTTCCTGTATGTTTAGAAATGCCAAACCAGTCCAAATGTCCCTCCAGGATGAATAGCATATCTATAATGGTAGACTATGATTTAGCCATAAAAGGAATGAAGCACTGATGTATCTTATAAGTGGATGAACCTGCAAAATGTTATACTAAATGCAAGAAGTCAGACACCAAAGGCCACACGTTGTATGACTCCTTTTATATGATGACTCCAGAAGGCCCATAGAGACAGAAAGCAGACCAGAGGTTCCCAGGGGAGGATGAGGGATTACCTCACAGGTGTGGGACTTTTTATGGGGTGATAAAAAGTTTTGAAAGTAGAGAGCTGGTGGTTGCCCAGCATTGTGAATGCACTTAATTGTACACGGTTAATGGTATATTATGTGAATTTCACCTCAGAAGAGTTGATCACAACAAAAAGTTGAGGAACAGAATGGTCAGAAGTCAGGTATAGGGACTTTTCTGGTGGTTTAGTGGTTAGGACTTGCAGGGGACGTGGGTTTGATCCCTGGCCGGAGGGCTAAGATCCTACATGCCCCGTGGCCCAAAAACCAAAACATAAAACAGAAACAATATTGTAATAAATTCAATAAGGACTTTTAACAAAGCAATCGGGTATAGAAACAATGCCTTTTCAAGAGTGATTACAACTGTACAGGTCTGTATATGAAGGAAGATCTCTTGAAGTCTTGGCCCATGGTCAGGAGGCGAAAGCAGTGATGAGAATCACTAGGTGATTCGACCTAGCACTGGCTGTCAGGTGACCTGGTACATTCACTTCCCCTCTTGAACCTGGGTTTCTCGCTGTGAAATAGTCTCTGGGTTTTCCCCAGGTCCCACGGCTGCAGCTCCAAGCCTTTGCTTTCCCACAAGGTACGTTGGTCACAGGTTGGCCACATGGAGCAGGCCTGCCTCTCCACACACTTCCCAGTGTACTGGGCCCGGGTGGTGAGCTTGTAGGGAAGTGTTCTCTTGCCTTGGGAACTCATTGGCACCTTTCCTGACCGGACCCCATCCCCCCAGAGCAGGGTTTGTGGGTGTCACTGTGGTACCAAAAGCCCCACAGGTGATGCTGATTCAGCGGGGAGATATGGTTGATGAAGCAGCTTCTGAGGGTTCGGGCTGAAGCTGTACCCCGACCTGGCTCTTCCTGGGGTCGTGGTGTCTCTGGCTCTAGCATTAAGGAGGAGAGCTGTGTGCTGATGTGTGGGTGTATGGGATAAAAATTAACCACAGAGCCACCGGCATTTTCTGAGCACCAACTCTATGCCAGTCACTGTGCTAAATGCTTTGCTTCTGTCCTGTCATACAGCCCCTAACGGCCCTCCCATATAACAACCATGGCCAAGCCCATGTCACTAAAAGGAGAGGGTGGGTCTCACAGGCTAGGTTAGTTCCCCAGGCATAACCAGCCAGGATTCAGATCCACCGGGTGGGCTCCCAGTGCCTGAGCACTCCAGGTGGAGACCCTAAACCCACACGGGCACTGAAGGAGCAGGAAGGGGATTGTGGTCTGTTGAACACCTACCGTGTGCCATGCCTCCTGACTTCAGAATCCAAATCTCACCAAATGCTCCCGTATGGCCACATGCCCAGGCAGTCTATGCTCAGGATCGTCTTAGAGAAGGGGCTTGCCTAAACACAGCGCAGCCCGGAAACAGGCCAGACTCCAGTGAGCTCTGCTAGGGGTCCCTGCTGAGCCCTTTCTTTCCAGCACTGAGAGTCCCTGTTGGTGTCTTTGGTTTGGGTTTCCCCTTCCATTGGCTTCTCTGAAGAATATTTCAGCTTCATGGGTAAGAGGAGCAGAAAAGGCTTGTTTCTGTCCAGGAAGAGAGGCAGGGCTGAGTGGTGGCCTGTGTGGGCAGTCCAGCAGAGACCTGGCTGGATCTCTGCAAGCTTGAGTCTCCCAGGGCAAACAGGGCAAGGAGTTGAGGACCCCAGCTGCTGTGGGCATTGCCTCCCTGGAGGTATAGCAACCTGGCTTTGATGGTCCATGGAGGAGGGTGGAGATGGAAGTTTCCAGAAGGGAGGACACCCACCACAAGCCAGGAGCATAAATAGTTCTCTAAAGGACTCTAGAGAAAGGTCACAGAGATGGACAGAGTTCTCTGTAAACCCTTGTGAGTTCAGGGAAGGAGAGTTGATAGAACTTCCCCTACTTCTGTGAAGGGCTTCCCAGGTGGCGCTAACGGTAAAGAATCTGCCTGCCAGTGCGGGAGACGTAAGAGATGCAGGTTGGATCCCTGGGTGGGAAAGACCCCCTAGAGGAGAGCATGGCACCCCGCTCCAGTATTCTTGCCTGGAGAATCCCATGGACAGAGGAGCCTGGTGGGCTACAGTCCATGGGGTGGCAAAGAATCAGACACAACTAAAGTGACTTAGCACACATGCACACCCTTCTCTGAACGGTCTCCACCAAACAGGGTTGGGCCAGGTCTGGGCTGAGGAGACAGGGTCATAGCCTTGTTTTGGAGTGTCCCTTGTGGGTGCTGGGCCCTGTCCCGTGAGGAGTCCCAGGGTGGGGGCTGTGTCTCCTGTGCAATCTGCAGGGGATCTGGCTGTAGAAAATGCTTCCAGATAGCCTTGGCTGCTCCATCTCACTAGGTGTGAACCACTCACTTCCTCTACCGCTCAGAGCAAAACCGGCTAAGTCTGGTTTAAACCCGTTTCAGTCGGCCTTTGCCCACCTCCTGGCCCCTGGGCGAGGCTGGTGTCTGTTCTGAGAGGCTCATGTCTATGCCTCTGGGGGTGAAGCTTCTCCTGGGGCTGGGCGCTGATGTCACCGCAGGGCACGGGAGGGGCCCTGGGGATTCCAGTCCTGGGCCAGAGGACACTATGGGTGTGGGAGCAAGGACACAGCAGTGAGTAGCCGGGCCTGAGTGAGGGCTGAGGAATGGCACTGACCTACGGCTGACCAACCCTCCCACCCTCCTTCTCTGCACAGAGCAGGCTAGGACTTGCCCTGGGGGAATTCCTAAGGGGAAAGATGGTTTCCCATGACCCCTTCTAAGGCTTTGGGGTTCAAACCACTTTGCAGGGCTCAAGCACTTACTTGGGATCCAAGGTATGAGAGTGTGAGGGTCGAGGAAGAAGGGGCTTTCAGGTAGGAAGAGGACCCCAGGCCTCTAGCCTGGGAGGAAGTACAGGTTCTAGGATGGCCCTCAGTTGAGGTAGGGGTTCTGAAGTATTTGCCCCACCAGGGTGCACCTGCCTGGATCCTTCCCTCATCCTTCCCGTCCATGCATCTAACCCTCTATCCATCCATCTATCAGCATCAGGTGAGTGCTAAATGCCAGACTCTGACCTCGAGTTTGGGAGTGAAAGGTAAATTAAGACACAGTCCCTCTCCTCACAGCCTGGAAGAGAGACCGATGGGAAAACAAACGGTCTAGGTGGAGGGATGTGAAAAGCAGATGGCTATATAGGCAAGCCTGGTGGAGGGGCTGGGTCTGCAGGGTTGAATTCTCCCCTGAGGGGCAGAGGAGGTCTTCCCAGGAGAGAAAATATTTGAGCAGTTTCCTGAAGGATCATCCAGGCGGGAAGGAGAGGGGAGGGCATTAAAGGCAAAGGAGCTGGCAGGGGCAGGGGCTCAGGCCTCAAAGAGCTGAGCGTGTGATGTGCCTGGCAAATGGTCTGGGGAGATGACTCCGTCAATGGGGCAGAGGGTAGGAGGTGGTGCTGGAAAAGTAGGCTGGCCCAGAGTGAGGCCGCCTTGAATGCCACCGTGAGGAAGGAGGACATGGTCCTATGACCACAGAGCATCAGTGGGTCCCTTCTGC